>NC_139976.1:36830839-36988339 GCF_963993115.1 Abramis brama
TTTTTTTTTTTTTTTTCATTGTGCATTCATATGTTGTCAAATCAGATGAGATGATTACCAAAACTTACATTTGAGTTTCTACAGGCTTCAGAAGATTAAATCATCTTTATTATGATTTTTTTTTTAGGGTTTGCATTGCCTTTCATTTTCATGCTGAAAAATAGTGTAGATTTGAAAAGATTTTTCCTCAGAAATTGCTTGTAAAGTTTACAAATTATTAGAAAGAAACATTGAATTAAACATGACATTTTGAAGTTAAAAAAGACTGAAATAGTATGTGTACTCCAATAATCTTTGTTTTAGTTACAACTTCGAAAATGCAGTGCATTCATTTCTATGTATTTAACAAAACAACAAATAGAAAATGGGGCGTTAAAAAAACAGACAGCATCAAGATAGCATGCATGCATAAAGAAAAGAATAGAAAAAGTTCTTGACTAAAGTTTGCAACTGATTACATTGATTATTCAAACAAACGAAGCAAATAATTAAGCAGGATCTTAAAGGAGCATCTCTGAATCAGATTTAATAACTGAATGAACTTTTTGATCCACCGGGGATCTTACTTCTAATAAGCGACCCGCGGATCAAATGACAAAACGGAGCAAGAGGACAATCCGAGCAATTTCAGGGTCTCGCTGATAATAATCCGAGCAGCTTCGGCTTTCCGGCGCGGATTTCAGCAGAGCGAGACAAACAAAGCTTTCTTTGAACGGAGCTAGAGAGCAACATCTCAGTCTCAGTTATTATAATCAAGGCCTTTAAAATGAAGAGGACAAAAACAAGGCCCTCCTGCACGCTTATCCTAACGCTTCATTGTGTTTTTCGAGCAGGACCATGGCGTTGTTGTACACTTAGCTGCCTCTCTCCGAAAAACACCTCCACGCAGGAGGGCGGAACGGATGGATTATGGGATTTATCCAGGAGTCATTTCTTACCGAGTAACAGGACCCCGTGGCAGGCGGACAGGCAAAATTGCGGCGAGGTAGACGTTAAACGCTGGAAAATTAGGGAGGGGTAACACTATCTACCCACTTACAAATGTCCGATAATCCGGTACATGTGCAGGCCACTGAGGAGATACTCTCCCTTTTAAGCCCCCTTGTCAGTCCCAGCAGATCTTACAGCGTTTGGCATGGAACACAAAGTCACATGCAATTAAGTTTGCAATCCTGACAAAGCCTCTCTAGGGATGCGGGAACCACAAAAGTGGGAAACTCCTATTTGTTGGGGTAGTAGCGAGCAATGCAAGACACGGTGATTCAGAGTGATGCAGCAGAAGTGAGTATTAGCCCTTTTAATCCAGGCTTTAAGCGCTGGCCCTTCTTACATATGCAAGTGGAGGATGAAATGGCAAATATCTGATGGCTGACTGAATCTCTTCATTAATCAAACGCCTCTGACGTCAATCGTATAGAGTAATACCGTCCAGCAAAAGAGAAAGCATCAATCTAATCATTAAAAAGCCATGCTTACATAATGATTTATGATACTAACGTATGATAACACTTCTGCATGCTCTATTACAGATTATTATGGTGTAAAATGAAACTAAATAGATGTTCGGCATGCCACGAGGCTTGTTTTTATGCGAATGTTTGCATGCGTATGGACTGCAGTTACAGTTTGCAGTTGATGCTATAGCTGAGCGTCAGCGGCAGAGAGAGCGGCAGTTTGAATAGATACTGAGACATAGCATTTAAATTAATTTACAGAATCTGAAATGCAAACCTAGAAATGTATTTAAATAAATACATACATAAAATGTTAAAAAAATAAATAAATAAAAAAAGATAAATAAATAAATGAATGTAAGAACAAACAAATACATAAATAAATAAATAAAAATAAATGCAAGGAAAATATAAATACATACATAAAAGTGAGGAAAAGATAAATAAATGTAAGAACAAAAATATAAATTAAAAATAAATACAAGCGACAACAAAAAGATAGATTGCAGCATCATACTAAAAAGAGAAGGCCTGCCACTGGTCTATATTTATACTGTCCTTGCTTTCCCATTCTAAATGATCTTTACCTAAATGTCCCAAGTCCTGTCAGTTTTAGTTTTTACAGGATGATTTACATCATCAAACATAAGAGAAGGACACATGCTGAAGACGCCACAGCTCTGTGAAAAACAACAGCTCCTGTTTTCCTAGGGGAAAATCTGTCTCTATTTTACTTTCCGTGAGCCAGGTGAAGAAAGAGGGGTAAATGGGAGTCATAATGGGAGTCATAATTTGAGTCATAATTTCCCGCCGGCGACAGCAGAAGACAGGACGGAGTGTGTCATGTGTGATGACAGAGACGACAGCATCCTGAAGAAAACGTGCACGAGGATGCTGTCGTCAGAGAACGAGTTCGAGCTGTTCGTGTTCGTGTGTGTGTGTGTGTGTGTGTGATGGACGCTGAACAGAAGCAGGAGATCTGGTCAGTGTACGTGCACGCGAGCGGGTCACACACACATCCACCTCATTTATTACTAAGTGACAGTTCCACACTAAACTAAATGAGGCTTGACCTGTCGCCTGCGTGTTTATGCATTCATTCAAATGTCTTAATTGCGAGTGTGAGATCAAGTACATCATGCATGGATGTGAAGGCCTCAAAGAGAGTCCGCGTGCTGGGTGTGGCTGTGTGTGTGTGTGTGTGACAACACAACCGCCCCTCGTTTATGAACGGCCGCCTCTCCAAACCACACCAAACGCCGCGGGTTTGTGGAAGCATGAAAATGCACACAGCGCTCATAACATTTTCCATCATGTGAACTTTTGTTTTGTTTGACACTGCTGTTGTAATATGTGTGCATGGCTTATTTTCATTTGGAAATTTCTCTGGCTTGTTTCTCGCGTCGGGTTTTACTTTTGGGATTTAATTTATCTCCCCCCTCCCCCCCCCCCCCATATGCTGACAGAATTCCAAATGATTGCTGAATGTGCTAATTAGTAATTAATACTGCAATGAATGAGTTTATCTTATAATTCAAATGAGCAGTTGAAACCAATCCAAGGTTATTATAGTTAACTAAATCTAAAAACTTTACTGAAATAAATAAATAAATACATAAATAAACGTTAAAAGGGATAGTTCACCCAAAAATGAAAATTAGCCCATGATTTACTCAGCCTTAAATCATCCTAGGTGTATATGACATTCTTCTTTCAGACGAACACAATCGGAGTTATATTGAAAAATAATGGGTCCATGGGTATATTTTTTTGGAAGTCCATCAAAGTGCATCAATCCATGATAAAAGTGCTCGATGAAAAGTAATGACGAACGCGGTTGGCCAGCCCTGTTTGTTTGAACCGCGAGAGGCGTCTTGGGCTGCGTTCCAGTCCAAAATTGTCATGCCCTTCACTCGCTAACTTCCCTCAGTCTGGTTCACTCGGATGTACGTCATTGCTTACGTTGGACGAATGCCCACTACTGGCGGAAACTGCGAATTGGAACGTCCTAAGCCCTTGATCACTTGGAATCAGCTATGGAGTTTTTTTTTTTTTTTTTTCCTTTAAGAATTAGTTTAATGCAGCATCCAAATGTATATAGGTGTGTTTGGGTTGTTTTAAATAAAAAAATATATAAGTAATATATCATAGAGTTGTTTGTTGTGGTGGTGATTAGATGAGATATGTGGTGACGTCACAATCGCACTGCATTGTGGTGGGACATATAGTTGCCTGAAGTGTACATATGAAGTAGACTCGCTCACCCTGTCAAAATCGAAGGAACGAGGGTCTGTCCATATAAACTTCCCTCGTCCACTTCACGAAGTGGAACGCACTTCAAAATGGCGGCAGGGATTCCCCCGAGGAGAAGTGCTTAGGGAAGTTTGCAAGTGCGTGTCTAAAAGTGGACTGGAACGCAGCCTAAGTGTTAGGCTACTCATAGTTAGGTGTTACTCTTTTGGCGTAAGTCGACTTGCGTACGGCCGTATGTATATGCTGTATATAAATTATTCTATATTATGTAGGCCTAATTATACAAAATTGTATAATTATTTAAAAATATATTGTTCGAAAACACAACAAAATTACAACTTTAAAATTAAAATAAAAAGCTATTTAAATTATTAATTAATTATCTCAATGCTACTAAAATACTAACCCGAGCAATGTTTAGTTGAAGTTAAACTTTGCTGCAGAATCAGACGTCTTTTACGAAATAATAACTCTGAAAAAAATAGAGAAAAGGGCTGAAACCGAGTGAAAAAAGACAGATGATGGTCTATCTGTCTGAAAAGCAAGGAAACGACAGTGAGGATGATCTGCTGGAGTGACTCGCAGCTGTTTCTGGGTATAAGAGGAGCGTTAGGTTAAGCCCATTTCCCACAGGCAGTAATTGCTATAGCAAATGTCTCTTAATGCAATTGAAGTAATGCATGCTGGCCTCTGGATGGGCCAGTCTGGGACAGCTTCACTTCATGAGGAGTGACAGACTTATATTCCATTACCACTATTAACAGCCATTCTGCTTTTCAAATAACAGGAGAAACCGCTGTAAACACTGGGACTGATCAGTGTGTGTGTGTGTGTGTGTGTGTGTGTGGGTGTTTAGAGCACAGATAATCACGTATTTTCCAAATGTTTGACATCACTCTTCAGAACTGTGCCAGAATGAAGCTTAAAGGTATTTCATGGGAAAATTAATAAAAATGGGGTAAGACGCCTTCAACATCTCAATCCAAAGACAAGAGAGCGACAGAGCAGTGTTGGGGGATGTTACTTTTAAAAGGGGAGAGCAGGGAAATGTGCAATTAACCAGCAGTAGTGAGGTGGGACCACAGAAAACCTAGTTGTGCTGGTGATGCACACTCTATTATATAAAAAATAAAAAATAAAATAAAAAATAAAAAAATAAAAAATAAAAATAAATAAAATAAATATAAAATAAAAAAAAATAAAAAAAATCATTGAATATTCCACACTGAATAAAAAAAATAATCCATAAAAAAGTAATACATCAAAAATTAAAAAAATTAAAATAAAAAGTTAACTAAAACAGAACAATATATAAAATAACATAAATATAAATACAAAATAAACAATATATAAAATAAAATAATGTAAAAATTGAGTATTTAAAATAAATATAGTAACTTGGATATTCTTGTGTAAATTTAACAATATACTTTCAGAAACTTTACTCAATACTTGAAAAAAGATCATATGATTCTACCAAGACGGGGAACCAAGATTTTCTGTTGTATGTCATTTTAAAAAATACTGTACTGGTACTGGTACTATAAAAGATCATTTGAATAGGTAAAGTGTTACAGTACTTGTGACACATAACCCTCTACCCTGAGAAAGAGAATATGATCAAATCGTGACATCAGGAATAATCGTAGAGAAGGGAGATGAGGTTGTTTTGGACTGGAGCTGAGACTGATTCAAGCAAATATGATTTGTGCTGCTAATTCCAGTCATGTGAATGAAGAGATTAATTAGTGGGAACACTGGGATCTGAAACAGTGGCGATACAACCGCTTCAACCCCACCCCCCAAAATCTTTTCTCTCGTCCTTCGCATCCCCGTTTCCGTAATTAATTCAGCCGAGCGCTAATTACTGAAGGCTTTTCCCAAACACAGTGAGGGGGAGGGAAGATAATCAAGTCCCATTGCTCCACAAAAAAGAAAGAGAAAGAATGTCATTTTGGAGGAAAAGAGGTGGAAAAATCTAATAAACAAATTTGTTTAGCTCATTTCGAGCCCTGGAGGGTTTGAGGCCGGGAAAACCGCACTCTCTCCATCCCATTTCCACAGCAAATTGATATTCCTCTCCACAGCTCCCAGCCCGATCCTTTCACCCGTCTCTCTTTGATGAAGTTCTGAGGGACAGCCGGCCGACACTGACATCACGACAGCACAATGCATCGTGGGAGGAGAGAACAGGCATGGCTTTAGTGAAGAGAGTCATGGGGAGTTGGCCATATGCAGATGAAGAGGGGCGCGCATTTCATTTACTAATTCCCAATGTTGTTATGAGTGCGAAGTGTGTTTTCCAACTGTAAGAACGGCTGCTTGAAGTCGCCTATAATGAGTACATAACTCAAATTTGGGATTGGTACTAAAATTTTGCTCCATTTTGGTTTGGTTTGCATTCTTCCTGCATAAAGGTGCTTTCATCTGAACACGCTTAAAGGGATAGTTTGCATTCTGTCATCATTTATTTGGTGAATATGTTTCCATCATTCTTACAGAAAATAAATAAATAAATCAACCTCAATAAAATATCTACCCAGTTTTATCTAGTAACATATCGTAAACCTGTATGACTTTCTTTCTACTGATGAATAAAGATATTTTAAGGAAAGTCTCGTTCTTTGTTTGTTTGTTTGTTTGTTGTTGGTCCTAAAAATGAAAGACATAGGGTTGAGTGTTGTTTTGGACCCCATTGACTTTCATTGTATTGACAAAACATTGTTCAGAATATCTTGATTTTTGTTCCATAGAAGTCATATAGGTTTGTGAATGATGGCAGAATGATCATTTTTTGGGTGTACTGTCCCTTTAACAGCCGCCTGTTGTTGTCTCTTTTCCTCTTTCACAAACACACAAACATGACAACGAAATCCAGTGGAGTTGTTCAGGGCAACGCAACATCTCAGAAAGAGCGAGTGAAGGGGAGGCTATGATGTCATTGTTCCGGGGGCCCCGCGTAGGGGGTGTGTGTGTGTGTGTGTGTGTGTGTGTGTGTGTGTGTGTGTGTGTGTGTGTGTGTGTGTGTGTGTGTGTGTGTGTGTGTGTGTGTGTGTGTGTGTGTGTGTGTGTGCATGCGTGCAATGAGATCCTGCTGGAATGATGTCACCTTTTGTTGCCCATCTCCATTCAACACAACCGATCGGCCTGAATTGAGTCCTGAAGAGAGAAGTGTGAGAAACTGCAGGCTAAGTTAGAGGACATGCTAATAGCGCTAGCTATAAAGATGTCATCAAACTCAGCTTAACCTCCACAAATATCAGACGCTGGCCCTTTAAACCTCTCCTGCACAATCCTGACCTTGATCCCAACACTAAAGAAGTCTCTGAATGCACAATGCAATATTAAGGGAAGCTTTTCAGTAGCTTTAACCATCAAACTTTGCAAATTAATCTATCGGAAAATTGTAATATTGCATAAAACATTTGCAATTAAAGCATTGTTTCAATCCCATGTGTTCAAGAGAACAAAATCTTCACTCTCTAGGAAACTGACGCAAAGTATCAGTGCAACCAGGGAAGCCTGTGACTCTTTTCCCTACATAATAAATTACTCGCATGCAAATAAATTGCAGTAACAAATGCTTTCATGCATTCTCAAACATCAGGTACGCAATGAGTTTGGTCCGCTGGTTAGTCCAGTTATCCGATCACATGATCCGTTGAGGCGGTGTCATGCTTTTTATTGCATAATTTATTGATTATGAATGTGTTTCCATTATAGTTTCTGTTTCAAAAATTATTCAGCTCAATCAGGGTTATTATTTTTAACTAAACCTAAAAACAGAAAATGAAAATTCAATTCAAAATAATTAATGAAAACTACTGAAACAAAGTATTGCAATGACACGCAAATAACATTTTTATAAAGATTTTATATGCATCTTGGCGTTTTTATGTGTGATATTCCAAAATTTGCATATAAATATGTGGCTGCAAAAGGCACTGAGTTTCTTTCTATGATGCAGAAGTTTGTTAGATGTTGAATAACCTCCCAAAACAAGACAGTAAACTTACAGCACCAAAGACATTAGCAGTGCCCTGCTGTTGTGCTCTTACAGGGCTTTTATCAAGAATCAATCGATTCTGCTGATAGCGCTATCTATTTGCATGAGCCGTCTGCCTTATTTTAGCACCTGAAGGGAATAATGCAAATCAGGAAACGCTGCAAACATGTTTAAAATAACAATGCGACAGACAGACAGACAGACAGACAGACAGGCAGGCAGACAGACAGACAGGCAGACAGACAGACAGACAGACAGACAGACAGACAGACAGACAGACAGACAGACAGACAGATAGATAGATAGATAGATAGATAGATAGATAGATAGATAGATAGATAGATAGATAGATAGATAGATAGATAGATAGATAGACAGACAGATAGATAGATAGACAGACAGATAGACAGACAGACAGACAGATAGACAGACAGACAGATAGATAGGGCATAGTTTTGAACATGACGTATGAACAAGCCTAATGTTTTTAATAGAAAGGGGCTGCAGATTACATTTAGTGTTATTTTAGCATCTTAATGTGATGTAACAATCTTGGAATGAAGCAATACTACATGTATTGCAAGGAAAAATGGAATATTAGCAAACATTATCATTTCTCGTTATGAACATCCCAAGCTTTCCCTAAACTAAACACATAAACCCATGTGACTCAAAAAAAGCAAATATGGTTTAAACTGTTTTACAGTCATTTATCGTTGTCTGCCAGTTTGTGGGATGATGTCAACATCCAAAATGACAATTGAGCATAATGATGATCCACATTGAATGAATGATGGAAACGGTTTGATTTATTGTGCTTCATCGACCAAGAATCTCAAACATTACGGTTGGTGAAAACAAATTAACTAGATACAAAAGCCACAAATTATGGTTTTGTACATTACAAAGCAACCTATAAACATTTCAGCTCTGCTTGCAATGACAGTTCACCATAAAACCTTAAAAGAAGATGCTAATTCATTTACACACTCATCTTTGCTTTGCGTCTGATGCAGGAGGCCATTTTTGAAGTGTTCTCGCCAACATCTGACTCACGTATTTACAAACTCAGTGTAGACGCAAAAGAACAGAGGCCTGACGTTAGTAGATTTGGCTCCAAACGCTGCCCTCCGCGGCTCAGTTCGGGCTGTATCTTTCTTTGGGACGCTTGTAGAGCATAAATGACCAATGCTTCACCACTAGACATTAATCTCAGAGGATCAACGTATAGGGAAGGGCTTCCTCATCACACACGACCCATGAAGGACACGTGAAGCACAGCGATAAAGCCATCTGGACCCCAAAACAGCCAGAAGCAAGAGTTTGAAAAGCAGCTACGGTCCAGACTTAGCCAAACAAACATAAACCAGATGGACTGATGTGGGATTTGAGAAGGAAGAGGGGGGGGTGGGGGGGTGGGGGGGGGGGCTCAGAAAGAGAAAAGGGTGTCTCTCCTTACACCATCACTATTACAAACAACTGGAGGCTCATACAGATGTTCAAGCGCTTCCAAACCGCTGGGAGGCCGAGGACAGCCGAACACTCTCCAGACGAGTAAATCTCTCACGAGCTGAGCGCTTTGACAGTCTCCGAAGTGTTGATCGGGATAAAAAGATCTCCGTGGGATAATGAACACCAGGGGTGTTAGCATGGCAGTCGTGTTTGTTCCAGAAACACTGGTAAAAGGCCATGATGCTGCAGGACAGGTGGACGGCGCTTCGATGAACCATGACACTCTCTTCCACTCGTCTTCACGTGACGGATAAAACACTCGTCTTCACGTGACGGATGAAACACTCGTCTTCACGTGACGGATGAAACACTCGTCTTCACGTGACGGATGAAACACTCGTCTTCACGTGACGGATGAAACCTGTTGCATTTCAACACCTGCAATGCAGAGGAAAACAGTAAAGGAAAATCTGCATGCTACTTTTAGACTGTGAATGTTTGTTTGTGTTTCTAGTTGTGAAACTGCGGTTGGGTTTCCTGATATAAATCTCATCTGAAATGATATTGCCAGTGTGCATTTGTGTTTCTTCAACTTGGGGAAGTTTTATGTTTGAGGTGTTGATCTTAATTAAAACTAGCAGAAATAACAAATGTATCATAAAAGTAGTCCATACAACTTTAACATACTATATGTATGCATATACACACAGACACATATGTAAATTGCATAAGATATATTATGAAAGTTCCAAAAGAAGCCCATAAAACTTTGACCTACTGGTTATTTTTGTATTTATTTATTTAATATTCAATGGTAATTTCTAATTATTTTTACATAAATACACATTACATACAGTACACATATATCCACACATGGATGGATGGATGGATGGATGGATGATGGAACGATGGATGGATGGATGGATGGGGATATATATATATATATATATATATATATATATATATATATATATATATATATATATATATATACAGAGAGAGAGAGAGAGAGAGAGAGAGAGAGAGAGACAAAGTGAACATGTTATGAGCCAATCTATTTTTATCCTACATACAGTGAGGAAAATAAGTATTTGAACACCCTGCTATTTTGCAAGTTCTCCCACTTGGAAATCATGGAGGGGTCTGAAATTGTCATCGTCGGTGCATGTCCACTGTGAGAGACATAATCTAAAAAAAAAAATCCAGAAATCACAATATATGATTTTTTAACTATTTATTTGTATGATACAGCTGCAAATAAGTATTTGAACACCTGTCTATCAGCTAGAATTCTGATCCTCAAAGACCTGTTAGTCTGCCTTTAAAATGTCCACCTCCACTCCATTTATTATCCTAAATTAGATGCACCTGTTTGAGGTCGTTAGCTGCATAAAGACACCTGTCCACCCCATACAATCAGTAAGAATCCAACTACTAACATGGCCAAGACCAAAGAGCTGTCCAAAGACACTAGAGACAAAATTGTACACCTCCACAAGGCTGGAAAGGGCTACGGGGAAATTGCCAAGCAGCTTGGTGAAAAAAGGTCCACTGTTGGAGCAATCATTAGAAAATGGAAGAAGCTAAACATGACTGTCAATCTCCCTCGGACTGGGGCTCCATGCAAGATCTCACCTCGTGGGGTCTCAATGATCCTAAGAAAGGTGAGAAATCAGCCCAGAACTACACGGGAGGAGCTGGTCAATGACCTGAAAAGAGCTGGGACCACCGTTTCCAAGGTTACTGTTGGTAATACACTAAGACGTCATGGTTTGAAATCATGCATGGCACGGAAGGTTCCCCTGCTTAAACCAGCACATGTCAAGGCCCGTCTTAAGTTTGCCAATGACCATTTGGATGATCCAGAGGAGTCATGGGAGAAAGTCATGTGGTCAGATGAGACCAAAATAGAACTTTTTGGTCATAATTCCACTAAACGTGTTTGGAGGAAGAAGAATGATGAGTACCATCCCAAGAACACCATCCCTACTGTGAAGCATGGGGGTGGTAGCATCATGCTTTGGGGGTGTTTTTCTGCACATGGGACAGGGCGACTGCACTGTATTAAGGAGAGGATGACCGGGGCCATGTATTGCGAGATTTTGGGGAACAACCTCGTTCCCTCAGTTAGAGCATTGAAGATGGGTCGAGGCTGGGTCTTCCAACATGACAATGACCCGAAGCACACAGCCAGGATAACCAAGGAGTGGCTCTGTAAGAAGCATATCAAGGTTCTGGCGTGGCCTAGCCAGTCTCCAGACCTAAACCCAATAGAGAATCTTTGGAGGGAGCTCAAACTCCGTGTTTCTCAGCGACAGCCCAGAAACCTGACTGATCTAGAGAAGATCTGTGTGGAGGAGTGGGCCAAAATCCCTCCTGCAGTGTGTGCAAACCTGGTGAAAAACTACAGGAAACGTTTGACCTCTGTAATTGCAAACAAAGGCTACTGTACCAAATATTAACATTGATTTTCTCAGGTGTTCAAATACTTATTTGCAGCTGTATCATACAAATAAATAGTAAAAAAATCATATATTGTGATTTCTGGATTATTTTTTTTTAGATTATGTCTCTCACAGTGGACATGCACCTACGATGACAATTTCAGACCCCTCCATGATTTCCAAGTGGGAGAACTTGCAAAATAGCAGGGTGTTCAAATACTTATTTTCCTCACTGTATATCCACACTGGGTGGATGGATGGATGGATGGAGAGAGATGGATAGAGAGAGAGAGAGAGAGAGAGAGAGAGAGAGAGAGAGAGAGAGAGAGAGACAGACAGACAAAGTGAACATGTTATGAGCCAATCTATTTTTATCCTATTAAATGCAAATGTTATAGATCTTCTTGTGAATGTTTCACTCATGCGTGTTTCTCCCCGCAACAAACAAAACAAGTTTTATTTCAGGACAAAGAGTTGCTACAGTCGAAGAAACAGCCACACAACCTCTACAACAGCTCAGAAGTGGGCTAACCTGATGCGTTTCACACTGCAGGACTCCCATGCTCCGCAGTGCAACATTCGCTCAAGAGAAGGCCTTGTTGCAGTCGGATCTCTTTTGTCATGCTAACCGTAACCTTTTAAAGCACATTGACTGCAGGTAGCCCACAGAAACAATAGGATACAGTAGCATCCTCCTCTAGAGTTACTGCCAGAATCTGCTCTCCCACAGTCCTCGTCTTCCACTCGGTGGGCGCGAATAATAAAGCTGTCCAACTATGACATCACGGCTAGTCGTTTGTTTTCTGTACATTGCCATGGCGATGGCGAAACCGCGAGATGGCAGCGACCGCGGAGATGAAAGACGGCATTAGCGCATCAGGATTGAGACGAGCACTAAGATCTGTCAGAATCGCTTTTCTTTTTGGCCTTTGATTTTCACATAAGCTCTCCTGAAAAGATCAGGGAAACTATGAAAAGTCACGCTGACCTCGTACTTCACTGTGGACTCGAGGACAAGAAGCTTCTCAGCCAATTATTCAGGTCAATCTCATACTCCATCTCTACCACACACACTTTTACACACAGCGTGTCAGACGGCAGAAGGACAGAAAGTCTTTGGCCATTTACTTGTTAAACTTGACACTGTGACATTCTACAGAGGTCAGCTTAGTTTGACACAAAGTTTCATTTTTAATTGGACTTACTTACTGTGAGACGTCTAAAGTAACGTTTTGCGTCTTTACTGAAAACAACAGCATACTGGTTGTTGTTGTGAAACTGCAGTTGGGTTTCCTGATATAAATCTCATCTGAAATGCTTTTGCTCTTTGTGTACGCAGGTGTTTCTTCAAATAGGGGAAGTTTTATGATTTAAAGCAGATTTTCAACATGTTCCGTTTGTTATATGAAGGTCACTATTGAACAAATGTGAGAAATTTTACATAAATTAGAAAAAAGTAATTTGCTTAGTTAAACAACATTATCAACAACGTCTGACGTCTGGTTGGGACAGATGAAACTACGGGAAGCCGCTGGATTGTCAACAATAGCAATAGTATAGAGGTAAGGTGTGTTGCTAAAAGCTTTTATGCAAATCAACCCATGTTCAAATCCACCTTTTGCCGAACTCGCTCTGATCCCTTTTCCCATTACATTTCAGATCGGAAAGGCATTTATTTTCAATAAAAATGAAGAAAATATTCTAAAAGTGGATAAATAAAGTGTTTATTTGTTAGGGTTAGGGGTATGTGAAGGAAGGGCTTTATTGTCTCAATAAGGCGACATCCATTTAACAATTTTAACAAATATAATCATTTACAATCTATGTTATTATTGCATACCATTTAATGTAGAACAACACTGCGGTGCAAATAGTATCTGCCACTATTTACAAGTTTAAATAGCATATAGCTACTATTTACACTTATTGCAAAGAAAATACTGATATTTTTACATAGTGTAATTAAAATCTACCGGTGCCAAAACAAAACCAAAAAAAACCCCCCGCTAAAATCCAGCATTGGACTAAACAGTTACAGTACATTTAGTGATGAAATATTACTCCACTAGAGTATAAATACTCCACTTGAGTAAAAGTGCATAAAGTCCAAGCGCTGATCTATAAGGACTGCCGTTTACTTTTCTTTTCTTTTTTTGTTGTTGTCATAATTAAGACTAACCAAAGCATGATTTCTTTTCTCTTTTCAGATAATGCAATAAATAAATACATCAGAATGGGAGAAAGTTGGAATTTAAACTTTCCAACTTAAAATTTCTATTTCTATTTCTCCAACAGTCATTGATCACAGAGTCCCAGTACCGAAGATGATGTTCTCCTTATACTGGTATAAAATGAAGGAATAAATCAGTGCTGTGAATGTCAGAGACTGATAACATTAGAGTCTGCTGCATTCTTTCCCTCAGGTTCACGGATGGATGGACTTTATAGTCCTGGATCCTCTGCTCGCATAAGTGAGATCGAGAGCACTTGAACGATAAATTCAGGCTTTGTAAATCTACACAGATTTTATTTACTGTACAGATGCTATCCCGAGCATCCTGTGAGACCAGCGTATGTGTTGATGTGGGAGAGCTGGAGTTTATTTGATGAAACAACATGATTTTTACCAGTCAAACGTCCCTCCATCGGCACAGACGACAGCGTTCTGCAGCGTCCCGTCGGATCTGAGCTGATGATGCATCTGAAACAAAACAGACGAGGTCCAGTCAGAATTGAGACACTGTCAACAAGTAAAATGTCTATTTAAAAGCAATTCATTACGTTTAGTCTTTGTTTGATCTGGTTTGGTTGTCATTTCTAATCTCATTAGGCAAGTCATAAAATATGATATTTTTATATCTGGTAAATCACACTAACGTTTCAAAAGCTTGGGGTTGGAAAGATTTTTAAAGTTTTGAAATAAGTCTCTTCTGCTCACTAAAGCTGATTTGATCAAAACACAGTTAAATCTATAATATTATGAGATATTATTAGAATTTAAAATGTTTTTACATAGAAAACAGTTATTGTAAAATGTAATTTATTCCTGTGATCAAAGCTGAATTTTCAGCATCATTACTCCAGTCTTCAGTGTCACATGATCCTTCAGAAATCATTCGAATATGCTTCTAATAATCTGACCCCAAACTTCTGAACGGTAGTGCATATGTGAGCCACAAAACCAGTCACATGGGTCAATTTTTGGAAATTGAGATTTATACATCATCTGAAGGCTGAATAAATAAGCTTTCCATTGATTTATGGTTTGTTATAATAGGACAATATTTGGTCGAGATGCAACTATTAGAAAATCTGGAATCTGAGGGAGCAAAAAAATCGAAACATTGAGAAAATCTCCTTTAAAGTTGTTCATTTATGTTGGCGATTGTGCTGCATCCACTCACACAAATAAATGTTTTATATATTTACGGTAGGAAATTTACAAAATATCTTCATGGAACATGATCTTTACTTAATATCCTAATGATTTTTGCCATAAAAGAAAAATCGATCATTTTGACCCATACAAAGTATTGTTGGCTATTGCCACAAATATACCCGTGCGACATGTGACTGGTTTTGTGATCCAGGGTCACATATATGAAATATTCTTTGGCGAACTTCAAAAAGACTAAAAGAAGCACTATGAGGCAAGATTTTTTGTCTCCTGACTCCATGATCTTCTTAATGAAGTCATCATATCAGACAGACTGCTTGTTAATGGACTCAATGGGCCAGTGTTACTACTACTGCTGCCCTAACACAAAATCATAGGTCATGTTTTACCCTCACAGTTCTCCAAACCCGTCCAATCTTTCTCCGGCTCTGACATCACAGCTGTCTCGGAGACAACAGAGCCTCCCTCTTTTATTCCGAACAGATGGAAAAACAAATAACAGATCCAGTATGATTCTGTAGCCAAGCAGAACCAGCCCTGCACTCCCGGCGACATGTCAATTATCACTGATAAATATCTCTTTCCTCTAATCGCTCCACACAGAGCCCGCTCTCGGATCAGACTCATCCTAGCAAGGCTTTTTTTAGATGTTTACTGTCTTAACTGAATGAAGAATATTTACATAAAGAAGAAGGGATCATTAGAAAACATTGCGAATACCAAACCAAACCAAGCAGCAGCAACTGTTATTATTTCAATGTTCAACATTGATAATAATCATAAATGTTTCTTGAGCATCAAATCATCATATCAGAATGATTTCTGAAGGATCATGTGACACTGAAGACTGGAGTAATGATGCTGAAAATTCAGCTTTGATCACAGGAATAAATTACATTTTACTTTATATTCACATAGAAAACAGCTGTTTTAAATTCTAATAATATTTCGCAATATTACAGTTTTTACTGTGTTTTGATCAAATCAGCTTTGGTGAGCAGAAGAGACTTATTTCAAAACTTTAAAAATCTTTCCAACCCCAAGCTTTTGAACGTTAGTGTGATTTACCAGATATAAAAATATCATATTTTACGACTTGCCTCATGAGATCAGAAATGATAACCAAACCAGATCAAACAAAGACTAAACGTCAATAATTGCATTTAAATAAATACAAATATAAAATACAATTTTACTTTATATTCACATAAGAAACAGCTATTTTTAATTATAATAATATTTCACAATAATACCATTTTACTGCTTTTTTTTTTTTTTGGATCAAGTAAATGCAGTCTTGGAGAGCATAAGAGACTACTTTCATAAACATTAAAATCATAAATATTTTATACAGTAGAGTATGTCAGATCATGGACATAGCAAAGTTTGATGCTCTGGCTTATTTTGGGATCATTTTTCATAAACTCAAACGCAAGTTGACAGTTATTGTTTATTAAACACTGAAGCAATATCACGCTAATCACAACAACATCACAATTGTGATGAGATAACATCTCATGTAATATAGCACAAACAAATAAATCATTTTCATACTACACACAGTAATCATGTTCACAAATAGATACTTTATCATTAATAACTCCACACAACTCAGAACGACCAATTATTGTCATCATAATCATCTCTGAGCAGACTCGCGTAAGCGCTGCGTTTAGCCGAATCACCTTCACGCCCCACTAGCACATGGAGTTTAATGCCTCATTGACAAATTACAGTAATTTTAATAACTATCTTCTGTAAGAATGGACATTATTCCTGGAAACTAATGACTCACCTCATGACTCATAAGGGAAACAGCAAAAGTAGTTATCAGAGGGGGAAAATCTTTTATTTTTTGAAGAAGGAGAATAAGAAGAAAGAATAAGACAATGAAAAGACAATAAACATGATTGGAAGCTCTCAGATGCCTTCTGACTGTCAAAACATATGGCAGTTAAATAACAAAATATGAATTCGTAACCAAAAACACAATTATCTTTTTCCAAGACAAAAAACAATTTGAACTAAAAAAAACCTGGCACGCACTAGCAAACTGAGTTTCCTGATGACTGAAAAAAAAAATCCGAAAAATAACTGAGAATAACCATTACAAATTGTGAAAGGACTTCACTTTTTGATAACAAGAACCCCCCAAATATTGATGATCCTCTTGCAAATGTAATATTATTATTATGATCATATGAGTGAATGTGTGTTCAGTTAACATTTAGTCTGCTTATATTTATTTTCATTTTAGTGATTTTAACTTCTGCTTTAAAAAGCAATTGTTGTTTTAGTATGTCATGTTTATATTTGAAGCCTTTTTTGCAGATAACGTACAGCCAACATGCGCTATATTTGATTTCATAACATGCACATTGTTTGGAGGACAACATTGGGCTGGATGAATAACTGTTTTTTTCTTTAATAAATACATGAAATAAAATGGCTTTTTCTTATCCACTGACATGATTAATCAAATAAATAAAAGGTTCTAATCAATTATTTGGAGATTTTTCAAATTCAAAAGATCAACTGAGCAGCAAAACCATTTAATCCGTAGAGAATGAGAATGTCATACACAGGTTGCATCCAAAAGTGAAAGTCCTTCAGATCTCTTCCTCCATTTACCGCAGTGTGAAGGGTGTCATGCACAACATGTGAACTCTGACAGCTCAAAAAAAAAAAAAAAACTTTTTCTAAACTTTCCACAGACACCAGATTGAAAAAGCCCTGTTCAAACATCAAATCACCAGAACCAGATGGACACCCAGAGGAATTTTATCAGAAGATTTGGCATCATCTTTCCCTCTTTGTCCTCAAAATGATGTCAGAATTTTCTGAGAAAAGCAATTCTGAAACAAATAGAGCTCTCAAAACTCTTAGGTGAAAAGCCTAATTAAAACCAAAAACAATAATTTAGTAATCTCTTTTTATATAATCTCTGGCATCGCACCTGATAAAAACCTGAAGTCTTTTATACTGATATTCTGACCATTCAAATACATATTAGTATTAAGGTTCATTTAACTAAATATATGGTTATAATTTTATTAGTACAATTTGTACACATTAACTTAGTAGCCTAACGTCTTCTCATTGAAACCTCACTGTCCTCTTTACTAATGTTTGCCTGATATGATGCAATATTGATGTAACTCAACTTGCACTATGAGATGATGAGGGTGTGCGTTTGATTAGTTTCCATTTTCCATCTTTGTTAAAATGCTCTTCCACAAACAGACATTTGGAACAACTAAGTGGGTTGCATCTTGGGATCAGGGTGTGAAGGACAGCAGGGTGTTGGGATTTTAGGGTGCGTTTAGTGAATTCAGCACTTTAACAGTAGAATCTAATCATTTAAACAAGCTTTTATAAACAACCAACAGCATAAAGCAGCAACAGCTATAGTGTATGCATACACATGTACAGTATATCCTTCTATGAAAGCATAACTCAAAGCAGTTAACTAGCAATTAGTCTAGGCTATATTCTAGTCTTGAACCAGCTTATATGATAGATGTGATTGATATACGATATATGATAGATGTGATTGATGAGGATATGATATATGACATGATATATATGATATATGATATGAAACATGATATGATATATGACATGATATACGATATAATATATGATATGATATATATGATATGATACATGATATGATACATGATATGATATATGATATGATATATGATATGATACATGATATGATATTTGATGATATTTGATATTATACATGATATGATATATGAAATGATATATGATATGATACATATGATATATGATATGATATGATATACTGTATGACATGATATTTGACATGATATGATACATGATATGATATATGATATGATATGATATATGACATGATATATGATATGATATACGATATGAGATATATATGAAATGAATGCATTTTTTTAATATAATATAATCACAAATTTATGTCCAGTGCTCCTGAAAGCTAAGAAAGAAACTGTTTATGCATGTCTTCATATCTAGCATAAATCACACACATCTATGTGACATTCAGTCAATCTTGATTTCAACCCAGGAAGAGATTTTCCCCCAAACTTTGGAACATTTACCACTCATCATGTGAATCACATCTCAAAAAACATGTTTCATGACCCTTTTAAAGCGTAGCGTGTGATGCGGCTCTAGAACTGAACATTGAGAACACTGTTATAGTCCCAGATGGTTGTGGTTCATTGAAATCACATAATGAATTGATAGGGATTAGTCAAGAAAGGGTGTGCGCTAATGTTATCTACTACAGCAAGATCTCGTAGTGCTGCACATTGTGGAATACAAAAGGAAATGCCATTTCCATTCAACGCCATTTCTTTTTACAAGTTATTGTTGCTGTTTGAGCGTAAAAGTTTCAAAGCACAAAGTTCTTCTCTATATCAGTGTCAGTGTTTCTGAACTCCCTGAAACACCTCCATTGTAGTCTTGAGTTTCTTCTGGGAGTGAACACGTCACAATATTCCTCATTTAAATAATTAATATGCAGATTAAAGGGGCGGGGCCTGGTTGAGTTAGTTAGTAGTGTGTTGAAACTGGTGGTTATGGTAAGGGACGGGACATTTCCCAAACACACTCGAAGCGCTCGACCAATCGCAACACACTGATCCAGCCGACCAATCAGAGAGCAGTGTGCTTTTCAGAAGGAGGGGCTTCATAGAGACAGGAACTAAACAGGGGTGTCAAACTCAGTTCCTGGAGGGTCCCAGCCCTGCAGAGTTGGGTCCTTCAGACGTAAGGTCCTTGCACACTGAGTCTGAAATTCTTGTCTGAAATTTTCGCACGTTAAAAAAATCAATACGACCTATGATTGCAAGCTCCGTCGCTACCAATAGAGTTCAATGTGACCATATTTGGCTAACGATGATTTTGGGAAACGCACCCCAGAGCGTTACTGACATACTGGGAAGAGAGGAGCTACAACAATGTGAAAAACAATGTGCATTCAAGCATGAAAACCTATTCTAGTAGAGCCCAAAAACTAAATTAAGACTTTGAAAAAGGGCATAATAGGTCCGCTTTACATACAGGCCATACAGTACATAGTAGAAAACAACCTAAGAGACCACTAAAAGATAGTCCATCCTGATGGCATGGCACCAGACTGGATCATCCCAGAACACGAGAAAGCAAGCGAGACTCCTGGGCATTGTGTTGGTCTTGTGCTCCATGATTAAAGGCAGACCTTGGCCTAAGATCAAGCCTCATGCCCAGCAGGCTGTTACTGTCGGAGCCGTGGACGATCGCTAGCCAACGCACATCGAGCTGGCAGGCAGCAGGAGAGTCTGCTAACCCTCCTGAGAAGCCGTAGGCACGTAGCGCTTGGTGAAACTTCAAAAAAGCATTTGGGGGAGGTGGTTGTTAACACTTGAAAGAATAAAATGCATTGTATAGGTAAGCTTTGAGGGGGGAAATGCTGCTGTATTGATTCGCACCACAATGTAGTTTGGATTTAAATAGGCAAAGGCTTAAGAGTCTATGATTGGATCATTATTGCTGTGATTATTATGGTTCTAGCATGTTATATGTTTGGCAACAGTTCTTCTAACCCTAATTGATGTGGTGTGTATCTTTTAATTTCTTAAACAGTTAAGTAGGAAGACACATGAAGATTCATCAGGCTCAAATTGGGAAGAAATGGTTGATCATGAGGAATCATTTCACACATGAATTGGCACCTTTGAGTCCAAACCTTAAACTCATTGAAAGTCTTTGGGATGTGCTGGAGGAGACTTTACAGAGTGCTGGACTCTTGCATTGACAATACAAGGTCTTGAGCAAACATTGATGCTCCTCTTTTTTGGTCAAGATCTTGCAAGAGTCCAGCCTGATGAATCTTGACATTGTCATCCTGGAATATAGACATGATGTGTCTTCCTACATGGGTGTTTAAGAAATGAAAAGCTACACACTCCATCAATAAGGGTTGGAAGAACTGTTACAAACATATAACATGCTAGAAACATAATCACTGCAATAATGATCAAATTAAGCATTTGCCTATTTAAATCCAAAAGGTAACTGTTGTGGCATACTAGCTCTTCCTCAATTGATTCTTAACACTTTAAAGTCATGTTTTGTGTTATGTTCAGAGTTTGAGAAGCGTTCTGTGGATCAGGCTAGACACTACATTGTTTTTTCATGCACTGGTCAGTTTTGAGATTTGGGGCTATTTTGCTTCCGTAGCATGACGCATTTCAGACTAGTGGAAAGAAAACATACCATTTAAGTGTTTATTTTATTACACTTGATCCATTTGCTTCTGCGGGATTTCAATTGCAATACACATCTTTAAATGATTTTTCCTCAATGTTTTTCTTTCTCAGAAATCTCCACTTCAACAGCACTTACATCAAACTTTCCAGTTTTAGATCAATTCAAATTTAAAAAAGTAACTTGTCACTGGAAAAACAATGCAATGCAAAAGCATCAGTACTTTTACTTAGCTATTCGCCAACACCGGTTCTGACCTTGTTGTAACTCATTGTTCACTTTCTCTGCAGCAGATGGAGAAGACAACAGTCTTTATGCACTATCTGTATAGCTTACATCTTGTAGAAATCTTCATTTCCTCAGTTCTCAAATAGAATCTCCTGATAATTCGTATGACAGGTGGAGAACATGCAATCACAGTAACAATCACGTGGCAGACAGCATCCTCATGTGGAGGAAGTCCACTGTCTGAGGTCATGTTTTCTGGCCAGGAGAACTATCTGTAGAAATTATCTAAAAGTAATTATACATCCAACCCATGCTTGTGTGCATGTGAAAACATTTCTGCAAAATGATATGACGTTGCTTCTTGCAAGTTTCGCAACACTTTAAAAGTGAAATGTCCAGTTAGTGGCGCTAAAATTGGTTTTAGTTAAGCAGTAAGTGCCTCGTCCTGCATCTTAAATTATTATATTTTTAATCAGCTTGTCGCAATGCATTGAGACTGGCCTCTCAGCAAAGCATACATGTGATGCTGCCTTAGTATTCTGCAAAAGACGGTCTCTCAGCAGGCAGCATAACTCATTTTCCTACCTTTTGCAACCGATAGCACATCTATGATGCCTCAATAGGTTTTGGAACAGATCAAGCATCTTTTGGCGATGCTCTCCGCTTAGTAAAAGACATTTGAAAGATCATGTAATTGGTAAAATGAGCCCAATCCCACTGTGCACGTGTGCCAGATAGTGTTAGCAAGAGTTTATCCGCGATCAGGTTTTAATGTTCAAGGCTTGCATGGAAAGTGGAGGAGGTGGGGGTTAGAAACAGCTCTGTGGGAGTCTTTTGCAATTAGTAACTATTCCACACATCTGGAAACATCTGTCACAGGGGAATTATCTCTTGCTTCTGGGAACAGACCTTGCAGGCCAACCGCATATGTTTTCCAAATGCACGTGCACAGATACACACACACAAACCACATAAATGCATAACTGCTAGTCAGTCTGACATAAATTTATATTTAAGTATATTTGGCAAAACATGTTGTCAGAGTAGTTCTAAATATATATGATGCATACGAATTTACTCAACTCTGTTTACCTCTTTTGTGTGTGTGTGTGTGTGTGTGTGTGTGTGTGTGTGTGTGTGTGTGTGTGTGTGTGTGTGTGTGTGTGTGTGTGTGTGTGTGTGTGTGTGTGTGTTTTAAATGATTTTTATTTATTTGAAAATGCAAAGCCACTAAAAATATTGCACATGCCAACTTTCTTGCATGCACGCACACACACACGCGCGCGCGCGCACACACACACACACAAATATCAACTCATTATAAGCCTGTAAAGTGTGTCAAATGAAGCAAAAAAAGTCCATGATTACTTTTTCTTTCCAGCCCTCTTTTAATCCAATTTTCGAATTATAAAAATCTGGTGCCATGATGTTTCAGATATTAGGCAGAGTGGGTCTGAGGCATTCAAGCCTTTTCATTAAAAGTTAATTAAAGTGTTTATTTATTTCCATTAGATCCAAACAAAAAAGTATTGAATCAGGAATCAATGAATTTTAAAGCCTAATAATACTGCAAATTAAAAGCATTGTTGTACTCGAAGATACTGAAAGATCTGATAACAGGGCCATTTCCTGGGAATAAAGATAAATGTGCTGCCGAACCTCTTCTCTACGGAAACATCAATCCTGCTAACTGACTAATATCCTCTAACCTCTAAGCTCTTTATATGAAGTTGGATATATAAGTATGTCCAACTTTACCTGCATATACGACCACATAAAGTGCTTTATGATATAACAAATTTCAAATGCTTCATTGCAATTATCATCACAAAATGTAAACTATATTATTTAAGTTATGCATTTAAAGTTATATAGGCTATAGGACAATGAAACTATGTACATTGTGAAAAGTGCTATATAAATAAATTTGACTTGACATAACCATGTCCAGCATGTGTTCAAACTAAAGGACTCGTCCGCTCCACTTCAGAGTGACCTTTAACCTAAATCCTAAAGTGTGGAATGTTTTGATACACAATCAAGGCCAAAACTGAATATTGCGCATGATTATGCAAACCGTTCTAAAAAGAGCTGACTCTTTTTTACATGATCCCACTCTCTCTCTTTTCCCAAACCCCAAAGCCAGAGGCTCCACATGAGTACAGATCGGTCCTAATGAAACTCTCCCCCCGGTACGCTGTGTGTGTATGCATGTGTGTGTGTGTGTTACTGGACAGGGATAAAGCCTATTCTCAGTATGCATGTAAATGAGTGGGTCAAATTCCAGGCCCAGGGATTTGTTGGAGACACATGGGTAAGGTCTGGCCAGCAGGACTAAGTCAATAATTCAACCTCGACCACAAGGTCTGTCTTCCGCCTCCCAAAATGCCTGTTTAAGACGGTTCTCTCGTTCTGACCGCCATAACAAACAGACAGGGTGAGAAGTACAAAAACACATACAAACGTGAATTAACACACACAGACTCACATAAACAAACAACACAGACTCACATACACAAACATGGATTCCCTTATTCTCAAATACCTTTTCAGAGACAAAAAAGGTGAAATAAATTGCCTCAGACTATCTTTGCCAACCTCAAACACATAAACACATTCCCACATACACACACAGCCATACCTAATTTGAATTACCAGAATAAAACAAAAGTGTACCGGGACAAAGAAAGTGGTCTGCAAAAAAACTTTTCCATCTGAAGTAATATTTCTTTACATAATATAATATAATATAATATAATATAATATAATATAATATAATATAATATAATATAATATAATATAATATAATATAATATAATATAATATAATAGCCCAAGCATAGCCTTTTAAATATACCTACCAAAGACTGTGTTCACACTTGGCAGGTTTGTCTCAAATTAAAACAAACTCTTAATAAGTGTGAAACGCTGCCATCTGACGCGCAACAGAGAAGTGGATCATGGTCTCGGCCCGCTTCCAAATGAACTCTGGTGCGGTTCGAATTAAATATGAAGGCAACACGGACCAAACACATCTAAACGGACCAAAAACAGGATGTCTAAACGGACTAAAAAGGACAGAATCGTCATAGTTGCGATGTTGCCCATTATAGTTCAGTGCAGGTGTCAGTTTCCTTGCAGCAGATTTGTGTGTGTAACAGAGGAATAACTGGTATCGTCATCTTTTTTTTTTTGACCGGACCAAACAAACCAAGAGAACCAAACTACCATTGTGAATACACCCTACATCACAATCAACAAACCAAAACACAACATAGCATAAAACAAAAAAACTAAACTAAACTAAACTAAACCCCAAATCCAAACCAAACAAAAACTAAACAAAAAAAAACTAAATATAACCCCCCAAAAAAAAAAGTCGATCAAAAAAAAAGAAAAGCCAAAACCAGCCAAAACAAAAACAAACAAAGCCAAGAGCAAAAATCTAAACCAAACCAAACTCAAACCAAAAGGCAAATCAAAACACAAGCTCTACAAGCACCCTGACTTATGTTGGGTCCTGGGAGAAAACAAGCATTAAACACTCTCAGAAAGTAGTACAAGAGCTGTCACTGGAGCAATATTCTTTCAAAAGGTAATAATATGCACACTAAATAGGGTACAAAGGTGTACAAATGTACCGTCCCAGTGACGAGCTGATGCATCGTTGTTCTGAGGGCGGACTAACATGCATCTGACATCTGGATCGAGTGTTTGTCGCAACAAACTGAATCAAATTAAAAAGGTTTAACATTTAATACAACACCCGATTCAAATTGAAACTGCAGATTAATATCTCCTCCATAAAGTGTACACCAAAGTTTTCTGCCAGTGAAAACATACACACGCTCTCACAGAACTAATGGAAGTACAAAAGCATATGTGTGTCATTTGTCAGTCAATACACAGACACACACTCTCTGATGAACTCGCAGTGTCAAGTGCAATTTCTTTACCTCGTTTGCTCAGTCTAGACTAACTACATATTTATACGTGTACATGCATGCATGCTCTAACATTAAGCCCGAGGCAAGCAGACTCCTGAAACTAGAGCCAGCAAGGTGCAGGAACGCTCTCCTAATGAATAACCAAGCAGTAATTCAAGCTAATGTGGACTAAAGCACAGAGTTCAGACACATGTCTCCATATACCGTGAAGAAACTCTTCTCAGTTTCAGCAGTGAGGAAGGTCTAGCAGTTGTTACGGATGTGTGTTCTCCCTGTGAGCCGCCGGATCAATGACTATCCCTCTTCGCTGTGTTTGACTTGGAGTCTGACTCTGGACTACAGATGCTGATGAGACCAGGCTTTGAGCTGGACCCGGAAACCTGCAGGAGTCGAACAGGCCCTCCTCACTGCGCAAATCACCAGGTTTTGTTGTCTTGAACTTATTGAAGTTGACAGCTTTTATTTAACTTCTCAACATAAACGCAATATTCGCAGATCCATTTGGTCAAAATCCTCTGCCAAAAAAGTCAATTCAAGTAATGTGCTAAAGCAAAACATTGTGACCTTGCTCTTTGTTCACATTGTGTTTGTGCAAGCCAAGAAACCTCAACTCACACACAAAGAAAATGGATAATTACAAGGACTTTGAAATATATGCATAGATGGACGTTCATACGGACGGTTATTCGCCGCAACAAAGCAACTGGACCTCGTGTGTTTTCAATGAGAGTTGTTTTATCCAGTGACAGAGACCGCTAGAGCAGTGACAAAGTTCATTCATTTTATTTGTATTTTTAAAAAATATATCTTAAAATGTGCACTGCATATCTATTATTATTAAAGAAAAAAGCCACACAAAAAAAAAAAAAAAAAAAAATCAAGAGGTGGATGAATCAAGAATACTGCCAAATATAAAAGTTTATCATTCATTCACTACTAAAAGGAGTTGATAAAAAATAGATGAGTATTTTACCTAATATAACTCATATTTATGTACTGAGCAGTGTTGAATCATTAGTTTAGCTGGTGTGAGTGATATGGCCAAACACAAAAACCCAAAACAACAGTGTTTCATCATAAGTTGAAGGTCAAACTCCCTAAGACTCGCCACTACATCTTAGATCACATCTTTCTCTCGGTCTCCCAAACGTGATCCAGAACATTGCACAGTTTCACTGGCAGGATCGGTGTAATACATCTGAATTTTTAGTCATCGTGAGTATGGGCGAGTGCTGTTGCCTTTAAACAGACAGACGGTGAGAGAAAGAGTCCCAGATATATAAGTTAGAAAGGAAGAGAATGTTGTGTAGGAGGAAAAAACGGAGGCCACTTATAGCAAATTATTATCATCCAAAAACTTTAAATGCTTCCAGTGAGATCTTGCCTGTCTACAGGCCTCTTCTTTGTTATGGAGCAACTCTTCTGCCAGGCCACTTTGTTTATTATCGGCATCCGTGCCCATTTGGACAAAAAAAAGGTTAGTCTTTTAAAACACCCAATCCTTTCCAAATCACACTTCACCAACTATCCATCTCACACTTACAGCTTTCCATCCCATCCCATCTTTCCATTTCCTCTCACATTTCTAGTATTGTCGTATCTCCAAGACATTGCACATGCAAAAGCTGGATTTCAACATGTCAGATATACGACGCTCTACAGAAGATCTCTCAGGGTGTGAAGGAGCCTCCAGCGGTCTTGCTCTCTGAGATCTACAATCCATCAGGAAGAGAGCACTGAAAACCAGGGAATTGAAACATCTTGCACTAATAATCGCAATCGAGTGGCTCTAATTAGGAACATCCCATCCCGAACCCTTTTAAACAAAAAGCAGTCATGTTTATCCATTTATTTCCCTCTCTGTTATATCACCTCCTAATCTTCCTCCCTTTTTCCTACTCTGACTGACGCAGGACTCAATGCATGCTAGTAGTAGTCATATCTCAAAATGAGCATGTTGTCTTTTCCTCTGTCCTAAATTTAGACTTTTTCCTCTAGTAAAAATGTATGCGCCAGAGCAGGTGACTAAAACACTCGCTATAACCCACGTCACTGCTCACGAGGTGTGAGGGCGTGGAAAAGCAAAGCGCGCCATCCAGACCGAGGACCTCCTTCCTGGAGACGTAAGAAAACAGAAATAAAACCCGATGGAATATTTCTTTCCACTGGCTTGTATGAGGGTGAGGACATGGAGTAGCAGGTGACTATCGTTTCTGGAGCGCCAGAGCAAGTGTTCCGTGACTCACAATTAGATATAAAAGTGCGAAAATATCCATTTCCCAAATTCCATTTACGATTATTCTCGTAAATAATAAAGTCGAGTATGGGCAAAGCGCACTCCAGTAATGCTCGGCAGTGCATCAATGGTGACACGTGCTTCTAACAAGTACAATAAATAGAAAAATTGTGATTAAAACAGATTACTTGAGTATGTTTTACAAGAAAATACTATTTAAAAAAAAAAAAAGTTTTCAGTGTACATGGTAAATGTCAAACCAACACAAAAACAGTGAAGTAAAGCAGTGAATCATATCGCTGTCATTCGAAATGAAATATTGAAAGCTTGCGCCGCTCAGTCTGCCTGGCTGCATCCCTGGAAGTACAATTATATGAAAGCATTGGTGGAAGGAGTTGAGTGGGCGACTAACGGTCCGCTAACAGACGGAAGGAGAAATGAGTAGCGGAACGCAGGAAGGAGGAATAAAAGAGAGGGAATCCTTGGTCCGGTGCGCTGGCATGGCTCAGATAAGCTGGAGGAGAGGGTGAGGTGGGCAGGTTAGTCATTACAGCGGTCGAGTCGTCTGGATAGACTGTGGCAGGCGTGAAGGAGCAGGAGAGAGGAAGAAATGGATGACCATGACTCAGCAGAAAACTGCGCAGTCACTGACAACCTACTGAGGCCTGCAGAAACAAAACCCTGTGATTTTGAGAGGGTGGGATTCAGATACAGACTAATTTCGCTACTTTTCAAATGCATTGTTTTATTGTTTTACCCTTGTTCTAGACACAGACATTTAATATTGCATTGTGAAAATCCATTACAAACATATATACTGAAAACTATTATGATCTAAAGCAGCAAGTGCAATAAAAATACATTTTCATTTATTTATTATAACTAACCATGACCGTCCAATGTTGACGTCATTTCAACCACAACCAGCAATTCTGCAGCTATTAATTCATTCAGAAGTTAGCAAGCGTACCCGTTTACCAAAGAGAAAAGAGATGTTGAGTCTTCACATGAATGTAGACGTAGAAAAAAGTTATATATCACTTATGAAGAGAAGTTTATGCTTGTGCATAATTTGGATGGATGGATGGATGGATGGATGGATGGATGGATGGATGGATGGATGGATGGATGGATGGATGGATGGATGGATGGATGGATGGATGGATGGATGGATGGATGGATGGATGGATGGATGGATGGATGGATGGATGGAATTGTTTCTCTCAAATTATACCCTGGCAATATGATAAATACATACATACAAACTGTTTCTTCTCTGAAATTGTACCCTGGCAATATGTAATTAAGAAGAGCAGGAAGTCCACGCCAGAGTCAACAAAACAGTGGGGGGGAAACACATGCAAACACATACAAAAACACTCAAGACTCATTGAGCAACGTCATCAACTGATATTGGACGCTTTGAGACGGCGTGTAGAGTTCCAGTACGGACCAGAGCCCTGCTGTTAATGAAATGGACTGATCGTTGAGCTGTGGTTCCTGCTGCACTCAGAGGCTGATAAAACACATCCATACCTCGGCTGTAGTCTTCCCTTCTCCATGGACAGAGTGGGATAAATGAACAGTGTGCAAGAACCAGGAGAACGGAGGAGAGAAGCCTGGCATTCTTATGAAAACACTACTTTTCTTGGAATGCCTTCAAAAACGGCACTGCTTTTCCCTCCGAAGGTTTTGTAAAACTCCCAGCTGTTTTCTTTGCATGCAGTCTTTGCCAAATAGTTAATCATAATAATCACACTACTATTAGTTGACGTCAATACGAATAACATCTAAAGATGATTGGTGTAAATCCCTACTATAATGCCCCTGGTACGGAGCGATTGGATGCAGTTTGTGTTCCTTCCTTTAATAACCCAGTGGAAAACAAGTGGAAACAAATTTATAAAAGACAAAAGTCAAAAGAACTGGTTCTGATTCATTTTTCCCCACATGTAAAAGTCAAGACGGATTTGCCATAAGCGGCATGTTACATTTTCATGTGTGTCTGCTGAGATGAGGCTTGACAAGGTAGGGCAGTTACTGTGGCAGTGATTTGTTGAGGTATTTGAATAAGAAACTGCTTTGACAAGTCGTGGAAGAGAATACGACGGCGGGAGACAACGTGGCTTTTCACCTTCGCCCTCCGAAGTGTGGCTTGAGCTTCAAGATGACAATAACCATTACATCTAAATCAATTACAGGTCTATAAAATGTCAAGCAAATAACATTCATGAGATGCATTATGTAGCTTGTAAGGCTTAGTTCTCTGAAAAGTACTACAACACTTTAAATAAGAGATAATGTACAGTCAGATATACAGCCCTTATACAGTTGAACCATTATAGAGCTCAGTTTTGAACAATCATTTCTAAACCACTAATTTTTATATGCTTTTGTTGAAGACATTAGTCTGCATTATTTCATTTTATACCTTGTTCTGTCTGAATACTCAATTCTGATTGGCTGGAAGGTACAGGCAGTTCCAGTCAGTTTAATCACTGTTCTATAGTAATACTTTATTCATACACACACACACACACACACACACACTTACACACATATACACTCACCTAAAGGATTATTAGGAACACCATACTAATACTGTGTTTGACCCCCTTTCGCCTTCAGAACTGCCTTAATTCTACGTGGCATTGATTCAACAAGGTGCTGAAAGCATTCTTTAGAAATGTTGGCCCATATTGATAGGATAGCATCTTGCAGTTGATGGAGATTTGTGGGATGCACATCCAGGGCACGAAGCTCCCGTTCCACCACATCCCAAAGATGCTCTATTGGGTTGAGATCTGGTGACTGTGGGGGCCATTTTAGTACAGTGAACTCATTGTCATGTTCAAGAAACCAATTTGAAATGATTCGAGCTTTGTGACATGGTGCATTATCCTGCTGGAAGTAGCCATCAGAGGAGGGGTACATGGTGGTCATAAAGGGATGGACATGGTCAGAAACAATGCTCAGGTAGGCCGTGGCATTTAAACGATGCCCAATTGGCACTAAGGGGCCTAAAGTGTGCAAGAAAACATCCCCCACACCATTACACCACCACCACCAGCCTGCACAGTGGTAACAAGGCATGATGGATCCATGTTCTCATTCTGTTTACGCCAAATTCTGACTCTACCATCTGAATGTCTCAACAGAAATCGAGACTCATCAGACCAGGCAACATTTTTCCAGTCTTCAACTGTCCAATTTTGGTGAGCTTGTGCAAATTGTAGCCTCTTTTTCCTATTTGTAGTGGAGATGAGTGGTACCCGGTGGGGTCTTCTGCTGTTGTAGCCCATCCGCCTCAAGGTTGTGCGTGTTGTGGCTTCACAAATGCTTTGCTGCATACCTCGGTTGTAACGAGTGGTTATTTCAGTCAAAGTTGCTCTTCTATCAGCTTGAATCAGTCGGCCCATTCTCCTCTGACCTCTAGCATCAACAAGGCATTTTTGCCCACAGGACTGCCGCATACTGGATGTTTTTCCCTTTTCACACCATTCTTTGTAAACCCTAGAAATGGTTGTGTGTGAAAATCCCAGTAACTGAAAATTGCTTAAATCACCTTTCTTTCCCATTCTGACATTCAGTTTGGAGTTCAGGAGATTGTCTTGACCAGGACCACACCCCTAAATGCATTGAAGCAACTGCCATGTGATTGTTTGATTAGATAATTGCATTAATGAGAAATTGAACAGGTGTTCCTAATAATCCTTTAGGTGAGCGTATGTCCCTCCATTGACAGTCCACACAACTACCACTTTTGCGCTTCAAAAAGTTCATAAAGAGGAAGGTTAAATCTAAGCCGTATGAATCGAGCGATCTAGTACAAATTTTCTGAAGAGACTCGATCGCTTTATATGATGAACGGATTTAATTTAGTCTTTTATTCACATCAGATTTGGTGAATGGAAGCTGAAGCTTGCTTGCTTTACATGCAAGAACCAATGAGGTTCATTCTCGTGTTACGCAGCACGTTTGAGCTTCAGCAAGAACCAATGAGGTTCATTGTCGTGTTGCGCATCACGTTTGAGCTTCAGCAAGAACCAATGAGGTTCATTCTCGTGTTACGCAGCACGTTTGAGCTTCAGCAAGAACCAATGAGGTTCATTCTTGTGTTACGCATCACGTTTGAGCTTCAGCAAGAACCAATGAGGTTCATTCTCGTGTTACACATCACGTTTGAGCTTTAGCAAGAACCAATGAGGTTCATTCTCGTGTTACGCATCACGTTTGAGCTTCAGCAAGAACCAATGAGGTTCATTCTCGAGTTACGCATCACGTTTGAGCTTCTGCGAGAACCAATGAGGTTCATACTCGTGTTACGCATCACGTTTGAGCTTCTGCGAGAACCAATGAGGTTCATTCTCGTGTAACTAACCTTTAAAAAATTTATGACAAAAAATGCCATGTGGCCAAGAAAAAAAAAAACTTAAACATTGAAAAGAAATTGAGTCGCGCCACATGACATTTTACAACCTGAACTAGCCTTGCTTTGTCATAAAAAGGTCAAATTATATGATATTTGTATTGACTTACTGACCTTGACACACAGTCATGAGGGTCTGCAGGGGTTCTTCTCTATGACCTCATTTCCTGTTTTATAGGTTTTTGTGGTTGCACTTTGAGAACCCCGAGAAATGATAAAAGTCTGTGCCAAGAAATACTAAAAGTGCCAAACTACTGACTGTACATCACAATTTTATTTTAAATGGCTATTTTAAATAAATTGTTAGATCTAGACACCAACAACAAAAATGAAACTGACCCTTATTTTAAGGTTTTAAACTATATACCTGATCAAGTCTCCCTGTCTGACTCTCTTTTTGTCTTTGTCTTTTTTCTCTTCTCTAGCTTGTTTTGAAATCTGTTATAAATATTGTTGGCTCATTGACGAATTGCTTTTTTGTAAGTTGCTTTGGATAAAAGCATTTACCAAATGCATAAATAAAATGTAAACACTTCATAAAATTGTACAAACTGCAGTATTACAGCATAACATAAAAACGTTCTCTAATATAAAGAAGCTTTCTGCCTACCAAACGAGCGCAAGTGTGAATGCAAGTATTTCTGTGCCAGCATCACAGCAGAAGAAACCTATTACAAGTGACTCAAAAGACAACAACGTCCTCACTGACAGAAACCATGAGGCCTAACGACATAATATGGACTCCAATTACGTCTTCTAACAGAACGAAGAGGTCCTTGTTGTCTTTGAACGGTTCCGTCTTAAATCACAGCCACAGCTGGTACTGAAGCACCCGTCGCCAATTAAGACAAAAACAAACGACAGAATCTGCTTTTTACGAGCTGTGATTTGCGTCCTGACCTTTTTCCAGCTTTTCCGTCAATAATAACAACAACTTTAAACGGACTGAACAAAATCTTTCATGTGCCGTTTTTACAGCTCTTTTACAGTGATGGAGAGGAAAATCCCATATTGCGGCTTGGTCTGTTTTGGTGAGCTGATGTTTGATGGGAAAATATGCCACACTCTCAAAAGAAAAGCTGGTCACTGGGACAGTACCTTTTCAAAAGATACACTGTTGTACCAAAAGAGTGCATATTAGTACCTAAATGGTAGGGGAGTACCTAAAAACGCGGGGTTAAATGTAACACGGACCTTTCACACAGTTAGTCAGGGTCAGGTTGTGTTTCCGCTCTTTTTCTCTCGCTGCCAGAAGACGGTCTCCCGCGGGTTTGTGGAAAGTTTTGATAAGATTTCGTAAAGATTCTGGACGAAGAGTGTTTTGACACCATGCAAGTACATTTTCTCATCATACGTTTTTTTTCGGTTTCTGAGTTGTGTGTGTACGTCACCAAATCTCACTTATATGACCTTAATCACTGTCTTGTTGGCTAAAACAGCACCGTTCTGAAACATATCAGCAACTGTTAGCTCGGCTTAAACTGTGTTTTACACAGCGGGGTTAGTCGTAGCACAGTGTTACAGCCGCCAAGTGTACAGCGATAATGACATGAGAACAGGGAGACACACAACTTTTCAGCTTTGAGCATTTATTTATATATTTATTTTGCCACATTTAACTTTTTTAGACTTTCACAAACACAAATGTTGGAATTTAAATGTCAAAGTATGATTTTTTTCACATTTGTTAACTATGCATTGATCACTTGTTTTTTTTTATTAAAAAGCCTGTTTTTCATGCAATAAACCCTTTAAAATGTGATTTTGAGCTCGTTTTTATTATTATTGATGTTATTATTAATAATAATAATTTTGCATGCAGCTGCCACACATAAATATAATTCAATTGCAATTACATTATTTGATGATTTTATTTATTTATTTATTGTTATTTATATGAACAATATCAAACTATACAGATAAAATAGTACTGAATTATGTGTGTTACACACAAGTGTTACAACTAACCCTCTGTCTGTTACAGTTAACCTCGCATACGGGGTAAGTTGTCACATTTGCACTTCTGTCACTTTCAGTGCAACTGTATGAAAATGGTAGATCCTAGAAATAAACTAACTGTTCATTTGTAGCAGAGATGTGTATGTTGCTTGTGTAAAAAATATTTAAAAATGTTTTTAAATAATTGAGCCAAAACCAAAATGTGTTAGATTGTGCCCCACGCTCCCCTACCTATTATAACCTTTTTTAAAGGGTACAGTCCAAGTTACAGCTTTTGTACCATTTTTTACCTAAGAGTGCATGGTGAGTGAGTTGGCTTGCGTCTGATGTTGCTCATGCATATTTGCTTCTCTAATGTGCTAATGTATGTGTGTGTATTTTAAACTGTGGTAACACAGATGTACTTGTGGCTACATATGCATGGATTTTTGGAGGAGAATTAGATAGGAAAGTACTCCACAATGTTATGACCAAGAATCCAGTGTTGCCTTGTAAAAACAATTTCACTTCCGAAATTTGGAGTGATTATTATGGCATTGACATGGATTATCTGAAGAGTCAGAAGGATGCATTCCTCCAATGACATGATAACCTGTCACTCAAAGGGAAATAATGCATACACACAAGTACAGAAAGGAACACAAGAGACTGAAAGAAACAGAGGAAGTTCCAGCTTTGAACTCAAGAACTGATCGTGATCAAAAGTCTGGTTGTTCACAGATGGCACGCATTTCACGAGCTGATGTCATTAAAGAGCTCAGAGCCCAACCTAACTGGGTTTTCCTATGGCCAATCCCCCCTGGAGCTCATGGGACAGACCAGTGCGCTCTTCTGCTCGGCTTAATACTGGCCAGCATTACGTAACACAACCCATAACAGCAGAGGCAAAAATAATGAGCTAATGCAAGTGGTGTTTAGAGGTTTACTGTCCGGTTGCAAACCTGGATGTACCTGGAACATGAGTCAGCGTATCATTTCCCTGTTTACATGATTTATAAAAGAGTGGATACGCTGATAATAGTGATAAACACTGGACGCTCATGGGTGAAATCACTGCACATTTGAGCCACTGTGGTGCTTGCTATATTACAGCAAATATATGCATTTTCACCAGATACTATCTGTGGTGAAATAAAAGTCAATGGAATTATGCTTTTTTATCTGTGGATCTATTCATGTATTCAAAAAAAAAAAAAAAAAAAAAAAAGCAATTTATATGTATGAGCAATATCACACAAGTAGCAGTGCGATATGGCTATACATCATATATAAAGCCATATCGCACAGCTACGAATGTGAATTTGTCTTTATACGACAGTTCGATGGCACAAGCGAGTAAATGAATTATAAACAACAATGGAGTGTCTTTAAAAAAACACTCTTTTGTGTAGAACTACTTCCTTCCATCATGGATTCAAATCTGAAGTTGACAGTTTAACAGTTGAGCACAAGCTTCCGTTACCAATTCTAAAACATCAATTTAGAACTAGAACATTGTGTAACGATGCTAATTATATTATTTAGAGTAGAGTATTATGAGAGAGAGGTCGACTAAACGAGTGTATTACCTGTATCTGATACACTGTAGCGTTCATTCTTCAGTTCGATGTCCATAATATTATTAATATAAAATTAATAATTAATTATAATAATCAATATAAACGCGATATCTATGTCCTTTTTTTAAAAGTTAAGGGGATTTCTCAAGACAGCACTAAACCAACTTCCTTGTTTACAACCAGCTTTGCCGCCATCTAATGCTGTAATATTGTAACTTTCACTGAAGTCCATATCACGATCACTAACGACCCTTTCTCAATATCAAATACGGCTTATATAAAAAATAAAATGTATTGAACAACAATATTTGAATGAACAACAATAGCCATTATACATGACAATAGGAAATAAACACAAGCAAACAATTCAGTCAAACGTACTGTACAAAAGCAGTGCTCTAGTACAGGATTTAAGTTAAATATCGCCTAAATGTGCCCAGGTGAAAAAGACGTACTATAATAATAATAATAATAAAAAACTTTATTTTATAAAGCACCTTTAAAATGCAACTTCTCAAAGCGCTGTACACAAAAAAAGCAATACAAAGCTCAAATAATAAAAGTAACATCAATAATCAAATGCTAATTTAAAAAAATGTCTTAAAAATGTCATAGTTCTGAGCTTCCCTAAGATCAAGAGGCAGAGAGTTCCTAAGGACAGGAGCATATGAAGAAAAAGCCCTGTCACCCATAGATCGTATGCGTGCATGAGGAACAACCAACAAGCTGGATTGTGAAGATCGCAGTCTCCGATTTGGGGTATAGGAAATTAACAATTCAGATAAATAATAAGGAGCCAAGCCATGCAATGCTTTATATGTCAGCATCATAATTTTAAAATCAACTTGGAATCTGACTGGGAGCCAGTGTAAGGACTCCAAAACTGGAGTAATATGATCGCATACCCTGGACCCAGTCAATATCCTGGCGGACGAGTTCTGTACATACTGCAGTTTGTTGAGCGTGGATTTAGAGACTCCAGCTAAAAGGGCGTTACAGTAATCTATCCTAGAGACAACAAAGGAATTCATCAGCTTTTCAGCTACTGAGAAATTTAGCATAGGACGCAATCTTGCTATGTTTCTGAGGTGAAAAAAGGATGATTTAACTACTCTGAACAAAAGAATCAAATGAAAGACTAGTATCAAAAATAACTCCAAGATTCCTCATTTTAGCTTGAGTCGCCAAGACTGAGCCATCAATAGTCAAAGACACAAGAAATTATTACTCACCCATTCCTTTATCTCAGAAACACAGCCGGAGAGAAAATCAACATCAAGGTGTTCACCAGATTTAGAGTGTATATAAATCTGCGTATCATCAGCATAAAAGTGATAACGGAGGCCAAACGATCTCAACAAATGACCAAGTGGTGACAGATAAATGTTAAAAGACAATTCGGGTGAAAAATGAACCTAGGGGTAATTAACACATGGTTACCGAGTCGATCGTTCCCTGCGATGCGTTTTCATGAAAATCGAATGTAAAGAGTTTTATCTCTAAAAACAGATTAGCTTATAACACTAGTATATGGGGCACAGAGTAAGTAAAAGTAAATCGCTAGTTAATGCCACTAACAAGGCTCAAAATAGCCTCACACTAACACGGTAGCATAATGAGGGTCCCTACATGCAAACCGAAGCATTGAGAACTTTGTAAGTGTACAGACAGTTTAATAAGAAGATACTTTATAAAGACAGAACATTACGCGTTTACAGGCAGGCGTCATCTTGGAAAACAGTCTCGACTAATCGAGTCACGAACGCCGTGCTAAGTGAGCTGGTCGATAGGAATTACGTTTGTGACATATAATGTAGCACGGCGTTCGTGACTCGATTAGTCGAGACTGTTTTCCAAGATGGATCCTGTCTGTAAACGCGTAATGTACTGTCTTTATAAAGTATCTTCTTATTAAACTGTCTGTACACTTACAAAGTTCTCAATGCTTCAGTTTGCATGTAAGGACCCTCGTTATGCTACCGTGTTAGTGTGAGGCTATTTTGAGCCTTGTTAGTGGTATTAACTAGCAATTTACTTTTACTTGCCCCATATACTAGCGTTATAAGCTAATCTGTTTTTAGAGATAAAACTCTTTACATTCGATTTTCATGAAAACGCATCCCGGGGAACAATCGACTCGGTAACCATGTGTTAATTACCCCTAGGTTCATTTTTCACCCGAATTGTCCTTTAAAGAGCAGAGGGCCCAAGACAGAGCCCTGGGGAACACCAGTGAGAACAGAGCTAATCTCAGACCTGAATCCGCCCATGGAAACGAACTGAGAACGGTCAGTGAAATAGGATTTAAAACACTTCAGAGCTGTCCCCGACACACCAAAATCTTGTTCAAGGCGGGTGAGTAATAGGCTATGATCAACAGTATCAAAAGCTGCTCTTAAATCAAGAAGGATGAGAATGGAAATTGCACCGGAGTCAGAAGCCATCAACAAATCATTGGTAACTTTGACCAAAGCCGTTTCAGTACTGTGGAATTTACGAAAACCTGACTGAAGGGGTTCAAAAAGGTTATTAATTGCAAGATGGATACACAAATGAGAGGCAACAACACGCTCAAGTATTTTTGCCATAAACGGAAGATTAGAGATAGGTCGAAAATTAATAAAAACTATTAAATGCATTAAAAATGTACTTGAGTATGTTTTTAGTACATTACAAATATACTATAATGCATTTTTAATACATTTAACAGTACGTCTTTTTCACCAGGGTAAAGTTATTAAACATAAATTTCCCCTTAACCCCAATCGGTTTGGTCTGAAACAAGTAATAGATTAATAAGACCAAAGATTGCCCATTTGATATACCCCAAATGAATTATATCTCATGTCTAACCACTATCTATATACTGTAAGAGCCAGCAGCAAATTCCCGAAGGACTGGCCGAGATGACGCTGTTCTCTGCGGGAACATGAGCACTGAAGCGCTGACGGCCTGGAGCTCACATCTGCGTCTAAACACATTTTAAAACAGGCGCCATGTTTATTTTTGAGTCACATGTTTGAGGTCTAAATAACTACCATTCTCACCTAAAAAACTCTTAAAGCTACATTTCGAGACACAACGGTAGTATTTTTTTTAAAAATATGGTGGATTTGCTCGACCGCCATGACAGTCCCAGCGGAGTGATACAAACAGTGAAGCGGTTCCAGTGCTGATACTGGGGGAATATCGCACGGCTCTCAGCCAATCAGATTCGAGAACCAGAAAGAACTGTTGTATAATGACTTTAATGTACCTCTTCTGTGCTGTTTTTGATTTCTCAACTAATTTCTTTGTTCGTTTTTTTTTTGGGAGGGGGGGGGGGTAAAATAACAGCAGAAAATAAACATTATAAAATTACTTTTAATGGTGGCATAATATTTTTTGTGTGTGCTTACGAATAGACAGTTTTCAGTCTGTTCTTCACACAAAGCCACAGCATGGCTTCAGACGTTGTATGGACTACTGTTGCTTTTTTGACAGCCCTTGATCACCATTCACTTTCACTATATGAGAAGGAACATGAAAATCCTGTCTAACATATTTTGCGTTTGACAGAAGAAGAAAAAATACAGATTTGGATCAACATGAGGGTGAGTAAATGATGGCAGCACGTTCATTTTTGGTTGAACTGTCCCTTTAAGAATCTGCAAAATGAGCTATAGCCTGGATAAAGAAGGAGAGGAGAGCCATGAGAAGATAAGAAAGAATCAAGCACATAAATTCACACAAATGAATACCCTTCATATTTAGATTATTCCTGGTATTATTTATGGATATCTCTGTATGCAGCCCCACACATGGCTGTACAGCCCAGTCTCTCTCTCTCTCTCTCTCTCTCTCTCTCTCTCTCTCTCTCTCTCTCTCTCTCTCTCTCTCTCTCTCTCTCTCTCTCTCTCTCTCTCTCTCTCTCTCTCTCTCTCTCCATCATTACTCCAGTGCTTTTACACAAAAGCCTCTCATTAATGCATCTCGCTGTTCCAAGTGGTCAAGCGCCAGCACTAAGACTGGGAGGAAGTGCATTCCATCACCAATGGTTTCTGGCAAAGCCGTAAGCTACTTACCACGGGTCCTTCTCATGCCCTGTGCACGGTAACACTACCCCGACTAACCTAGACGGGACATCTCAACTTAAAGAGACATTCTGACATCACTCACTCAACCCTCATGTTGTTCCAAACTCGTATGACTTGTATTTAAATATCAGACTGTTTTCAGAAGAAGCTATCTGTGCTGGTATAAAGATCAATCATTTTATTTTATTTTTTATTTTATTTTTTGCTTGTATATATACACATTTATTCAAAATGCCATTAAAATGCAATTCACACAATTCTAAACTAAAATGCATTTTATTTATTTTTCATGGGGAAGGAAACATCTTCTGCCTCTGATACGGCTGCAACACTGCTCTGATTAAAGGGTTAAGCTGAAGCACATGCAGGGAGCACCTACAGATGGATCTCATTCTCTCGGACACACACACACACACACACACACACAGTAATTTAAGGTCAGTGGAGACCATATTAATACTGTTGGCTAGTAACAGGATGGACATATTGAGATACTTATTGAAAGGTTTACAAGAGCTTAGACTGCTGCAACAGTAATGAAGTCTTCTGTTCATCTTTCGCTCATCAGAAATTCTTCTTCCCTATTGTGACGTATATTTGAGTGAAATGGCTTCACAAACAAGAAAAAATGTAGGGTGGGGCTTGATTTTGTCTGTGGGAAATTGATTGGATGGTTGTGGTTTGCTATTGGCTGATCTCATGTGAGTGACAGATTGCTCCGCCCACATCATCAGAGAAGAGAAGAGATGCTGCATGAGGAAGATATTCTGATTCAAGATTACCAGGAACAATAATGATGTGCATCGATAAATCGTTTATAATAAATACTGAAATGTTCCAATAAAAATAAGAATGGTCCGTTTTGATTTTATGGTGGTATAGACTTTAAGTAAAAAAAAAAAAAATAGATCTAAATGTGAATATAGGGAAATAAGCATGTAGAATTAAATATCCAGGATCAGCCAACAAATGTCCAATATTGACTGATAACAATAAGTCAAATATATTGGCTAAACAAAACAAAAATCACATCAGGTGTTAACCAATATGGCACTGATATATCATGCAACCCTAGTTATGAGTAGCAATATGCATATATCTTTTACAGCATATGATAATTCACTCAAAACTCGTCATTCGTCTTAAAATATCGTCGTATCGTTTTTGTGAACCAAATATTGTAATAACACATAGAAAATATAATGAATAGTCTTTGGCAATTTTAAAATTCAGATCATCATCTAGCACTAAATTGGAATAGCAACAGATTATAAGAACACTTTAAGACACTTTAAAGTGACGGTTTGGAGTAATTTCAACCTAAGGTCCTTTGCACCATGACCTCGAGCCAAACACCCCTCCCCCCACCCAGAAAGAAAGCGATGCATAGGATGTAGTGTAACGACAAATTATTATTTTTTCCGAAGTGTTGACAACTTAGTGTTAACTAATAATTGTTGCAAACTGGTACTACCAACAAAATATTAGTGCATTCCTGGAACTGGTCGTCGTTACATTACATCCTTATGCATCGCTTTCTGCCTGGACTTTAACGTGCTTTTCCCAAATCACTGAAGTGACGTCGACGTCCGGGTTAGCGGTAGCATGAGCCATCAGGCAAGTGTTATTTAAATAAACTCCTGATGTACTTTCCAATGCCTCGTTTTATGAGTACAGAACCTATTTGTACTACTGTAGAAGTTTGGTGCCATTCTGGGCATTATTAGTGGAGTAATTTACGAGATACAACCTTGGATCCATTAGCGCTTGCACTAAGCCATCCGGCTGATATCTCTAAATAAGCTCTAACTTGTTCGACCAAGGGAAAAAAAGCTTCTGGGGGGGGTTTGGTTTGGCTCGAGGTCATGGTGCAAAGGACCCTAGGTTGAAATTAGTCCGAACCATCCCTTTAAGAGGTTTATTAACATAGTTAACAAGTTATTCAGGAGACTACAACGTGGAGCTCCTCATACTCAAAACAAAAATGCTACCACTACCAATGCATGATCTTGATATCTACTCACTGATTCATGCATTCATCCACTGACCAGATCATGAGATTGACAGATAAGATTGAAGTTCATTTGAGCCCTTGAGTCGATCAGCATGAGTTCAACAGTCTTAAACAACCCTACAGTAATTGTTTACTGACATTAAAGTGCAGAACGTGTTCAGATTCCTCTGCTAAAGCCACTGGAAGCCAAACTCTGCATGTGTATATTTTCTCCTGGTCTGAAATAACTGTGCACCATGTTTCTGTGTGTCGTGAGGGTTTGTGTGGGCTCTGTGCGCTGCCGAAGGCTGTTTTGTGGCCACCGTGACCACCTTTGTGAACATCAGGCCTGTTTGTGGTGGTTTAGACTGAAGCTTCCTGCCAAAATCTGCTCTTTTTCTTTCTCAGTCCACTTCTTGCCAGATAAATTTATATCCGTGCTGACTGAGCGATGCTCATGACTGGAGCTGCTCAAAATCAAGCCTGCTTTCTTGCTCGCGCTTGTTTATCTTTTCGTGATCCTCTCATGTCACTGTTCCACCTGAAACAATCAAGAGCTTTACTTAGTGGTTGCTGAGCATTCGGAAGAAGATTGTGTAATGGCGTTTCCTCAGCTTTTCCACTGTCCTTTGCTACACACTTCAGTATCTTGGTGTGTGGCTCGGTGAGTCCGCAATGTGGATATGAAACGGTGCCCATAAACACAGCCAAACATTCACAAAATGTGCACACATGTTTTTATACGCATGTTTTACAACACCGAATCAGAAATTGTTTACTCCTGCAACGTAAGCGTCTTCACTGTTGCAGAACTTCAGTCTTAAGGCAAGACACTCCAGCAGGGAAGGTTGCGTAAACTGCTTAGGCTAGTCTTAAAAGTTAGTCATCTAATTGTTTTTCTTCAAGACTGGTCCTAACTTTTTAAAGTCAGTTACATAAAAAGATAGATCAGTCTTGACTGATTCCCTCTCGACTAATTTCTAGTTCTTAAAGTCTCCCTGTGGTGAAAATCCAGCTTTTAATGTTGTTTATATGTCTATGTGGTGTTTTTAATATGCTTTAAGACAAACCATGAGTATTTTCTCCTTAAAACTGCAGTGAACCAAAGACAGTCTCAAAAACACGGTTTGAAATCGCTGGTGTTTCTGACGTCACAAACTACCTTGTAACCAATCAGATCAACGTGTGATCGTCAAGCAGTGGATCTCTGAGCTGAGTGAGTGAGTGGAGGCGGGGCTCAGTTGCATATACATAGAACCGTGCATACTAAATGAGGCAAGGGTGTCGAGTTACATTCAAGATATTTTACGGTTTGAAGTAAGGCATTAAATTTGTCATTTTGGTGATCAAAGATGAGTTTTAAGGGATAACATTATTGACTATAGGGGGACTTTAAGACACACCTTGCGTCCAAAATCGAATACTTTCCTACTATATAGCAAGCGAAAAACAGTACGGCAAAAGAGTAGTATGTCTGAATACATAGTATTCAGAAAACAGTAGGCGAAAAGTCCCAGGACGACCTACTCCCTCCGGCGAGATTCTGAAGTGTATTTGACAGACACTTTACTATCCCATGAGGCCACGGGAGAGGATCTCTGAATGGAAGAGAAGTGATGCAACTGACGTTGGTAGGTCACATGATAATGACAACATGGTGGATCTGGTACGTCAGATTTTTTTTCATACTACCCATATTCATAGTATATAGAACATACTTTTTTAACGGTCCTGAAGTAAGTTCAAATTCAAATGTAGTACTTACTCAGACAGTACGCGATTTTGGATGCAACCAGCCACAGGTGAACAGGGCAAAAAATACACTGAAAAAAGTGATTCGTTGAAATTAATCAATTTTTTTATTGTAAGTGGTAGCATTCAATTGATTGTATCTACATTTAAACAAATGCATTAAGTTGAACTAAAATTGATTAAGTTCAACTTAATGCATTTGTTTAAATGAGGATAAAATCAACTGAATGCAACCACTTACGATAATTTTTTTAATTAATTTCAACGAATCATTTTTTTCAGTGTAGATATCACTGTATATGATTGTACATAAAAAATTGCAAACAAGTTTTAGGAAACACAAATGAGGCATTATTTAATTAAATATACACTAATTTGCATACATTTGCAGAACAGATATCTGAAAATTGGATAAAGCCAGATTCAAAATTCTTGTTTCATTTTATTGACACTATGTTTTTGGTTATCTCTTATTATCACTCCATAAATCTGATAATACTGTCAAACAGGTTAATAAAATAAAATAAAAATCACCATGTTTTAAGGAATAAAATGTCAGGCAAATGATATTTGAACAAATCCCTGTAAATCCCTTCAGAATATAGATAGGAATAAACTAAGGTTTGGTGTAAGTAGATATGTAGGCTACTTTAATTGAAATGTATAGATGCAAATAAATTTGGCAATAAAATAAACACTTCAAAGTGTATTTTGGATGTTTTCCTCCCACTAGTCTGAAAACTGCACAAAATTGGCCAGTGCATGAAAACTATGCTTGTGTCTGTATGTATTGCTTTGAAGGAAACATGAATTTGTCAGTGTGTGTTTGAGCTCCCATTATGCGTTGAGTCAAATTCCAAGCATTTCCCAACCCATCTGAGCTTCCAAGAGCTACAAAAACACACTCTCTTAAAGACCCCATGAAATGTCTTGACGAGCGTGGTTTTCTTTCCTGCGTTGACGTGTTTGCTATTGTGAAAGGAAGTTGAAGCGGGACTTAAGGATGGGCTAGCCAACATGCTCTAAATCAATTCAACCAATTGCTTGACTTTTCAATGCTTCAAAACGCTTAAAACACCACAGACTTGCTGGCATTTACGTATCGCGATTTTAGTTTTATTTCGATTAAATCGCACAGCCCTACGCTGTCTTTGATCCCTAATTTGACCCCATTAAATCCCTCTAATTTGATTTAATGGAATCCATTATTATCTTTCATTTTGGCTAGGCACTACGGGAGTGAACGGGAGTGAACAGGAGTGTGTGTGGCGTGGAGCTTTGTGAAGGCCGTGGGATTCTCTGCAACTCAATCTCCCACTCCAACCACATTATACACCAAGACCCTGAAGTTTACCTGTTGCTAGGCGATGGTAATATTCATAATTCTTGTCCTTGCTTAGGCTGCCATGATTCATGTTGAGTTCACAGTAAATGGCTGCGTAATTGCACGTTGCTGTTCCAGACTTCAGAGGTGCTGAGTTCTGCTGGGTCGATGTGCTATCGCTATTAGCATGGGTCAGAAATATGAGCCACACATGAGCCAAGTCCTCATTCCAGGAATGCACTCCGAACTCAAATAAATACGCTGTAGCATATCATTCATACTAAATCAGGGTCGATGGCCTGCACCGCACCACATGACACCCTAACCAGTGTTTTGATGAGCGAGCTCGACGAGAAGTGCTTACAAATTTCCTTGATAATAAGAGCTTGATATAATATAAATATCAGAGTTAAACACGTCAGGCCTTTGTTTCTTTGCACAGAGAATATTTTTATAGAAACCACTGTGGTTTTGTGCCACAAAGGCAAGAGAGCCATAATAATGGTGAGGTCGATTTAGGAACGGAGAAATAAACTCCAGACTACTCAAAACATACATCTGCATTAGAACCCACAGGGAGGAAAAAACACAGGATCGCATTGGTTTGAGGATCTACTGAAGGTAAGACAGACCATTGGAGGTTCTGGCTATAGCGTTGGTTTATTGCAAGTCCTGTTAAAGAATCAGTTCACTCTCCCCCACGTCATCCAAGATGTTCCTGTCTTTCTTTCTTCAGTCGAAAAGAAATTAAGGTTTTTGAGGAAAACATTCCAGGATTTTTCTCCATATAGTGACTTAAATGGGGTCCAACGGGTTGAAGGTCCAAGTTATAGTTTCAGTGCAGCTTCAAAGTCTCGACACGATCCCAGCCGAGGAATAGGAGTCTTATCTAGACAAACCAGCGCACATTTTCTAAAAAAATAAAAATGTATTTACTCTTAAATGCTAGTCTTGCACTAGCTCTGTGATGTGACACACATTACGTAATCACGGTGGAAAGGTCAAGCGTGACGTAGGAGGAAGAAAGGACCCAGTGTTTACAAAGCGAATGTGCAAAGACTAAGTCAAACGCCCTTTACAAAAAAAAGGTAAAACAATGATGTTGGATGATTTTGAAGTTGGATAAACCTCCTTCTCCACACTTGTAAACACTGGGTCGGTACTTCCTCCTATGTCATGCGTGACCTTTCCAACGTGACTACACAATGCGTGAAGTCGTGGACGCGCATCGGAGAGCTATAGTGATAGACAAGCATTTGTGGTTAAAAAGAATAAGACCTAGATAAGATAATATATGACCCTGCCTGAACTACTTTAGCAGTGTGTTTCCCTGAAAATTATTGCACACCTTAGAACGTTCCTCAACCAATCAGATTCAACAGCTCCATAATATAATATAATATAATATAATATAATATAATATAATATAATATAATATAATATAATATAAAGTTGCAATAAAACGGATGTAGTTTAATGATGCATTATAAGGAATAAATTAATTTTAGAAACATCCTTATAATATCACAATGAATATTTTCCCCTCACACAGTATAAAAGGGTCTGTATACATCAAAATATTAAGCTACTTTTATAGATAATCATATCTGATGGTGCTATACATTGCACTTATTTTACACTTACAGTAAATAACCGCATGACCTACTTCCCCCACTTTCTCTCCTTACACTCGATCATGCAGTTTTCTATATAAAGTTAACGCATCAGCAGACATTGAAACAGACATCATGATTTCAATCAAACCAGACAACTGACTGAAAATAAACCAGTGAAGAGCATATCTGTGAGAATGTCCAGGCCGGGATGGAGTGGTTTAGCTTGGAGATAATGGGGTCTGTTTGCTTGTTTGTACATTTATAGAGCACATTCAAGAGGACTTTTCCCATGATGTCAAAGAATCAACCTGTGCTCCCGCTGACTGTTAATTCACACACACACACTGGACTTTGGGGCCGGTTTTGTCAGAAAGCATGACTTCATAGCCGTGGCCCTTGGGCAGTGGGGTCTAGCAGAGCTTTAAGCCTGGATAAACAGCCCAGTGGGAATACCTCTCCTTCCTCTGTTTTTTCAGCTCATGCGTTTGTTGCTACTCATTCCCTCTCCATCGAGCAGTGGTGCACATGCTGTCAAACCAGTTTTGGCCAGTCATGCCTCTACATTTGACTGAAACGCCACCATGGAAACCAGAGCATGGTGTGCCAAGGATGGGAAAGAGACATTTTGGGAAATAATAAAAGACCCTGATAAGAATAATTGGTAACTGTTTACAAAAAGGTCTGATTTGTGAACTACGTAACTCTGAGCAATGCATTTTAGCAGCATTTATTAACCTTTGTTAATGTTACTTGATAAAAATATGATAATTTATTGTTTGCTCATAGTTCACAGCAGTGTTATTTTAGTTAATCAGCTTTTATTAGTATATTTTCATGTTAATTTTTAGTCATTTCGTTATGTGCTTTTGTCATTATATATTCACTCTTTTTAGGTTTTATTTTTTTTATTTTTTTTTTTTATTTAGTTTTAGTTTTTTATTTATTTCCAGTTAATAATTTTAATCCTTTTCAACTAATGTTTACATTTAATTTTATTTCAGCTTTATTTCAATTAGCAGAAATGTTGTTAATAGTTTAAGTTGACGATAATAACCTTGGTTACAAAAAAAAAAAAAACATTAGTAAATGTAGAAATTAACATTAAGAAATGCTATAGAAATAGTTTATCGTTAGATCATGTTAACTGATGTTAAGAGAAAAAAAAGAAAGAAAACAACTTATTGAGAAGTGTTACCAAATAATTAATTGCAGTGACTTGAACTTGTTTGCATTGGGATGAATGAAAACAAAATATCCGATATGGGGTCTCGCTACATCTTGTATTTACAGGAAGTTCCAAAAGCTTGTCCGACTGAAAGCATAGGCTTTGTGGACTCTCGCCGAGATCAAAGAAGGATCAACAAACGGTTGTGTAAGGAGAGTCTGAGGGGGGAAAGTGGAAAGTCTTTCAGATATCTCTCCAGATTAAATCCTATGGAGGTGAGGAGCACCCTACTGTCCGGCTTTAGGAAGCAGAAGAGTCACAGAAAACACACCAACTAAGGTTAACTCAGCTCATATGGTAAGATTTAAAAGAATAATTCATGCAAAACTGATTATTACTATCACCATAACCATAACATTATTTACTTGACCTCTTTAGCTGAACACAGAAAGAGAATTCTGCTGATGGTCACAGTTTTCCATGCAATTGCAATGATTGGGCAGTGAAAGTTTTATGCATTAAAAAAGGACACAAAAGCATCATAAAATGATTCACACAACTGGTGCGCTACAAGTCTTCTGAAGTCACATGACAGCTTTGTGGGAGTTAAACTGGAAAACTGGATCAGTTGATTCATAAACAAATCATTTAGACTGGTTTTGGAAACTGGGTCAACTGATTCATTAAAAAGATCCAAATCAAGAGGGACATCTAGAGAAGGTTTTCAGTGAATAACGTCTTAAAGGTACAATATGTACGATTTTTAAAATATAAAATATCCAAAAATCACTTGCACAGTGTGATATATTTCCTGCAGTTGTGTACTTACAATATCCCAAAAGGTCCCAAAGATTTTAATTTCAGAGAAATTCTTATTTTAAATAATGGCTCGTCCTGGTTCACTTGTCGCCTGTCAGCGACGTAATATCCGCGTTATCCCTGGTTTCCGCTTGTACTGCCATAACCATGCCATAGTAACTTAAAAGGTGAAACTAATATATTATATAGGCTAATTACATGCAAAGTGAGATATTTCAAGCCTTTATTTGATTATGGCTTACAGCTTATGGGGGTGGCAGTGGCTCAGTGGTTCATGTAGGTTGTCTACAAACCGAAAGGTTGGTGGTTCAATCCCCGGTTCCACCTGACCAAGTGTCGAGGTGTCCATGAGCAAGACACCTAACCCCAGCTGCTCCCGACGAGCTGGATGGCGCCTTGCATGGCTGACACCGCCATCGGTGTGTGAATGAGTGAGTGAATGGGTGAATGTGAGGCTATGTAAAGTGCTTTGGTGGCCATAGGTCTGTGAAAGCGCTATATAAATGCAGTCCATTTACCATTTACCATGGCTTACAGCTTATGAAAATGTTCTAAATTTCTGAGATTTTGAATTTGGGGTTTTCATAAGCTGTAAGCCATAATCAAATAAAGGCTTGAAATATCTCACTTTGCATGTAATGAGTCTGTATAATATATTAGTTTCACCTTACTGAAATAAATGAACTTTTGCACGAAATTCAAATTTTTCGAGTTTCACCTGTATATGTTTCATCGGTAGAAACGTTTCTCTCAGTTGTTTATGTCTGGAACTCAGAACGAGGAAGTGCAGACGTCGTCATCCGGAAGGGCAGGAGTTATTAAATCAAGTAATATGATTAACAAGATTAATCACGATTTTTAAAAGTTGGTAAATGGAAAGAAATTTGGTAATTTGGAAATGTTTGAGTCAACAAAACCTCTTATGAAAATTGCATGTTGCGCTGGCGGAAAAAAAGTTTAAATGCTAAATATCCATATACTATCCGGACGCCACGTGTAAAGATAATAGCGCACAAGTCGTGCGAAGTACTTTAATGATACTGGTGTTTGTGTGTTTAATGAAGCTTGAAAGCCTCAGCCGATCAACAGCACATTTCTTAAACATTTTCCTTTGTGTTCCACAGACGAAAGATTCATAAAGTTTCATGGAACGACAAAGGTTATAAAAATAATGCCAGAAAATGAATCTTTGGGTGAGCTCTCCCTTTAATGGTTTTGTCAGCCAACATGGATGTATAGAGTGATACTGGGATAATACAGTAATATGCTAAAACCGCACTGTAGGAACAAGACCTGCCCTGGTTTATTTTAGAGATTAAAGAGAATATAATAGGATTTACTGAAAGATCATACTGCTAAACACTGCCTGGTAGTCATGGAGAAAGTATCATAAATATAAATGTCATTACTATATCTGTGTGTAAAGCAGTCCTGAGCCAAATCCTCTGGCCTCTTCTCTCACCTGAAACAATCAATCCAAGTCACGTAGGCACCATGTCTTTTGACGACGCACTTCAACACTACAGACACACACACACACATGGACAAACAGAGTAATATATACTTTTCCCTGACGCATTTTTCCAGTAAATTACTGAGCCTTGCCAGTAAAACAATATTCTTGGTTGCTACCAAGCTTTTTTTAGTATTTTTTTTTTTAAATCCTTTGGACCTCTGAAATCTGAACTTTTTGGAAAAGAACAGCGACTGTCAAAGGAGAGGCAACTCAAGTTTGGCTGACAGCTTCATCGTGTTTTCCGACTTGATCCTTCAAACTATTTTAATGTACAAAGTATTTAAATGTCCAGCCATCAAACTTATCGAGCCCGAGCGGCTTCTCAGCACTCCTTTCAGAGCTCAGGAAACACCGTTTCATCACTTGTCCATTAGCTCTTCTGGCCCGGCTCTATGGTTTCACCTCCTTTTGTGTGCTTGCTCCGTCTTTTACAGGAGAAACTAGAGGGAAAAAAAGACACTTTCCCTGTTTAACATCCTTGACATCTATCCCAGTGGTTCTCAACCTGCTTATAGCTTCAAGACCCAGATTTTAAGTGGCAACATGATACAAAGATTGCTTATTGTAAAAGCAATACATTCATGTATTATATAGATCTGAATTCAGCAAAGAAAAAAAAAAAGTCTCCTATCAAAGCCATAATGCAATCTTTATGCCACTATGTAATGCACTTAATTTTAGAGATCAACCGTTATATTGCCAAGGCCATTATATCGGCAGAGATATAGTCTATTAGATATAATAGAGATATTGTCCCTGACTTCTCTTATAAAACAGCAATTTTTCTGTGTGTAAGCAAATATCTATACAAATAGATCAATTCAAAACTAATCTTTAAGGGCAGACAAGTAAGCCAAAAGGCTGTCGATTCATGAAATGGCCGTTTTCCCAGAAAAGCAGTTTATTCAGCATTGTGAAGCCTCTCCTCCATTGACATTCATTCATTTAAAAAGGCTCTAAAAGAAGCCTTAGGGTGCTTTCACATCTGTAGTTCGGTTCATTTGGTCTGGACCAAGGGCGAAAAATGATACATTGTAGCATTTTTCAGGCGAACTCCCGGAAGTAAACAAAGAGGTGGAAAATCCGGCAGACAACACGCCGATGTTTACTATGGAGAGACGACTGTGTGGGCTGATTGTATCCTTGGTCATATTTTATTATATAGTTTGTCTACACCACTTCAGACAAACAATAATATTTGAGAATGAAGCGAGGATATGCGGCTCGAAAATAATGTGTTAATGCGAAGGCGCATCGCAAGTCACTTCAGGAGGAGGCGTGCATGAATGTTGCTAAACAGTGAGAGTTCGTTTCAAAGCATGCCGAGACCTCCTCGAACGCTTGTTTGGTCCGCTTTTGGTGCGCACCCGAGTGCGATTTCCGCATTCACACCTGCCCAAACGAACCGCACCGATTGGGAAAGCACCCTCAAAGAGGCTTTGATATCATTGGATATTTGGGCTTTTTTAAATTATTTTTATTGACATTGACTTTTTCTGTTTGGCCAATAAGATACTGAAGCTGGACTTTTATTTTGATAGTTCTGCACACATACTTACTGAGTTCTAATTTTGAAATATAAATTTCATATAGCATAAATTGTTATGCATTTGTCAGTTACTTTCTTTAAAATAAATAGTATGCTATCATATAATTGGCTATATACTGTAGCAGCCATTAGATATCAAAATCGGCTGTCAATATTGATTAAAAACTACTAATTTTGACCTTCCTATCTTAACAACTGAACCAGAAGTTATTGCAGCTGTGCAGTTTAAACATCTATTTTAACTCATTATTCAAACAAAATGACAAATAAGACATGTCGACACCATTGCTGAGTATTTTCTCCTTAAAACTGCAGTGAACCAAAGACAGTCTCAAAAACACGCTTTGAAATCGCTGGTGTTTCTGACGTCACAAACTACCTTGTAACCAATCAGATCAACGTGTGATCGTCAACCAGTGGATCTCTGAGCTGAGGGAGTGAGTGGAGGCGGGGCTCATTTGCATATTCATAGAACCGCGTATACTAAATGAGGCAAGGGTGTTGAGTTACATTCAAGATATTTTAAGGCATGAAGACATATTTTTCCAAGGAAATAAACTTAAATATGTAATTTGTTGATCAAAGATGAGTTTTAAGGGATACAATTATTGACTACAGGGTGATTTTAACAACAATATACAGTGAGGAAAATAAGTATTTGAACACCCTGCTATTTTGCAAGTTCTCCCACTTAGAAATCATGGAGGGGTCTGAAATTGTCATCGTAGGTGCATGTCCACTGTGAGAGACAATATAAAAAAAAAAATCCAGAAATCACAATATATGATTTTTTTAACTATTTATTTGTATGATACAGCTGCAAATAAGTATTTGAACACCTTTCTATCAGCTAGAATTCTGACCCTCAAAGACCTGTTAGTCTGCCTTTAAAATGTCCACCTCCACTCCATTTATTATCCTAAATTAGATGCACCTGTTTGAGGTCGTTAGCTGCATAAAGACACCTGTCCACCCCATACAATCAGTAAGAATCCAACTACTAACATGGCCAAGACCAAAGAGCTGTCCAAAGACACTAGAGACAAAATTGTACACCTCCACAAGGCTGGAAAGGGCTACAGGGAAATTGCCAAGCAGCTTGGTGAAAAAAGGTCCACTGTTGGAGCAATCATTAGAAAATGGAAGAAGCTAAACATGACTGTCAATCTCCCTCGGACTGGGGCTCCATGCAAGATCTCACCTCGTGGGGTCTCAATGATCCTAAGAAAGGTGAGAAATCAGCCCAGAACTACACGGGAGGAGCTGGTCAATGACCTGAAAAGAGCTGGGACCACCGTTTCCAAGGTTACTGTTGGTAATACACTAAGACGTCATGGTTTGAAATCATGCATGGCACAGAAGGTTCCCCTGCTTAAACCAGCACATGTCAAGGCCCGTCTTAAGTTTGCCAATGACCATTTGGATGATCCAGAGGAGTCATGGGAGAAAGTCATGTGGTCAGATGAGACCAAAATAGAACTTTTTGGTCATAATTCCACTAAACGTGTTTGGAGGAAGAAGAATGATGAGTACCATCCCAAGAACAAGATGGGTCGAGGCTGGGTCTTCCAACATGACAATGACCCGAAGCACACAGCCAGGATAACCAAGGAGTGGCTCTGTAAGAAGCATATCAAGGTTCTGGCGTGGCCTAGCCAGTCTCCAGACCTAAACCCAATAGAGAATCTTTGGAGGGAGCTCAAACTCCGTGTTTCTCAGCGACAGCCCAGAAACCTGACTGATCTAGAGAAGATCTGTGTGGAGGAGTGGGCCAAAATCCCTCCTGCAGTGTGTGCAAACCTGGTGAAAAACTACAGGAAACGTTTGACCTCTGTAATTGCAAACAAAGGCTACTGTACCAAATATTAACATTGATTTTCTCAGGTGTTCAAATACTTATTTGCAGCTGTATCATACAAATAAATAGTTAAAAAATCATACATTGTGATTTCTGGATTTGTTTTTTTTAGATTATGTCTCTCACAGTGGACATGCACCTACGATGACAATTTCAGACCCCTCCATGATTTCTAAGTGGGAGAACTTGCAAAATAGCAGGGTGTTCAAATACTTATTTTCCTCACTGTAGCATTATCTACTATGAAACAGGAATTATGGAATAATACTGTGCAGTAGGCCTTATTCAGTAACTAGTAAGATAGTACGCCAAACATAAGCCATTGGAGAGAGAGAGAGAGAGAGAGAGAGAGAGAGAGAGAGAGAGAGAGAGAGAGAGTAGTAGTAGTAGTTGTAGTAACAAGGTTTCATTCATAATGAAAGCTTACAAATATGTTTGGCCACCAAGGGTGAAAACATCTTGCATACCTGAGCTTCAAGGTATGTGGTCCATTATACCTTCTGAAATGTCACTAACTCTCTCTCTATCGCGCACACACACACACTAAAGCCCTATGCACAAAGTTGGGAGAAGAAAGCATGATCAAGCAAAATGTTTCCCCGCTGTAAACAACCGTTGACCTGAGATCCTTCCAAGCTTTTTACTGCTTTTCCCCAAATACTGTGAGGGGGTGAGATCTTATTTACTGCATTTCCACCACAATCCCTTAAACTGATCAAATAAAGTAGGAGCCGGTCGTATTTCAGCCAAACCGAGCAATTCATCATATCAGTTAAGAGCACATTTCTGTCTGCTCTCCTGATACAGGCAAACATCTTAGTTAAAGTCTTTGTTATTGTTGTGTAAATGCATGCAGAAGTCTCTCTGCGGCTCTTTCTTCAAGACATGCATGTTGCGTACTGTTGTGTATTAATCTTTGTGGTTTCAATCTGTGGTTCCCAGATAATAAAACATGATGCTCGTGATCGGTTTAACTCGACTCGTGTGTTCTTTTGGAGTTGAAGTCAATATATAATGCTACACTGCATTCCACTTGGGATTTCCAAACTTCTACTCGGAAAAGTGCTGTAGAACAGGCAAACAATCAACCTGGAAACGTGTGTGGAAATCCCCCTCTGATTTCGTCTGTATGATGTTACACAGACATGGCGATGGCGGCACCAGGAAAGATGAGCAAACTTCATGATAAATATTCACTTTTAAGCAAATTAGAGTCAAAATTCCCGCATTATACAACAAAACCTGTTTTGGAAACATTAGCAGAGTGTGAAGTTCATTTCTGCACCACGAGCTTCAGAAAAGTAAAAATATTTCATGACAAAATGTAAATATAAAAGTTTCAAACATTCTTGCCATCTGCCATTGGTAAGAAAAACAGCTGCTTCTGCAAATATATATATTATTATTATTATTATTATTATTATATTTTATTTTTACATCCAGCTCAGTGAATTCAATTGATTTTTTTTGTACGCGTTTTTGGTTAAACGCATGGTCAAGCAACCATGTGTAATTTATTTAAAGCCAATTTTAAGGTTTTCACTTCTGGCAATTGTATTTAGGCTTCAAAAGTCATAAAAGTTGTGTTCATTTGTTAAAGTTGGTATGAAACAGAAGTTATGCTCGTCTTTTCTTCCCTATTGTGTCGTATATCCGAGTGAAACGCTTCTGGAACAAGAACAAATGTGGGCGGGTCTTAATTTTGTTCGTGGGGAATTGATTGAATGGTTGTGGTTTGCTATTGTGGATCTCATGTGAGTGACAGGTTGCCCCGCCCACATCATCAAAAAAGAGAAGTCACTGGGGTTTTTTTTATTAAAGATTGAGGCACATGAATGTTAAAATTTTATAAGCAATTATATTCCATAAAAAACAAGAATTGTCAATTGTGATATCATGTGAATAAACAAGAACGTACAAGATATGGTGCACTGTATTGTGACTAATCACGGCTAAAAAGGCATTGATTACAAGTTTTTTTTTTTTTTTTAAGGGTGTTATTATATTGAAGAGTGTTATTAGCATGGCTAGAATCGACCAATCCAAAGCCAAGACTGAAATGACCCATGCTTGAACAACTGTGAACATCACAGTGTCGGCCAGTCACTGATAGTGAGGAGGAATATCCCACAAAAAGGCAGTTTAACAGATGTAATGTGAAAGTGTTTCGCACTCAAACCGCCAGCGATCACCGTGCCATTGTGAAACGCTTTCTCTCTGACACACACTGCGGTGACGCCAAAATCCTCTAATCTCAGGTTGTGTAACTCAAGCGGATATTTTTATGTCCGTTTATGACTCAAAGGTCAGTTACAAAAGAGAACCGTCACTCTATGTGATTAACATTTTTCATTTCCACGGATTAACATCTAAAATTAGCAATAAATATGATTACATGCTGCTTCAGGACTGGATGCTGATGCTGCATTAATTTAGTCAAGAATAGAGATCTTTCTCTTAGCATCAATACTCAAATATGTCTCATTTTCCGCAGAATTGACACACAGATAACAGCTGCACTTTCCGTCTCTCTGCGTTTCAGAGCGAAGCGCGTCCCCGTGTTCATTTACACGCCGGCAGCTCAAGATCCGGTGTTTTCAGCGTCTCGGTTCGCAGTGTGCTGCGGGTTTAACGTACACTTGGGAAAGTAACGCACCCTTTTTTCACATTCACGTGATTTTTATGGACGGATTGATTTGTAATGAGAAGAGTTTCTTAAACTTAAAAGGCTTCCTTGCCGTTTTTCGCCAAAATAAAAGGGCTAAACTCTTGCAAATGAAGATATTAAGATATAAGTATTGCAATTTTACTACTGCAGAGTATAGAGAGAAAAAAGAATATGCAATTACTATTAATAATTATATTAAGAATAACAATAACAACATTAAAACAACGCAGGATGTACTGGGTTTCTCCTACACTACTTCTAATCCCACAGAAAGACTGAAATAGAAGGAATACAAGAGGAAGCGCTCTTTTTTTTTTTTGCCGTTGTTTCTTTTTTTGGTTGTGCGATGGCACAAGGACAAAGGACGGTCTCCTTTCCGTCTGTCAACGGGTCATTTACAGGAATAGAGAAAGATCCGTTATCGCTCAGTAACTCTTTTGCTTGCATCCAAAGCAAACATGGCTCTCTTTCAGGTCGCCGGTTTTCCTAAGGACGACGTTTTTGAGCTGTGGAAGCACGTCCGCTCCCTCGTCACCTCCCTCTCGGATCCATCCTCAAAGTCACTCCGCATGCAAGAAACCTGGAATGAATCAGCTAAAGCTTACATACATTTGCCATTTCATCTGCAAAGTGAAGGAACTGTTGAGTAACATGTTGCATAATCTTCTCTGGCTTCTCCCATAGATCTGCACAGAAGGCAGTGTCATGTGGCTCCTAGGGAACACTGGCAAAGTTTCAGCATCATGACCCTCACCCAGCCTTCTTTCAACGTAGGGCTGCATGATACATCTAATTAAAATTAATATTACAATATGGCATACTATGATTTAATTAAATAAATATATCCGCTATCTGCAATAGAGTAGCACTGCTCATCCATGCCAAAGCTACGTTCACGCCATGTAGTAATTACCGTAATTTTGTAATTTCTACTCTGAGCTGTTCATGTACTCGGGAATGGGAATTATGTGTTTTAATGGCAACACTATCAATGCCTAAAGTAATCTGCAGCAGTCAGGTGAAACAAGTAGGAGCTCTCAGAAAATACACAGCTTACAAATTGTAATTACGAGCCCTTCGAGGACTTCGACGCTTTTTACAAGTTGAAATCTTGTAATTATTACTTGGCATTGGCATTTGCCAGCAACACGTCAAAATAAAAGCTCGACGGTATAACGTCTGAAACTATTGATAATGTCAATTTACAGTTTTACTATAAAACATATTTTATTAAATACTCGATTTCTTATTTTACAGTACAACAGTTACAATACAAAAATATATTATTTTGTTTAATATATTAGTTGATAATCCAGATAAATAAATAAAAATCACAATTATTATTATTAATAATATTATATAATAATTAATTGGTCAAAAACAGTGGGAATGTGCCCTATGCAAACTTTTGCATTTTTTTTTTTTAAATAATAAAAGTAAATAAAATAAAATAAAATAAAATAAAATAAAATAAAATAAAATAAAATAAAATAAAATAAAATAAAATAAAATAAAAATACCAAATTTCTCAGGAAGGTTCGCACTCCCAAAAAAAAAAAAAAAAATCAAATCACCAGCTTTAAATTATTTCTATTCTGCACTCCCCAACAAAATTAACCCACTCCTTCTAGAATGATTCATTCTTTCCAAATACAGCTATTCGAGTCATAGTGAGCATTACAGTATTTACTCATATCGCGCTATACATCACAGAAGAAGTAAATACTGCAATGTCAGTTTTTTCCAAATCGTGCAGCCCTATTCCAATGTTTATTACATCGCTGATTGTCTTCCACGGTATAAAATGAACAAGCCGAAAGACAAGAAGAAGATCCCAACATCAAAGCAAATGAAAACCACGCTGTCCTCAAATGCTACTCGCTGGGAAGCTGGATTTAACATTTTGCGGATTGAGGAAACCTCGCCGTTGCCAAGGGATGAACGGGAGTTGGTGGAGAGGATTCGCATTTATTTTGGTCTGCTGTGGTTCCTGTGCGGTGTGTCCGTCGCGATGGGCTCTTTCCGTGGGAAGTGGGTTGATTCGGGACTCCTGTCCCACTGTGGATTATTTCCTTTCCAGCTATTGATGAGCTGCAGGCCATCAGGGAGAAACAGCAGGCGGAGGAGCTGAATTCTCATTTAGTTATCACTCTATACTCCATTTGGGCCCACCTCAATATTCATTAGCTAAGCCTGGCCGCCAAGAAGATATAATAATAATAATTGCGTTTCTGCACACGGAGGAGGAATACCAATTCATTCAGTTCAAATAAATATATTCAAATACGACTTTTGGTGCTCAGATCACATGATCCTACAGTAAAGACACAGCTTTAGGTTCTGACGAACGCAGTTTTTGGCAGTTTTGTGGGAAACGGTAGTGTAGTCGTATAGCTCAGCTCTCCTGCAGCTTTGGCTGTCTCAACACGCATCCAGCGCCGGCTGCCAGGCAGGTCTTCATCCAACGCATAAACAAAGGAACATTATGTCTGTCAGCCTACGCTCAAACATAAACAGCAATTTATCTCATCCACGTGGGAATACCAATATTCTTTTATACCTCCAAATTCCCCTGCTTACTTTGCTTTCTGACCTGCAACCAACAGAAATAGGATGTGAAGGATGAAACTGGCACCAGAAAAACACATTATATGTGGGGAACTTTCCATAGATAGGATGCAAAATCAAGCCTGAAAAGTGTTTAACCCTCAAAAAATATTGATCTTTTAAACCTCAAGAGGTTTGCAATTATTAATACAATTTAGCTCATCAATTACGCCATTTTTTACTACACTGAATTCGTCAGACTGTTAAAATGTTTTGCATTTGGCAAAGTATTGTTGTTTCACTTATTCCTGTATTAAAACCGCTCAAATGTTGGAGTCAGTAAGAAGATTTTAATGGAGGTTTTTATGTTTTTTTTGTCCACCAAGGCTGCATTTATTCAATAAAAAAATACAGTAAAAACAGAAATATTATTGCAATCTAAAATAACAGTTTTCTTTGCAAATATATGTTAAACTGTAATTTATTCCTGTGATCAAAGCATCATTACTCCAGTCTTCAGTGTCACATGATCCTTCAGAAATCACTCTAATATGATGATTTGATGCTCAAGAAACTTTTTTTATTTATTTGATGAATATAAAGTTTAAAAGAGCAGCATTTATTTGAAATAGAAATCTTTTGTAACATTACAAATGTCTTATTTGTCACTTTTGATCAATTTAATGCATCCTTGCTCAATTAAAGTATCGTTTTCTTCAGAAATACTGACCCCAAACGTTTGAATGGTACTGTACTTTTAAAATGAGGTTATTGTATGTTAGATAAAAACAGTAAAGATGGTTTGAGGTGAGACTAGTCGGGTTTAATCTGATGCGATGTGATGACAGAATAAGTTGACTGTCTTTTATTATTTTTGCTTTACGCACTGAACTCTTCAAGGAGAGACCATCCCATTTATTGGCGAGACTTCAACATCTCTTCATCATCTTCCAGCCAGAGCATAATGACCCCAACCAGCCTCGTTCCAATGTTTATCACATTTTTCATCCACCAGCGCTGATTGTCTTCCACGCTTTAAATGAACAAGCAGAAAGACGCGAGGAAGGCCGACATCAAAGCAAATGAAAACCACGCTGTCCTCGGGACGCTAAGCTTGACATTTTGCGGACTGAAGATTGGAGAGGTTTCACATGTGTTCTGATCTGGTGTGATTCATATTTAAGTACATACAAGAAAAAAAAATATTTAAGTATGTTTAGGGCTCCTGTCCAGTACGTCTTATATTTACACAGATATAATAAACACTCTCTGGAGGAGGAGGCCTGTTTCCCTGGCCAGACCAACAACATCTAATGTTTATTTTGTATGTTCTGTACAGTGTGTGGAGCAACAATTTGAAATGGTTATTGCATAGAAAAGACACACACTAACGTGGCCGAGCCAGCGGTCGAAGAGTTGGGAGGGTTTTTCCTCTTGGCAGTTTATGGCCAGTTCTGCTTTTCCAAAGTCATTATTGCTGCTGGATGCTGAGCAATATTTTTATCAGTCCACCTTCACATCATCTGAGGCCACATAAATGACAAGGATCTCTTAAAGTCACCATGAAATCAAAACTGACATTTCTCGTAATTTTTAATCCAAATAACTTCCCCTCCCTCTTACAGCATCTCTTCTCTTCTCTGGTGATGAGGGCAGGGCAACCTGTCACTCACATGAGATCCACCAATAGCAAGCCACCACCATCCAATTAAGCCCCGCCTACATTTGTTCTTGTTCCAGAGTGTTTCACTCGGATATGCGGCATATTAGAAAAGAAAAGACGAGCATAACTTCTGTTTCATGCCGACTTTAAGTGCGGTTTAACCCAGCTGTGAGGAATGACCTTATACTGATTAAAATCTATGGTAAAACACCCACTATAACACAATGAAACATTTGCGATTTACTTGTTGACTGCAGAACAAGAATCCCTCTACATAAGACCAGATTAGATGGCCTTAAATTCTAGTTCTGGTTATTTTGTAGCATTATAAACTATGCAATGTGCAAAAGGAGGAACGCAACAATATCAGGGAACAACATTCTTGCCGGAAAAGACAAGATGTAACAAAAGTCTGGCCAAAGTCTGGCTCTTGAAGTACTCTGCATTGCCATTTAATACTCGATATGTTTCTGTGGGTTATGAAACCAGTTGATGTTGACGGTGGGAACGTTCAAATGAAACCCAAACCACTGTGGAGTACACAAGAGAAGACGGCAGGATTAACCCCTAATGCCTATAAGCATGACAAATCAAATTTTAGGCTCTTTATCACGGTCGCTTCTATGTAAAGTACTTGGTCTGAATAATTCACACTAATTGGTGAAATCTGTGAGCGCCGTGGGTAAAAGACAAAGCTTGACCCTAATCCAACCGAAAGAGACACTTGAAATGCTGAACCAAAAACTGCAACTCACACATTTTCCAGAACTAACAACACTGTTCAGAAATCAGATTATTTGAACATTCCAGACACTATCCATAAACTGCAGGAGACTTTCAGGGAATGTTGAATTTCGTTCCGCACTCTGTGGGTCTCATCATAGAGTTTAGATAAACTTAAGTTTACACACTTAGATACTGCTTGATGAAGACAAATCATATCACATGCACTACTGTGATCTTGTTCTTCATCCTCACACACACACGTATCTACTCATTGTCCACTCATCTACCACACACACACACACACACACACACCAGTAAACAATGCTGCGAGAAACAACACAAGAGAATTAATGTGTTCACAGGAATGAGCGCCCGAATTCCTCAGCCAAGGCTGGACTCCAGCGCAGGGTTCAGAGAGTGCAGAATCAGATGATTTGCATTGTTTCATTTGATACAAATAAAGCTTGTGATTTTTTTTAAAGCCTTTGCCGATCTTTTAATCCTCTAACTGATTCCAGCAGTGGACTCTACAAACACATTAATAAAAAAAACAGTGAAACTTCTTGAGTGTCATTATTAAACGAACCTTTTTTAAAACAACTTAGTTACTTCACAGTCATGAACCGTGATTTGCTCGTCAGTTGCAGGTGTAATTAGGGGCGGGGCATTCTCATTCCACAGAGCATCTGATTGGACAAAACTCTGTAGTGCAGGATGAGTCATGTATATTTTGAGTATTACCGTATTCACCTTATTTTTTATGCAAGAGTGGCGGCGGCCATTTTTAACTTGAATGTGCGAGGCATCTGGTGCCATTTACTCGTGCATAAAACAGTCTGTCATGCTGCTTGATACGGCAAGCTTTTATATAGAAAAAGTTATTTGTTATCAAATTATTTTAATATATTACCATAATCAAAAACACTGGTTTGTGGCACTAGTTGTTTTACTGTGCGAATAGATTTGACTGCATGCCTTTTGTTATTCTTCTATAACTAATGAATCAGAAGTCTGGCACATTCAGAGAAAATAGCTTACTTCCACGTTACAAAATAAGATGGATATTTCATCAAATATGTTTTGTTGCTGAAAGTCTTATACTTTCCTACTAATTATATGAAAAGTATACAGAGGCTGAAAGAAAAAAAAGAAAAAAAAAGATAGAGAAATTTTCACACTCTCACTTTCTCTGAATCTGATGATAGAGAGATAAATACAATACAATATTTTAAACTGCATCTCATTATCCAGAAAATCACTAATCACTAGCTATTATTATTTTTTCCATCTATGTAGCAATGCAATCAATTTTGCTCTGTAACACTATTACACTGGCTGGAAGATAATTATTTAAAAATTAATAAGGTCTAAAAAACTACCACCATAAGTGTGACTGCACAACAAATTATTTGCACTATTAATCGCACATGGCAGCATAAAACTGTCACTTAATTTATTAAATTATGATTAAAATTGACCTAGTCTCTATTGGTTTCACAGTAAAATTCTGACAAATAAAAGATTATTAATATATTATTATAAAATACAATATTTTAAACTGCATCTCATGATCAGAAACAATCATTTAGCTATTTTTTCCTCCATGTTACATATTGCACAATGCAGCAAAATATAGTATTTTTATTTAATTTATTAAATTCACCAAAAATAACAGTCTCCATTGGTTTCACAGTAAAATTCTGATGGAAAAGTATTTTATTGCAAGAAATTACTGTTGAATATTGTAAAATCCGAGGAATATTTTGCATTTTATGCAACCTATAAAACATTAACCTGCACTATTACGAGATGTGTGGCCCACAGAAACCAGTTAAAAAACAGTTGCCAATGCAACTAATACATAATTAAGATAATAATGATTCCAGACCATTAATTTCCATGCATCATCTTATTTGTCATCTTCGTTAAACAAGGTAAAAATGAGGTTTAGCAGGAACATTATCCTATAAACTTGGTTCATATTCATAATTGTATAGAATCTCATAGCCTTATAAAACAGATTACGTTTACCATCACAGTAAATGTAGTGAGACAGCGAGCACCAGAGCTTTCTCGTCTCAGCAGGAGGCCGGCATGCAGAATAGCAGGTAGTGTTAGTGTTCTGGCAGTAAACATTTACTGGGAAATGTGCAGAAGTTTTTTTTTGTAAGGCAATTACGCTGCCTGCAAATTCCCTGATGTAATACTTCCAAACTGCTGGTTGAATGCAGTCAAACTCTAAAACACAAAGGCATGCAAAACGTTACACAACTGTCTTCAGAAAGCAGACATATAGCATTTATTTATATCAATTTCCTTCAGACCTCCAAAGTATGAAGTACATTTTCAAAGTTCACAATGGCCTAAATATTCCATTTTACTCCGTTTACAAGCTTAAGTTATGATCTGACATCCGTTTTAGTGTAAACTTCAGTTGCTCATTAGTCTTTGTGAAGAGACGTTTCATCAGTCACTACAACAGCATGTGATTTAAAGCCGTGTGTTTTAATTATAGACACTGGTGAAGAAGGACGAACTTGACTCAAGTATGAACACGTCGATGATCAGTCTTATAAACAACTATATTTTAATGTCAAACGACTACAAAATCAGCTGCTGTTGAATTAAATGTTTGACATTTTCAGGTAACAGATTTCAGCATAACATTTGATGTGTCCTTGAGCCCTAAATATTATGATTAAACAGTTTCCCTTGACATACCTCATGATATCATTAGTCAAAAGCTTAAAGAAAATATGTATAATTATATATACTGTATACAGGGGTTGACATTAACTTTTTTACTCTCCAGCCACAGTTACAAGTCACTCAACATGTTCACATCGATACCATGGGGGAAAAACGGCCATATAGATATTTTTAATATTATCTCATAATTAGGCTGCTGTCACTTTAAGACCTGACGCACAGATCCATTATACTGTTACAAGTGTTTTCTTTCTCAACTGTTTATGTTCACTTAAAGGGGTGGTTGATTATGATTTCACTTTTCTAACTTTAGTTAGTGTGTAATGTTGCTGTTTGAGCATAAACAACATCTGCAAAGTTACGACGCTCAAAGTTCAAAGCAAAGGGAGATATTTGCTTTTTAAGGACTACAACAAACGGCTGGTAGAGACTACACAACATTCCTCCCGGGTTAGTGACATCACTAACCCTAAAATTTACATAAACCCCAGAACATAAACCCCAGAACACGATTTATAGATTATCAAGACAGAATATGCTAATCAATGACTAGAAGATAACTACACATCAGCTCCATAAATTCATCAACTAACCATTCAGAAATGTCCTGTTGCTTCTACATGTTGTCACTTCTTCTTGAGTCTCTCCATCATTGTCCGACTCCGGTTTGAACATAAAAGGCTAAAAGTTTTTGAAATTTCCAGTGCATGTGTGTGTGAGGTAAAAGGACACAAGCTCTTGAAGCTCCGCCCCCTGTGCCGGGAGCAGCAGCTCATTTGCATTTAAAGGAACAGACACAAAAACGGTGCATTTTTGAAAAGTGACAATTTTAACATGCTATATAAAAATATCTGTGGGGTATTTTGAGATAAAACTTCACACACACACACTCTTTTTTATTTTACATCTTGTGAAAAGGGCATTATACCACCCCTTTAAAACATAACTGACTGTGTTTAAGTGAATTCTTGCCAAGACTGGCATTTTGACATTATTTTGTGTGTATTTAAGCGCAATAAGCAGCGAAAACAAACGTAATTTAGTACTGAGAGCCTTTAGTACTGTTTTATATGTGCACACAATTTGGGTGCTAGCACAAAATCTGCAGGAATGAGTAAAATTATGCACAATACGCACAATCCCACAGCGAGATTCAAGCCCTGTAATACCAACAGTATTCATCCTGAGCAAATGAAACGAGTGAGTGAGTGGAGGCAGGTATATATATATATGTATGTATGTATGTATAAGTGTCAAGCTACTTTCAAAAGGCGATTTTTTGGCGAATTTTATCCCAGTACTTCTGTGATCATCTGAATAACTGTAACACAGAAATAATGATACTGTGTGGTTGAAAAGACTGTTTGTGAAGCTGTTTCATATCTATTCGTGACAACTGCTCTCTCTGGGTCAGAACGCAGATCTGATTCTGAATGTTCGCTGTGATTGGATTGTCAAAGGTTTAACAGACATATCCGAATCTATGTCATTTATGAATAAGATTGCATATTCATATTACACATTTATGAATAAGATATTCAGTCGAGATTGCGATCTTGCAACGATTAATGGTGAAGCTCCAACCTGTGAATGTAAACTGCTGATGACTTCATTCACTTGAGTTAATGGTGTTTGTCAGTTTTCTAGATTAAAGTTCTGTATCATAATACAGACATTCATGCACAAATGTACATATATTCTATGCTTCTAATGCACATACATAGAATAAACTAGTCTTATATAGTCCATGATTTAGCTTAACATTCACTCATTCACAAACATGCATTATAGTAAAATTCATTTACAACAGCAACATTTGTTTACTCATATTATACCTTCGCTTTGAAAACCTACATCTGACTAGGAAGGTAGATAAGCCCACGCTGAATAAAGATGAATCTCTTTAGCATGCATATTTTAATAAGACAGTGAACAGAGTTTGCTTTAGAGCAGAGTTCAGCAATAAATATTCAAGCCCTCCAGACTGAATTCATTTGGTGGCGAGCCGACTAAACCGGTCTAAAGGCTCCGATCACCACAAAAGGTTTAAGTTTGTTTAAGATCCTCTTCGCAAGTCTTTCCAAAAAGACAGAGCGCTCTCGTATAATTTACTTTGGAGGGTTTATATGAGCCGCGACTCCATTGTTCCGTCACACATTCTGGATTCTTTATGATGCCGAAGATCTATAGCAGCACAATTAACGACTCGCAAATGAATTCCAGAGAAAATGATTAGATGACAGAGAATTAACAAGGATGTTGATATTTCTGGCACAAGGATCAGGGAGAAACGCACAAAGCGAAGTGGCCCAATTAGTGGGTGTTTAGCTGGAGGTGGAGCCCTGAGGGGGGGGGGGGGGGGGGGGGGGGGGGGGGGGGTCGGGCCCCCGAGGACTAGTTGTCATGGTTACTAGCGTGTCACCGAGGGCCCTTTCCCTTTCACGCTTTCATTCTCCGTTCTGTTCTCCCTCTCAATCACCACCACAATTAGACACAAAAACACAAGTCTCTCTCTCTCTTTCGCTTTCTCTCTCCAAGGCCAAACTCTCTATTTCAGTCCCTCGAGGGAAGGCTGAACGAAGCAAAAAAGTGTGTTTTTTATGAACACTGAGCTGAAGTGGAAAGAAAACTTTGAATGTTCTTTTCATTGTTTGTTTTCTTACCCTCACAGTTTTTCCCCTCCTCTAAGTTGATCTGTTCTTTTTGTCTAGGATTACATAATGGTGCCATCCATTCCCATTAAGAGGTGTTGCTTCCCGAAGCGGACGGAACGGGGAGGCTTTGAGCGTTTTACAATCTGATGATGCTTTTGGAGTTTCTATCCATACTGTAGTATTGTGACGTATGCATTTGCATCTTTAGTATGTGGAATAGTGATTGCAAGATCGATTCATTTCCGCGAACTGGTTCTTTTAGACTATTCGTTTCAAAACGATTCTGCGGTTCGTACATCACTAATGAAATTCATTTCACATCAGAAACTGTAAAAAAAAAAAAAAAAAAAAAAAAGCCTGTGTGAATGGAAATTGCTGATCATTGCTTTTCATTCATTGGGTCATTGTTGTCAGTTTCATTCTGTGTTCCTGCACGTCAAATTGCATCTTGCACAAGATTCCTACACTCAAGTTTTGCTGCTATTATAATACAATCCAGTGGATTTATTCTACGCTTAAAAACTATATAAAAAGACTAACTAGACTTAACTTAATATGCATGCACAAACTCATTTACATCTTTCAACTGAAAGTTTTTGCATGTTTTAATTCCATTTAATTTCATAATAGTAGTTGTAGTAAGCATTTTTCCAGCATCTACATCAGGCATGCAGTCAGTCTGTGCATGAAGACCAGAAGATCCCATAGAGAGAAAATAAAACAGCACAGAATTAAAGCAACTTCCATACATTTTTGATGCATATTAATGACTCATCTAAACTGAGAAACGTCTAATATTAATATCACTCACTGATCTTAACCTGATATTTCACTTCCAACAGCAGCAGACGACAGTGAAATGTGTCTAAAGCTACAGGGAGCAACAAGCCTGCCGGTCAAACACGCTGAATAGTCTGCGCTTCAAGAGTCAGAAGTAATGCTCTGCTGTGCTTTATGGACTCGGCCGGCCAGTTGGCTCGCCACTATGCAAATCCAAGCTTGAAAAGAAAAAACACCCTGGAGTCTTACAGAAGGAAGCCCTCGTGTCTTACATCTGATGCTGCAGCTCTGAAGGTTTAATCTCACGTGTGTTTACTCCACAGTTAGATGGATCTGCTTCTCCTACAGCAACGAGAATAAATGGAGCACAAAAGGAGACTTTGGAACACGTCGTCTTCTGAGAAAAATGGCATAGGTTTTTAGATGAGACCCATCAGTGTCTGAAACAGCCCAAAATCGCCAAAATACTAAAGTTTGCAATCAATATACAAACTGACAGATTTCTACAATTTCTCTGCAATTTCTTTGGAGACCAACCATTGTTTCCACCATGTAATAAAAAATTTAAAATGTAATTGCAACTTTTTATCTCACAATTCTAAGAGTTTCGACTTTATTTCCCAGAGTTGTGACTTTTGCGCGACGTTATTTCTCAGAGTTCCAACTTTATTTCTCATTTACGACTATTTATCCGAGTTGCAACGTTATTTCTCAGAGTTGCGATGTTATTTCTCAGTTACAATGTTATTTCTCAGTTACAATGTTATTTCTCAGTTGCAACGTTATTTCTCAGAGTTGCGACGTTATTTCTCAGTTGTGATGTTATTGAGTTGTGATGTTATTTCTCAGAGTTGCGACGTTATTTCTCAGAGTTGTGATGTTATTTATCAGAGTTGTGATGTTATTTCTCAGAGTTACAATGTTATTTCTCAGAGTTGCAACGTTATTTCTCAGAGTTGTGATGTTATTTATCAGAGTTGTGATGTTATTTCTCAGAGTTACAATGTTATTTCTCAGAGTTGCAATGTTATTTCTCAGAGTTCCAACTTTATTTCTCATTTACAACTATTTCTCAGAGTTGCGATGTTATTTCTCAGAGTTACAATGTTATTTCTCAGAGTTGCGACGTTATTTCTCAGAGTTGTGATGTTATTTATCAGAGTTGTGATGTTATTTCTCAGAGTTACAATGTTATTTCTCAGAGTTGCGACGTTATTTCTCAGTTGCGATGTTATTGAGTTGTGATGTTATTTCTCAGAGTTGCAATGTTATTTCTCAGAGTTCCAACTTTATTTCTCATTTACAACTATTTCTCAGAGTTGCGACTTATTTTTCAGAGTTGTGATTTTATTTCTCAGAGTTCCAACTTTATTTCTCATTTACAACTATTTCTCAGAGTTGCGATGTTATTTCTCAGAGTTACAATGTTATTTCTCAGAGTTGCGACGTTATTTCTCAGAGTTGTGATGTTATTTATCAGAGTTGTGATGTTATTTCTCAGAGTTACAATGTTATTTCTCAGAGTTGCGACGTTATTTCTCAGTTGCGATGTTATTGAGTTGTGATGTTATTTCTCAGAGTTGCAATGTTATTTCTCAGAGTTCCAACTTTATTTCTCATTTACAACTATTTCTCAGAGTTGCGACTTATTTTTCAGAGTTGTGATTTTATTTCTCAGAGTTCCAACTTTATTTCTCATTTACAACTATTTCTCAGAGTTGCAACGTTATTTCTCAGAGTTACAATGTTATTTCTCAGTTACAACGTTATTTCTGAGTTGCGATGTTATTTCTCAGAGTTACGATGTTATTGAGTTGTGATGTTATTTCTCAGAGTTGCGACGTTATTTCTCAGTTGCAATGTTATTTCTCAGAGTTGTGATGTTATTTCTCAGAGTTGCGACGTTATTTCTCAGAGTTGTGATGTTATTTCTCAGAGTTACAATGTTATTTCTCAGAGTTGCGACGTTATTTCTCAGAGTTGTGATGTTATTTATCAGAGTTGTGATGTTATTTCTCAGAGTTACAATGTTATTTCTCAGAGTTGCGACGTTATTTCTCAGTTGCGATGTTATTGAGTTGTGATGTTATTTCTCAGAGTTGCGACGTTATTTCTCAGAGTTGTGATGTTATTTCTCAGAGTTACGATGTTATTTCTCAGAGTTGCGACGTTATTTCTCAGAGTTGCAACGTTATTTATCAGAGTTGTGATGTTATTTCTCAGAGTTACAATGTTATTTCTCAGAGTTGCAATGTTATTTCTCAGAGTTCCAACTTTATTTCTCATTTACAACTATTTCTCAGAGTTGCGACTTATTTTTCAGAGTTGTGATTTTATTTCTCAGAGTTCCAACTTTATTTCTCATTTACAACTATTTCTCAGAGTTGCAACGTTATTTCTCAGAGTTGCGATGTTATTTCTCAGTTACAACGTTATTTCTGAGTTGCGATGTTATTTCTCAGAGTTACGATGTTATTGAGTTGTGATGTTATTTCTCAGAGTTGCGACGTTATTTCTCAGTTGCAACGTTATTTCTCAGAGTTGTGATGTTATTGAGTTGTGATGTTATTTCTCAGAGTTGCGACGTTATTTCTCAGAGTTGTGATGTTATTTCTCAGAGTTACGACGTTATTTCTCAGAGTTGCGACTTATTTCTCAGAGTTGCAATGTTATTTCTCAGAGTTCCAACTTTATTTCTCATTTACAACTATTTCTCAGAGTTGCGACTTATTTCTCAGAGTTGTGATTTTATTTCTCAGAGTTCCAACTTTATTTCTCATTTACAACTATTTCTCAGAGTTGCAACGTCATTTCTCAGAGTTGCGATGTTATTTCTCAGTTACAACGTTAGTTCTCAGAGTTGCGATGTTATTTCTCAGTTACGATGTTATTGAGTTGTGATGTTATTTCTCAGAGTTGTGATGTCATTTCTCAGAGTTGCGATGTTATGTCTCAGAGTTGCGACGTTATTTCTCATAGTTGTGATGATATTTCTCAGAGTTGTGATGTTATTTCTCAGAGTTGCGACGTTATTTCTCAGAGTTGTGATGTTATTTCTCAGAGTTGCGACGTTATTTCTCATAGTTGTGATGATATTTCTCAGAGTTGTGATGATATTTCTCAGAGTTGTGATGTTATTTCTCAGAGTTGCAACTTTATTTCTCATTTACAACTATTTCTCAGAGTTGCGACATCATTTCTCAGAGTTGCGACATTATTTCTTAGAATTGTGATGTTATTTCTCAGAGTTGCGACATCATTTCTCAGAGTTGCGACATTATTTCTTAGAATTGTGATGTTATTTCTCAGAGTTGCGACATCATTTCTCAGAGTTGCGATGTTATTTCTCAGAGTTCCAACTTTATTTCTCATTTATAACTATTTCTCAGAGTTGCAACTTAATTTCTCAGTGTTACAATTAGAGATCGGTACCAAGTCAGAACTGGAATTGAGCGGAATCGTAAACACCTCTGATTGGCCATAATTTTCACGCGCTCATCAGATATGTCTGTGATTGGCTACAATGATCAACACATGGGAGTGTTTGAAAGCGGGAGCGCTCCCGCCTGTATCTGTGCAAGCACTCAGTGAGGAGCATAATCGATGGATATTTACAACATGTTTTTGAAGTGCTGATCATTGTAGCCAATCAGAGACATGACGTGAGTACAATGGCCAATCAGAGGCGTTTACGATTCCGCTCAACAGCGCTCAAAGCGGCACATTTTTTACCGACTTGGTACTTTTTGACAACTCTATTTGCAACATCATTTCACAGAGATGCAATATCATGTATTTTTATTAAATAAACCACACATGAAACTTAATTCAGATTCCTAAACAATAAAAAGCTTCTAAAATATCAAATTTAAAGTGGAATTTTTGTTTGCTAACAATTAGAAGTTGGTTTAACCATAATATCAAAGTAAACTTTTTTGAGGGGAAAAAAAATCTCTCTTTTCACAAAAACACTGAAGTGTAGGTGGTTATACTAGTTACATCATGTTGAAGGTTTTCTTGGCTCTTGGTTTTGTGCAATCTATTCCCTCATTGGTTATATAAGCCCCCAACGCTGAGAACTGCAGGAATATATATATATAAAAAGGACAAATGCAATATTTTACACCAGGCCGTTGTTGAAATCAGTTGCACACCTGCACCAAAGCTTACAGTATTTAACATTTTCTAATTTGTTCCAGTAGGAACAATTGCTCAGCAGAAAACTGTCAGATAACATTACAGGTGAGATGGAAATTCCCTCAGAAAGACTGTAAACACCATTATGCCTCTGTAATAGTTTGAAGCTCACCTGACATCCTAGAAGCAGATCTGGCTGGCACACACAGCACCCTGTAGTCTAAAGCCTAATCCTATTAAAGCGGAACTAGGTATTACTGAGATCTAAAACCCACCCGCCCTCACAAAGCTGCGAACAAATGAAGAGGAAAGTTAAGGAACACCTCCAAAGCCTTCTGGACAAAAGGGTAAAAGCGAAGATTTATAATAACACACGGCTGGAGCATTGCTTGTGCGATAAACAGCTGCATATGCATTAGATAAGAAATATGTAGAAGGCAGCTGCATGGGAATGGAGCATTAATCTGCATTAAAGGCCTTAGCAACTGGGACATTTTCATCAATGCCATTCAAGTGGCTGATTCAAGACTAGGAATATTCCACGATAATCTGCCTTTTTAAGGGATAACATGTCTGAGAAAGCATAACAGAATGAATTAAAGAGGTTGCCAACAACTCAAAAGACAACATAATACAGGGGTCTTCAAAAAAGAGTTGGGAAGATATACTTTGATTTCAAAGTCATTTCTTTGCACATATAATATTTTAAATAATGCATTTAAAGTAAAAAAAATAATAATATTATCTAACAAAATAAATGTATAAATAAAGAAATAATAAATATATACCTACTGATGCTGACATCCTCTCATTAGCATGTTGCACAAAGGAAAAATAAATATGCAACTAAATGCAAAAACAAAAAATAATCAAAGAAAAGAAAAAATAACTTTCAATTTTGCATTTCCTCAACCATTTATTTGTTTTATGCTCTATTTTTTTTATTTTTTTTAATGGGGCATCTATTTATTTATTTAATCATTGGTTTATCTCCTTGCACATTTATTTATTCATATATTTATTTATTTATGCAAGAATATTTGGATTTATTAATTTATTTGCATATTTATTGTTTTTGCAGGTTTTGTCCTCTGTAATAATTATTTGTATAAAATATAAATAATACAAATAATTACAATAAATACAAAAATAACAACAATAAATACACAAAAAAATAATTAATAAATATATAAAAATAACTAAATAAAAAATAATAAATAAATACATTTATAAAAATAGCTAAATAAATAAATATAGAAAAACAACTACAATAAATGTATCAAAATTACTAAATAAACATGAAATAAATAAATAGAAAACAAATAACACAAATAAAATAAACACACACATATACACACACACTGGTAAGAAACAGGTATTTTAAGCACTTTTTTTGTCACAGACACAAGCAGTGTCCTGAAGAGGGCGCTGTGTGCAGCGAGTGCACTGAGTTTAGCATGTGGAATGCAGTTGCAGAGTCAGACTGTTAACATGTTGTTCCCATCCAAGTAGTTTGTGAAGTCTTTGTGAGAGGCTATATATAAGTCAGGTGCTACACTTCAGTAAACTAAAACACTGAGATGTTACTGTAATCCAGAGGATTTAGGAGTATGATTAAGAGATAACCTAATGTGGATGAAGAAACGGATCACTGATACCTGCAAACACAAAGGACTGAGACGGTTCAGTTCACTTTCAGTAAATACTGTAGAAACTCGAGTTCTCACAGCTCAGTTGAGCCAATGGTGTCACATCAGTCAGAATATGCTGAGATCTACTGGTGTCATGTGTTTATTCATTTTCTAAGACAATGATTGCCATAAAATACAGAAGTAGAAACTGGTAGCTTGAGCTCGGCTCCTGTGCCAGTGGTGTTAGTGATAGAGCTCTGCTGCCATCTTCTGGCTGGGTTTAGAACAGACGCTGCTGTGATATCAAAGAAAAGGCTATAAACATACAGGTGAAACTCGAACAATTAGAATATCGTGCAAAAGTTCATTTATTTCAGTAATTCAACTTAACAGGTGAAACTAATATATTATATAGAATCATTACATGCAAAGTGAGATATTTCAAGCCTTTATTTGTTGTAATTTTGATGATTATGGTTTACAGCTTATGAAAATTTTCTAATTTTCTGAGATTTTGAATTTTCATAAGTTCTGTAAGCTATAATCATCAAAATTACAACAAATAAAGGCTTGAAATATCTCACTTTGCATGTAATGATTCTATATAATATATTAGTTTCACCTGTTAAGTTGAATTACTGAAATAAATGAACTTTTGCACGATATTCTAATTGTTCGAGTTTCACCTGTAAGGGTTCAGTGTAAATATTAAGGGTTTTACATATTGATGTTTTGCCTATATTTTCAATCACTCATTTCATTGGGTTTTAGAGTTAAAGGAAATGTCTGTAAACTTACAGGATAATGTCAAAAAAAGTACCAGTTTTATTGCATTTGATACAGTACAAATTGTACAATGTTACACATTTATGCGACATCATCACATGACAGCATCAGGTTGCATCGCATGTTTAATTTAGCAAGTGGTGTTCTTAATAAAAATGGTTATTTTGCATCCAATTTTGAGTAAAAATGTCTGAAAATTTGGGAGTCCAGTTCAATGAGTCGAGAAGGAGATGTTCATAATCATAGTTAATATTACTTCTGGCGCATTTGTCACAACTGACAGCACGAGTGAAGAAGTGCTTTATTCATAAGACGTACTGGACTACTAGAGATTCCCATGGTTTAGTCGTTTTACTGTTTAGCTGCATTTTCTTTGTACAGACTAGATAAATGTGGACAATCAATACTGAAATACTGCAAGTACGTGAAGCTCGCAGGACTAAAGAAATGTGAAGCTTTTCAAAACATTTCAAAGATTACATGTGGAAAGTATTAGTCCAACTATCAGACTGATTCATATCTGAAACCCTGATGATCCATATCAGTGACAAACAGAGCAAATCAACACTTTCATCTGAAGTCAAAAACACTCACAGTCATGGAGATATTTGGAAAAAATAAACGAATGCATAAAAGATACTCATCAAAAATTAATAACATGATTAAAAAGAAAGTCCTCATGATTAATAAGCTTACTAAAATAATGAGACCAACTTTGCATGTTTCCCACAACGCCATAGAATAAAAAAAGATCTAAAGTAATGAAAAGTGCAGATAGGAGAGCTAAAGTCACGGCTCTGAACCGGTTCAAGGAGTGAAAACAAAAAGAGAATTTTAACAGGAACAAACACAAACTAAAACTAAATCAATATTAATCGTACTGAAGATGAAAAAAACACTAGAGCTATTTTTTTAAATAATTGAACACTATGTTGTCAAAGTTAGTATCCTGGCTTTATGTAGCTTTAGTCAGTCTCTTGCATGTGTCATTACATTAACATTTGAACAAATTCAAGCTCAAATTTATTATTATTTTAATCAGTGTTACGACCTCAGTGTGGGTCATATTGTGTGGGTTTGGTTGTCTTTTGTTATTTGTTTTGTAGGTTGGAGTGAGTGACGTCATGATGACTGATGGTTTACACCTGTGCTAGAGCTGATGCCGGCAAACAAATGCAGCTCCCTTCAGTCGTGACGGGGGGCTCTCCTCTCATGCCATTTTGTTGTCGTCTTAGTTGTTGTTTTGTTCCTGTGTTGGTCTATTCTATTACTTTATTACTTTTACTTTAATAAATGTTATTCCTTTTTGCATATCATTTCAACGTGTCATCTCCTTCTTTGTCGCGGCTTGCGAGCCGGCCGTGACATCAGCAAGAGTCAGAGATCCGTGTTTTGTCCATCATTAGAGCGGTGCGTCGCGGTTCATTTTCATCAACTTACAGGTTACACAGGTTATCGTACTGTAAAGTTTGTCCTGTCGTTTAATTCATTTGGCCGGAAGCCTGTGTTATTAAAGATGAGGTGCTGTGCATCTGTATAGCCTAACATTAGACTCTCTTCTCTCCTCAAATACATAACCTATAGCCTTTACAAACATCGTGTTTTTTGAGTAAAAATAACAATGCATCTGTTGAAACAACCTGTTCTTTATTCACCCTAGCACTGCAAACATGCAGAGTGTTATAAGCGTCACACACTCCTGCTGAATCAGGTTCTGCCGACAGTTTGAGGATCAATGGAGTCACAAGGTTTAGTCAAAAGCTCTTTTCAGTATAAAGTTCTTTTATAAAGTAAAGCCAAAAAAGTAAATACAATTAAAAATGTAAAAAAACATTATTAACAAGTGTTTTCCCCCCTAATCAAACTGTTTTCAGAACTGTAATGCAGAAGAAACACTAACAGAAACATTAAAACACTGATTCTACTCTGAGTTGGGTTGCACGAGGATGAAACCGGATCTACAGGCATCAGCTTTATTTAAAGATGAACTCACAAAACTGAAGAGCAAATTAACAAGACACACCTGAAATGAACGAATAATCAATCCGAAACAACAGAAACAAACATGGGGAAGACAGACCTGAACTAATCAACCCAACACAGACAAAGACAGAAATAACACAGTGACAGGAGTGAAGCATTACATGTTTTAAGCCCTGTCTGAAGTAGCTTACTACTACATAAACAACATATATCAATATGCAATTGTTCATTTGTCTCAACAATGGATCAAATAAATCTGTCACATTCCTGGAAGCAATACATCACACAATATATATATATATCAAGTCCCACTCCTTTAGTAATAGCACATCATGTTGTACACATTCGACCGCAATAATGAGAAACCAAAAAAATAGTGGAAGTTCTATCAGACTGCCAGCAGGAGGAGACAAACACACGTGTGTAGATCAGCACTGCAGATAATAACCAGCAGAGACCAGCAGAGACCAGCAGAACTCACTGAGCTGTCCATCAGCTTGATCTACTGACCTCTACTGAACTTTAACACTCTCTGATTACGCCAATCAAATGATTGATGCAGTTGCTACCAGCCAATCACTGGGCTCTATTCACTCTCTCTCTCATTTCAGACATCAACAGAAGGTGTAATACACACACACATATACATACATACATATAAGTTAATTAAACATGCATATTGTCACACTATATGGGGTAAGTTGTCACAATGCAAACTGTCATTTAACAGGCTATTAGATTAAACATAGGGATAACAGAGGCAATTAATAAACTTATTTTAAAAGAGTAAATTACCTTTCCTTACAAGAAAAGTTTGCAGTTATATTTTGTATACATTTTATTTTATTTTGGTTAGGTAAACAGAATCCAAACAATGATTTTAAGTCAATGAGAAAACACAGTGATTGGAAGTTTTAACTCAGAGTTACTGATATCTAGCTTTTGTGACAGACTAGCACACTTCAAATAAATCATTACAAATTACATGTTAAATGTGGAGGTTGGAGACATTTATAATCTTAGTATGAGCAGTGCAAAAAAAAGATTCTTCACATGACACAGCTGGATGGGTTATCAGTTTGTGCAGGTGCATCGCATCACTTCACACACACACACACACACACACACACACTGTCATCTGACGTGAATAATCAAAGTCGAGGTGGCTCTTTCAGCATCAGATCCAGCAGTGTCTAGAATACTGTAGTTCTAACAGTGTCTTTCAGGAGGGAATACTGACACAGCTCTTACCTTGGCGGAGCACATCTTCTCCATTCATATAAAGTCCACTGATAGTCCATAAAGAGTCCCATTGTGTCATGACACGCTCCTTCAAATGAGCCTTTACACTGTCTCACTGTCTTTACAACTCTCTCATTCAGATTTACCTTCAAATATGTCAATATCAATCCATTCCACGCGCGTCTTCAGAGAGATCGCGCTTCATCATTACAGTCAGTGTTATTTATGACTCGCGCGCGCTATAACGGTGTGTCTAACCCGCAAAACACTAAAGACACTCAATTTAAACTTTGACAAGCATTTCGACACGAGCAACATAGTCGTCGAAGAGCAAAGTAAGCCTAAATCCATGTTGCCCGGTGATACAGAGAGCTCCGCTGCGTCCAAAGGGAGAAGTTCAAGCTTCTGAAAGTTCCCAAACTCAACAAGTGCGCCCTTCATTCCACAGACGCGCACACGCGCGCAGACTCGCACCACTGCATCATGGGATTTGTAGTTTTGTAGGATATTATTTTATATAGGCTATATATATGATATACAACATTTAATGAGGGCTATATCTTATGGAAGCTTGTTCATGACACGGAATAAAAAAAAATAAAAAGGTAATTGTGACTTTTTATCTCATAATTGGTTTAGATATACGTTTTAATTCTGTGTTAAAACAAGTTTCCATTATATATATTATGAACAATATGAACTTATTTCATTAAAATAATATTTCTTAAAATACAATTAAACTCCACTCAATTATTGTATGTTGCTGAAACTTAACTTTATTGATTAAAACCATTCAATTAAAAAACATTAACTCTACCCTCATTTCATTCTCTAACTCATTTCATTTAATAAATCTGACTCTTGATGTAAATACAGTTTTGACCAATTCATATTAATTGAGAGACTACAAAAAAATTAATTTGGTCACACTTTAGTTTAGGGGCCAATTCTCACTATTAACTAAGGACTTCTGCCTTAATAAACTACTAATTATTGCCTTTTTAACAGTTAGTAAGTTGTTAAGTTTAGGTATTGGGTGATTAAGGGATGTAGAATATGAATAAGGGATTAATGTGTGCTTTATAAGTACTAATAAACAGCCAATATAATACGCATGCTAATAAACAACTAGTTTATAGTGAGAATTGGACCCTAAAGTATTACCATTCATTTAATTTAAAATGAATCTTCATGCTGCAGGACCATTAAAACCATTAAAATCAACTAGTAAAACTAAAAAGAAAACAAAATTGTAACTAGTTACAGCATATAAAACCATCCAATTTCCCTCATACAAATATATACATTTTAACCAAAAAAAAAAAAAAAAAGTTAAATAATTTCTATACAAAAAGTTCCATATTTAAACCCTATTCTTGACTCAATTTTAAAGAACCCTAAAAAGATCCCATATAGGGATACATGTCTAAAATTATTGCATTATACTTTTGAGTTATTTCTTTCTTTTTTTTTTTGTCTTGTGATAAAGTATTTATGGGCTTAAGTATTATATGAATTAAAAGAGAAAAAATAACAATTTTAAAAACAATTAATTAAAGCTAAATCCATAAAAATTGCCTGACGGAACCCTTTCCCTTTCCATATAGAAGCTTTTCTTCTAAGAGTGTAGATTCTTGATGTCAAATGTCCATGTCAACTATTCAGTATATTCACAATAACTGCATATTTGGGATTTATTATATATTCAGATTTGTATATATTCTGTTTTGCTAGAATTATTTCCTTTATATTTAAATAAATACGAGTTCTAGTGCAGACGAGGTCTAAAGAGAAGATGTATTGAATAATCCACGCTCTCCCACACACATACTTCTGGGTTGTGAGCTTGTCCAAGTTGCATTACTGCGTGACCGGGAGTCAGACTCTGAAACACAAAGACATTGTGAGCAGTCTCTCTGTTTAACCCCAACACATTCCTTCACACATGCCATAACCAAAACCACTTCAGTGGCACAGATCATGTGACTGAAGTTATTCAGCTAACTTTTCCAGGTTATGTGAAAAACACCAGAAAAAGGGCTCTTTCTTCATTATTTAGGTCAGGGTTATGAGAGTCGAGCGGCGACTGCAGAACTCATAAACAGCTGTTGTGTGTCGTTTACTCAGAGCTTTACTGGCTTTACTGCATTTAAATGACAAACTCAGTCACTGTGGTTCATTTTAGAGGGTTATGCGTTTTTACATGTTCGTCTTTCTTTAGTGTGTAATGTTGCTGTTTGAGCGTGAAAAAGCTCTGCAAAGTTTTATTCTCTATATCAGTGTCAGTGTTTCTGAACTCCCTGAAACGCCTCCATTGTAGTCTTGAGTTTCTTCCGGGAACGAACACGTATTCCTCATTATAATAATTCATACCAGAATAAAGGGGCGGGGCCAGGTTGAGTTAGTAGTGTGTTAAACTGGTGGTTATGGTAAGGGGCGGGACACTTCCCAAACACACTCGACCAATCACAACACATTGCTCCAGCCGACCAATCAGAGCACAGTGTGCTTTTCAGAAGGAGGGGCTTCATAGAGACAGGAACTAAACAGGGGTGTGTTAGCAAAATATGGTTGTAATGGTTCCCGTTGTAAGTAGTTCAACAAGTCGGTGTTTCCTGAAACCATCGTTCTAACAAACATTCGCAAACAACATCGCAGAGTTGTGTGTTTGGAGCGACAGATCTCGACCTGTGGTTAGAAGCAGAGTTTCTAGTTTGCATGACATGTGGACTCAATAAATCCTTATCTTGAGCAAAAGAAGCAAGCTGACATTCAGTACAACCTATATATTTTATTTAGAATACATATAAAAGTAATTTACGTCCTTAGTTTGTCAAGAGTGTCATTTTTGAAGAGTGCGCATGTGCGAACGTGTTCTAGTGCGTAAGAACGAGCCTATGATTGAATCTGGAAATAAAGCAAAATAGAAAAATTAGAAATAGTCCTTAGATGTCATAGGACTATTTCTAATTGTTCTCAGTTATTTTGCTTTATTTCCAGACATATGTCTGTAATTTATAGCAAAACATCTAGCGGTACTTCGATCTCAAACAGATTCATTAAAATAAGTTATTACTCCAACATCATTAACCAACATGGATGAACGACCAATTTGCGACAGTACGGTTTCGGGAAACAGTCGTGACTAGCTAGTTGATTTCTTCACCGATGCCTCGTATATTGTAGTGAAGCAGCGAGTTACGGCGTTGTACGGGAAACACACCCCAGAGCGTTACTGACAGACTGGGAAGAGAGGAGCCGCAACAATAGAGAATATGGCCTAAAAGAGCCTAAAAGCAAGTCTTTGCATAATAGCTCCTCTTTAATAATATCTGATTTAACTTTCCAGACAGAGTCAGTTTTGTTAAATACATTGACCAGCTCCAACTAAGTTCACGCGAGTTAAAGGTGGGGTATGTGATTCTCTTTTTTGTCCATTTTTTCAAAATCACTTAAAATCCTATTCCTAACCCACTTACAGCCACTGAGTTAGAAGCACTGAAATGAAAATTAAGCAATTTAATCATCTGTGGAATGGGCAGGACTCGAAAAACTCCAGCCAATCATTTCCAAGACCACCTAGAATCATTGGACAGTAAGTTCGTCAATCAAACGGTCGTACCATACCCCCCTCCCCCCATCTCCCTCGCGTGCGTGACCGCGAGAGACAGAGAGAGAGTAATGGGTGGAGTCAGGGCCAGCGTTGGAGGAAAGAAGGTAGGACCATTTGAGATGTGTATTTTCAAAATCTGCCGGCCGTTTTGCAAATCCCATACCCTACCTTTAAGATTCAGAACAGAGATCTATTGATTCAACAAAAGACAGATGAAGGTCGGTTCGGCGTGAGCAGTCAGTCGCTCTCACTCCCATTCAAAGACTTACAGATCAACAATGAAATATTTTAACTAAGGCTTCTAATGTGATGAAGTATTGATTGTGACCTTCTTATCCGTCTAGGCTTAATCTAAAAGAGTAGTCTCATCTGGGGCTGGAATCAAATCCATTGCGGTTCACGCCAAACAGAAAAAGCTTTCTAGACAGCTGCCACAATACAACGTCTGAGCCTTATATATGCAATGAGCTCTGCAAGAAGCTTACGGAGAAAAGAGTTGATGTTCGATTTATTTGGCTGCCCTATAGAATAATCCAACAATGTGACGGACTAAGAAGTAAATGTGCATTATAAAACTTACACCAAGAAACAGACTTTGCATAAATACACTCGTGTTGTGGATGAACCACTTCGCAAGAGGAAACCACACGATCAACCGCTGGACTTCAAGAGGGAAACACTGGCTTTCCTCAGATTCTCTTCATACTTAATATGCTGTTTTCACTAAAACACTTACTTTTTCATCGCCTCTTTCCATGAATAAAAAAATGGATCTGAAGTAATTAACCATGCAGAAAATGTTGAAATGTCAAACCTCAGCAGTTAAAACGACAAATTATATGTGCAGTTTTCATTTTCAATGGAGGCTGCAATTATTTACAAACTTGTTACCAACTTTTGGGACTGATTTGTGTGATTTTATCTTGCATTTTATAGCAATTGATGTTAAAATAAAGACAAACTTATTTTTAAAAAGAAAGAAAAAACAACAATCTGTCATCATTAGAGGATAGTTTGCGAGAAAATATTGGTTATATAATATATTAGCAACCAATAAAGCAATATTTTCTTTCAAACTATCCTCTAATGATGACAGATTGTTTTTTATTTCTTTTTAAAAATAAGTTTATATTACATTTTATAATTATACATTTATATTATAAGTTTATAATAATGTTAACAAATATTATTCATTTTAATTTATGGGCAATATAAATGTATACATTATAATGTTCTTAGTTAACAGGGTTAAATTATTAAATTGAGTTGTTAGATACAGTCCATGCAATCCATGCATTTGAAAATGTATGTTTGATAATAGTTTATCTTAAATGCAGCTATTACTCTTTTTAGAGCTTTTCGTTCTGCCTTTTATGAAAGATGACATGATGAAAAACCATGTGCACATATATACAATATAAACAGAAGGAACCAGCTCAATAGGGCTGACATCTACATTAAACCTCATGATATTAAAATGACATGGCAGATGCAAACTACAATCTGTGCCAGAAAGTGAACAAAACAACAGGAAAAAAGGGGAATTAGACAATCAGTTTATTACTCTTTTCTCCTTATTTAAGCAATCAAATGAAAATATTCAATGTATTTCACACAGTGTAGAACAAATGAAAAAAAATAAAAATAATTTTACATCTTCATTCACACGTGTTGCATATTACCTTACATATAATGTTGCATATAATGTGTAATTATCAGCAATTGAAAAGAAAATGTCGTAAAATAAAAACCTTATTTAATTTCATAACTTGAAAGTGACTGGCTGACTGGAAAGACTAGCTAAAAAACAATGCATTACTCAAGAAGGTTATGAACAGAGTTATCATTGCGTTTCATTCAAATGAGTGCACATCGATACTGAGAACATACGGTCCATATATTAATGATGGGAAGCTCTCATGTACACAGAAATACACACACACACACACACCTGAGCAACCCCTTAAGTCATTCATTCAAGTTTTAATCATTATTCAAGTTTTTGCAATTCATTTTTTTTTTGCCGTCTAAACAAATGTGGTCCGCGAGTCATTCATAAAACAAATAAAAATTACATAAAATACGTAGAAAAATATTCCATTGAATAGTAAACCTACAGTAAACACCAGGAAAAGGCTGCTTTGGTCACTTTATTTCAGTGCAGTCGGGTGACATTCAAAGTTTCGACCAATGAAAAGGCTCAGCCAAGGCCCACATCCAATGACATCATCACGACGAAGCCAAGAATGGATGTCCACGAGGCCAGCTTACCGTTCCCACTGTAAGAGAAACACACACACACACACAATTATAATTACATTATATATGTAAGCATACTGTATTATTTTTTCACAAAAAAATAAAAAATAAAAAGTAGACTAAAAAAAAAAGGGCATTCAGTAAGTCTGTGTGCAGAGCTATCAAAATAAAAGTCCCGCTTCAGAATCTTATTGGCTAAACAGAAAAAGTCAATGTCAATAATAAAAAATGGCAAATGTCCACTGATATCAAAGCTTCTTTAAAGGTGCATTGTGTAATATTTAGGATGATCTGTTGACAGAAATGCAATATCATATACATAACTATGTTTTCAGTGGTGTATAAAGACCTTACATAATGAACCGTAATGTATTTATCACCTTAGAAAGAGCCATTTCTGTCTACAGTACACACACCGCCGGTCCCCTTACATTGAAATGTGCCGACATGTTTCTACGGTGACCCTAAAGGGACAACCCACTTACAAAGAAGCGAGCTAAAGTCAGCGAATAAAACACTGACACAATGATGAACAAGTAACAGTAATATTCACAATAACATCGTTTTACTGAATAATCAAGTAAACCTAATTTCTTAATTTATCTTTGTAAAGAAACCTCATTGCTTAACTGGCTCTTCTCTGCTGTCTCAGACGACGACATCACTTCCTGTCGGCCACCATAACGTCTGTTGGTTGCAATTCGTAACCTCACCACTAGATGCTGCTAAAAATTGCACACTGCACCTTTAAGGCTTTTTTTAGAGGCCGTTTTTTAATTATTTTTAATTCATTATTATTATATGAACATCTGCAGACCTTCTCTTCCAGTAAACACTTTTACTGTGGTACTCGCCTGACTTGAGCTTCAGGAATGATGTCATCCACCACCACATACACCATGGCTCCTGCAGCGAAGGCGAGAGCGTAGGGTAGCAACGGCTCCGCCATCACCACGGCAACGGCCCCTAACAACCCCGCCACAGGCTCCACCATCCCACTCAGCTGCCCGTACCTGAGACACAGAGATCGAACCGTTACAGGGGATACAATCTCTCAGACATCACTGAGAGAGCTGAGGATATATTAGGAATACATTAAGACTAGTAGACCTTAATAAATGTTTGTGACTGTGGCATTGTGTCAAAACTAAGAGAGCTGCAGCTTCCTTCTAAGACAGCATCCTAACTAGTGGCCAACCAACATATCGCCAGTTCAGATATATTAGCTGACATTTGGAGTTTTTTTTTAATTATTTTTAAGTTCGGCTGATAAGTGCCAGTTAGGCCTTGTTATTAATTTTATTTTGTTCTGTTTGGCCAATAAGTGTCAGTTTGACTTTTTTTCATTTTAATTTTTTCAAATATATTTTTTTCTGTTTTTTTCCTTTTTTTTTCTTTCTTTTTTTTCTGTTTGGCCGATAAGTGTCAGTTTGGCCTTTTTGAAGTTTAATTTTCTTTTTTTTAATGTTTTTTTCAGTTTGACTGATAAGTGTCAGTTAAGCCTTTTTAATATATATATTTTTTTTTAAATAATGTAATTCTGTTTGGATGATAAGTGTGAGTTTGGCCTTTTTCAATTAAAACTTTTTTTTTTGCTGTTTGGCCGATAAGTGTGAGTTTGGCCTTTGTATTCTGGTATGGTGTTTTCTGCAAACGTTGGTCCAAATGAAGGCATCTAAATAGTTTGGAGCAGCCTTTGCATTGAAAGTGTAATAATGCATGCCGTGACGCCTCAATACTCCGTCCAGGTAACGTTCGGCAGCTCACTTGGTTTTGGATGTGAACGTGCATTTGTCTTGACTCACCAAAAGGATCTCCATGTGGACACCCCAGAACCCCGCAACGGGAGACTCACTGCGAGGCCTTCTGGGAAATTCTGAATGCCAATGCCAATAGCCAGATTTCTGAAAGAAACAGACATTATCACTACATCAGTGCTCAACAGATCTGGTGTTGCATTGCAGCAAACTGTTCCAAGTGGTTCTGACACTCTGTAACTTCTCAACTCTCTTAACTTCACACATTATCTCAGCGAGAGGTTTCACAGCGAAGAGTGTGCCAGGGTTGAGACTCGACTGTTGACGAAAGCTCTCCGCTTCAGTCAGATCAAGGCTTTCTGAAGAGCAACATATGGGTGTGCCGTACCACAAGAACTCCAGAAAAAACGGGTTATGGATGGGGCATGAACTACGTCTGGAATCACACTGTTGTGTTTGGATAATCCTTTATGAAACTTTCTCGCTAACCGCGAGACAAGCCTTTTAGGTTTCATCTGAATTAATACATTTAAAAATGCTGTTTTCATTTCAAAATGCTCTTTGTCCTCACTAGTGTTTTCCAAAATGAAATATCAGAATGCTTAAATCATCTCACTGCACATGCATAACATGTAAAAACCTGTCAGCTAACTCTCATTAGGGTGTTAGTAGACTGCTAGGTTAGGGTTAGTTGAATAAGTTGACATGTAGTTGCAAAGTTACTTATAGTCATTAGAGTCTGTTGGGGAGCATCATCATAAAGTGTTAGTTGTTTACCTCAAGTTGTTTCAAACCTGTATGCATTTCTTTCTTCTGCTGAACAAAAAAGAAGATATTTTGAAGAATGTCAGTAACCAGACAGTTGATGGACCCCACTGACTTCCATAGTAGAAATAAATAAATAAATAATACTATGGAAGTCAATGGAGTCCATCAACTGGCTGGATTACCGACATTCTTCAAAATATCTTATTTTGTGTTCAGCATTCATACAGAAATTCATACAGGTTGGAAACAACTTGAGGGTGAGTAGATTATGACAGAATTCTCATTTTGAAGTGAACTAATCCTTTAAGCAGACGGTCTAGAGGTCGACCGATTGATCGGTTTTGCTAATTAATCGCACCGATAACCGATTGCTGGAACAATCAGTTATTGGCAAAAATCCATATCGATCATTTTTCTGGGTTGGGTCTGTTACTGGAGCGGCTGAGAAGAGTCTTCTGTGATTATACAGTACGAGAGTGCCCTCTAGAGGCGAAATAAAGCCATCACTGACGCCTCGTGGAGTTTGTTTTGACACGTGAGGCTGAGAGAGGGACACCTCAGATGCGGAATTACACTACAGTACATGCTTTCATACCATTATATAGTAATTCATTTGTTGAGTAGATAGCCCCTTTCACACATCGCGTTGATCCCGGGAAATTGCCGTAAAATTGCTAGAGTGCCTTCTGTGTGAACACAAACACATCCCGGGAGTGATGCCGGGATCGATCCCGGGATGGGGACCTAGTAACATTGCCGGGATCAGTCCCGGAACACGCTCTGTGTGAACAAAAGCCGTAATGTGTGTGTCGTAGTGATGACGCTGAAGCTGAGATTGTTCGCCAGCTAGTGAAACTGTACGTGATGCGCTAGTTTATGATCGAATCAGAAAAAAATATGCACAAGTGTGGTTTCGCGAGAGAGAAATTGCAGCTCATAAGCAAACTTAAGATATTACTGAGATATTACGTCACATCGATGTCATGTGTCTTTACGGGATCTTTACGGGATGTGTGTGAACGCACGGCAGTGTGTTAAAATCACTGGCAGTGTGAATGAACCAAAATCTAACGATCCCGGGACTAGACATGTGCCGGTATTCGGTAATGCGATAAATCGCGGTAATGAATATGCACGATATTGTTATCGCGGGCACTTCAAAATACCGTGAAAAATAATAGATCCGAATTTAGATTTTTAGAATGCGCATTATAGCTTATTTTCCATCAACCGCTTAAACAAACACTGCGTATATGCTGCGCGAAACACGTGCGCACGCTGATGTAAACAATCGCCACGTGTATAAGCATGCGGCCGGTGCGCACTTCTAGTCTAATGTAAACAGTCCTCACATGGAAAGGCAGCATGGTGGAAGGAGGAACGCCGCCGCCGATCTATCCGGATCCATCCCGCTTCTAAAAGCAGAGCTGCCAACTCGACGCATTCAGCGCGAGACTCTTCACACGCTCACGCCACACATCCGTTTTCTCACGCAGAGAAAAATCGCGGAGCAAAGAGGACACGAAGACCGTCAAACAAGACAGAGCAGGTTACTTTTGATATGAAATAGGAGAACAATTGTCACAGAACGTTACATTTAAACCATTTAATGACCAGCAGCATGTTAGATGACTAAAACAAATAGATAAAGAGGAGTATTTTGCTGAATATGTGCACTGCACTTTTTTACATATTTATTATATTTTTACTTTTGTCATTACATAATTGTTATTATAATGAAAACCACATTATATTTGATTTAATTAGTTATTTGTAACCTTTAATAATACCAGCTGATAGGGCTCTATATGGTTACATAGCATTATGTGAGATTTTTTTTTTCATGAAAAAAACAAACATGTGGGCTATCTACTGTAGCCTTCCTAATATTTATCCAAAATTAGTCAATATTGAATCAAGATTTAAATCAAATCCCAAGTATTGAATTGAAATCATTAAATTTGTGTTAAGCAATACAAACAGTAGCCTACCAGTCATTGTACCATGTAATCATTGTAACATGTTGTCACTAAACTTAATAAAATTCAGTTTAGTTACCAAATGTTTTGACAATCACAATTACACCTTGTGATGCAAGTTTTATTTATTTTTTTACATCCCCCCCAATCCATCTGTTTCTCATGTGCGATTAAAATATCGTGATAATACCGTATACCGTGATAAAAGCTCACTCAATTAATCGCAGCATGAAAATGTGATACCGGCACATGCCTACCCGGGACACATTATCCGTATATTTTCCGGAATGTGAAAAGGGCTGATGATGCATTAGTGGAATTCGTAAAATTTTTGCTAAATTTATCCCTGACCCCGCCCCTAAAACCTACACATCACTGGGGTTTAGACAAATCGTACGAATTCACCACCTTTAACTCACTCGTACGAATTCGTAAAATGTTTGCTAAATCATACATATTTTACGAGTTGCCCAATTCGTACGAATTCGTACGAATGACCTATCCCAGACCCCGCCCCTAAACCTACACATCACTGCGGTTTAGACAAATCATATGAATTAGCCACCTCGTACGAATTCGTACAAATTGGTCGTGAGATAGCTTAAAAAAAAAAAAAAATCCTGTCATTATTTACTTTGTGTCCCTCCAAATCCATTTTTTTTTTTGGTTTACGAGGAGGCTAATTCGTACGAATTCATACAACCTCACTTGTACGAATTCGTAAGATTTTTGCTAAATCGTACATATTTTACGAGTTGCCCAATAAGCCCCATAAGAATGACCTATCCCAGGCCCCACCCCTAAACCTACACATCACTGGGGTTTAGACAAATCGTACGAATTCGTACAAATTGGTCGTGAGATAGCGTTGAAGAAAAAACCCCAAAATCCTGTCATTATTTACTTTGTGTCCCTCCAAATCCATTTTTCTCTCCAGCTTGCATGGATCGCACACAAACTTAAACATTATTTTCATTTGGTCGTGAGATAGCGTTGAACGACCTTAACACCATGATTGAGCTACAACAAAACGAGGATGCATTAACATACAAGGAGAATATTGTGTCCTAACCAGATTAATGTAGACGGTGCGCATGCGAGTGTGAACGGGCATTTACTCTAAACGTGCGTGTTAGATCAACACTTCATTAGCGGTAAGCGCTGGAGGATGATTAGGATTCTCTCTGGAGAGTTGTGTGAAGTCAGTGGGAGTGTTTCTCTGAGGGTGGTCTGATAAGCAGCTCTGTTTGTTTGGCCTAGACTTCTCCACGTCGTAATGGAAGTTCCCGGAACCGAAGCAAGAAAAGCTGCTCTGTTTTGAGTTCCCCTCTTCACCAGCTTTCACTCTTTCACTGCCTTCTTCCATCTCTCCTGCTGGCACGGGCTCAAGGTTCGGCCCCAGAGAAGTCAGATTAATGACAGCTAGTCACGGAAAGGCTTACAGCACCCGTATGATGAAGGAGAGTTTGAGGGAGACAGAACGCAAGTCAAAGACCCAACAGAACAGATTGCTGATTCAAACGAAGAACATTCTGGCTGTACTTTTCAACATCATGCACTTGAGGACTAGGACAGTCAAGCTACAAAATGACAGTGTGTTATTAAACTGGTCCAAATGCTCTTCTTCCAAGTTTAATGCTTGAAATTTTGGTCTGTTCCTCCAACACAATCTCATAGCAATTCATAACTATTTTACATTTTGCCAATTCATATGAATTTGTATATGACCTGCTTACGTCCCAGTGATGGTTAGTTTAAGGGTGGACCTTTATGAGTTTTTCTATGATGTTAGAGATTTTGAGGAAGACAAAACGCAAGTGAAAGACAGAAGAGAATGGATTCAAAATGCTGATCCAAACTCGTGTCTTTATTCCTTCCATGCAACACAAAATGTGATTTTATATATATATATATATATATATATTTGTATATATATATATATATATATATATATAAATTAGTGCTGGGCAACGATTAATTGCGATTAATCGCATCCAAAATAAAAGTTTGTGTTTACATAATATATGTGTGTGTACTGTACATAATTATTTTGTGTATAAATACATACATATGCATGTATATATTTAATACATATTTACATGTATATACTGTACATATATATATACACACACATAATTTATATTATATATACATATTTTATATATATATATATATATATATATATATATAAAGAAAATCTTAAATATATACATGCATACGTGTGTATTTATATATACAAAAAAATTATGAACAGTACACAGACATATATTATGTAAACACAAACTTTTTTATTTTGGATGCGATTAATCGTTGCCCAGCACCGATATTATATATACTGATATATATATATACATATATACATATACACATACACATATCCCCTGGTACTTTTTGGGCGTTGGTCAAAAATGACCTATTTTTAAATTTTATTACTATTATTTAGTTTGATAATATTTTTATTTAATATGTTGTATTTGTATAGGGGATTTTATGGCACTAAATTGTATTTATGCAGTAGTTATAATCCATTTATTCACTTTTTAAGCATGGACTTGAGCATGGAAAGTGTAATTTCCAACTTAAACGGTCATAAATCTTAAATGTTTTGGAGCACAGACTTAAGTTTGATCTCTTTTTAGATATAATAAAAAATATAATAAAAAACTTTAATGCAAGCATTAACTATTCACAAATTGAAGCCTTTATTTCTTTATGAGAAATATAAGTTCAGTCAAGTATGGTAGTGCAGATTTTCATCAAACATTATGAGGTTGAATATTTTATTTAAAAATGCAATATGCATGAATGAAGATCATCTATAAGATGCATTTAGAAAATAAACAGGGTGAATTTCCATTTCATGCTGACTCTCAGAGGAAGAGAAATGAAGGGAGGATGAGACAGGAGAAGCTGTGGTGTGGCATAATGAAAGACTGAAGAAAAAGGTTTTGGAGAAGGGCGACGTGAACTCGTTCACACAGTGTGGAAACAACAGCCCTTCTCAGCGTTTCAGAAACATGTTTTCCCATCCCCAGGAATTCTCCTCTGGCATATTTCACTCCTCTGAGGCAGGTCTATTTCTGTGTGTGAAGAGTGTGTGTTCACCTCTGAGGACAGGCTTCAGTAAACCACAAGCTCTCAGCACTGAAACAGGGTGGAGATCTCACAACGCACAATGCCATTCCAACACTTCCCTTTCTTCGCTTAGTACACAAGCTTAAAAGTAAAGTAAAACGAAGCGGGATTAGTGGGATTTGTGATACAGTGTGTGTCGGTTCAGACGTCTGTATTAAAACAAACCCCCACAAAAAACAAAAAAAAACATAAAGGGAAGCATTCCAACGTTATTGCAAAAGCATGAAGAAGCCTCCATTGAGAAGGGAAGACAGTGGGTCCAGTGTCTGACCACAGAGCTCCTCTCTGGGCACAAAGGGCCTCTGGTGCCCCCCCTCGTCATGGGGGTCTGCCCTGAATGGGCATCTGTGTGTTGGGAAGAGCATGGGGATCTGGGCGAAATGAGGGAAAATCCCCAAAACCATCTGCACCAATCACTATGGCTTTCCAGTGACCTTTGACCCCAGTACCCAGCGTATACCCGCTGCTTCTCACTCGCAGAGGCACTGTGGGAAAAGTGTGCTAAAACATTTTATAACACACTCTTGACTAAACTGTCTTATCAGCTCATGTGTATATATATATATATATATATACAGTACTGGTCAAAGGTTTGGAAACATTACTATTTTTAATGTTTTTGAAAGAAGGCTCTTATGCTCATCAAGCCTGCATTTATTTGATCAAAAATACAGAAAAAAAGATAAAAAAAACAGTAATATTGTGAAACATAACATAATAGGAAATTACAGTAACAGAGATTGTTTTGGCTTTACAGCAGCTCTAGAATAAAGCTATTGTCCAGCTGAAGTTAGTTTTGATTGATTGATTGTTCTTTGTTGGATTTTTGGAAAATTACTTTAAAAAAAATAATTATTGGATTGTTACTGTAATTTCCTATTATCACTGTAAAGCTGCTTTGAAACAATTCATATTGTTAAAAGCGCTATATAAATGAAGGTGACTTGACTATTACAATTTAAAATAATGGTTTTCTATTTTAATATTTATAATGTAACTTATTTCTGTGATGCAAAGCTGAATTTTCATCCGTCATAAATCATTATTTTAAATTGTAATAATAATACAGTAATTCACAATATTACTTTTTTTTTTTGTATTTTTGATCAAATAAATGCAGGCTTGATGAACATTAGAGACTTCTTTCAAAAACATTAAAAATAGTGTTCATTAAAAAAAATGTCCTAACTTTTGACATGGTACTGTATATATATATTTATTAATTTATTATAAAATTAATAAAGCATTAAATATTCAAGAATTTAAGAAGTTTAACAAAAGATTAAAAAGTAGCAGTAAGCTCAATGTGAGATAAAACAAAAGACATTTCATTTAATATATATATATATATATACATATATATATATGTGTGTGTGTGTGTGTGTGTGTGTGTATACACACACACACACACACACATATATATATATATATATATATATATGCTTTTAGATCTTTTTTTATTATTATAATTGAACTGATAATTAAGTCATTTAAGTGTGTGCAAGGGTAGAAACTCATTATTTGTCAGATTTATTTATTATTATTATTTTGCAACTTTTAGGTTATTGCCTTATTAAGCGGTTTCCACATTAAAGCTGGATCATATAGGAGTGATATGCATATTATTAAGCTCTAAAAGATGGTTAAATGCTGACAAGATAAATGATAAAAATCTAAGTCACAGTCACATACAAGTTTTTCCTAGTGGAAGAGTGTACAATGATCCTGAACGGATGAAGCAGATAAAGAGATTCACACACACACACACACACACACTGTTCTGTAATGCAGAGAAAAAGAGGAACCTAGTTGCCTATAGCTGACATCATCTCAAAACACACACACGTACAGTATACCAAACACAAAGCTTTATTAGATATTATTTTCTTCTTGATCTTCGCTACATATTAACACAAATGTGCACTGGCGAGTTTAAGAGGGTGATCACAGTGTTTGTGCTGGCTTGTCATTTCCCATTATTTGCTTCAAAGATGGTATAGCCCAGAGCTTTGCTTACTCATAATGAAGCAGAGTTACTGTACGGGAAGGCAAGGCCATCAGGAGTGTGTTTAATATCTAGAAATAAATGTACAGTATCTATACACTAGTAGAAGAGATAATCCTCAAACACTCAAAGAAGGACCAACATCTACAAAACTGCATTTGTAAAATCCTATAATTTTGTGTGTGTGTGTGTGTGTACAAGTGTAGAACTTAATTTTAATTGAAACTTATACTTCAGCAACCCTCATTGACTATGAAATGTTTGAGGGAACATTAAGGTGAAAAAGTAAAGCTGATTCTACAGATTCATTCTATTTTATCTTTAACTTAAAGGGCTCTATCTTGCACCCAGTGCAATTGACTTTGTACAGCGACGCATGTATCATTCCTATTTTGCACCCGACGCACAGCGGACATTTCCCTGCACAGACGCACGTCTGTAAATTAAGGAATGAACTTGCGCTCCCGGGGGCGGTTCAGCGAAAAGAGGAGGCGTGTTCCGGCACAAACGTTCCCTGGTGCTATTTTGCAGTTTCAGAAAACAATCCCGCCACTGGCCAGGAGAAACCTAGTATAAAGTCAGTGGCGCGTTATTCAGATGCTATTTTATGTAGCGTGTGCACAACGCACATACACTTTGCTTCTCTCATCTACACACAGACGCAGCAGTTTTCATTTTTGCAAACCATACATAATTACAAGGAAAAATATTACCACACGAGGGAAATCATTGTTGTGGCCATGAAGATGTGGAAAAATAGGCATAAATCTAGCTTACACATTTACCCAAATTATCATACGCCTGTTTAACCGAAGCTAATTTGGGTGTGTTTCTCCATCCCCAATGTCACTTCTCTGTGTTTTACGGCCCTGATGAGAACGTCGGTCTCCTCGGCTGTGAACCACTCCTGGCGTGCGTCTGGCAAATCCGCCGTTATAATAGCAATCCGCCATGGAACAAGCGCGTCTGCTCTTAAAGGGAATATGAGATGATGCTCTGATTGGTTTATTTCATGTTACGCCCAAACCACACCTATGAGTAATGAAGCTCCTTCAGACCAACACATTTTAGATTTGCGTCGGGCGCAAGAGTCATTTATCCCGCCGGTATAATAGTAACAGCGCCTGAGATCCGCCCACAAAGTTACTTGCGTTTCGCGCTTGATACTTGCGTTTCAGATCGTTAAAATAGGGCCCACAGTCTGTAATGCAGAAACGCACAGTTTCTTCCCTCAAACTCATATTTACCAGTAATAACCCCAGCTTTGAGAACGGCAGGTGCGTCTTTGAGGCAGCCAGACAGAAAGTTGGAGTGTGTGCCATATTTTACTGGCATGTATAAACACACACCTGTGGTGTCGAGCCAAGCATGTCCTGCGAAACTGAACTGAGTTCAGTCCAAACTCTGATTAACAGCATTCGCTCACAGAACAAACATGTTTGGGGGTTTGTGCAGTTCTGAGCAGACCCAGATGGAAACTGCAGCACAGTTTTAGCACTGCTCTGAAGGGAAAATATGCAGAATTATGCACATGATGCATTCATATTGGTAATTTTATTCTTTTATAATGCGTAACTTATCAAATGCTGTCAACATGCTATTCCTTGTTGGAAAAACAGACGGAGGAACAACAAACGAATAATATAAGAGGCCAGTGAGGGTTGAATTTTACAGACGTTTCTCCAACCGCTGCCAAAGCTCAAGAAAACAAGAAAATAAAAGCGATCGAGAGAAATGTCTTTCAAAGTCCTTATCAAGTGAGGGAGATGAGAGACGGCAGAATGAAAACGCGAGAGGGAAAACAGGGCGGGGTGGAGGAAATGGAGGGATGTGGAGAAAGAGGGAGAGAGATGGATGAGAGACAGAGAGAGGGAGAACAGGGGCCCTATGTTTTTCAGATTCAAAGCACAATGTGCTCTTTGAGGACGGCAGAGAATAACATTTAGATAGAGAGCCATCAGTCCAGCCCTCTCTCTCTCTCTCTCCCTCCCTCTCTCTCTCTCTCTCTCTCCCTCCCTCTCTCTCTCCCTCTCTCTCTCTCCCTCTCTCTCTCCCCCTCTCTTTCTCTCTCTCTGTCTCTCTCCCTCTCTTTCTCTCTCTGTCTCTCTCCCTCTCCCTCTCTCTCTCTCTGTCTCTCTCTTTCTCTCTGCTTCTTCCTTCTCCTGCTTTCTTTTCTCACTACATCACATTTTGACTAAATATTTTCACAGCCTGTATATACAGTATATATTTTGAAGGATAAACTGAATTTTTACTGAATAATTTTACATACCACACTCTTAGAAGAAAAGCTTTTATATAGAACTATGTTAAATGTGCTGTAACATTTGGATTACATCTTAATCATTTGTATTTATTTACTTGTTTTTAATTCTAAACATCTTACACATTCTGCAAGGTTTGTGTAAACTTGTTATCTGTGATAATGTTTGGCACATATACTGTAAGTATCATGAGATTAAAATGGAGAAGAACAGGGGAAATGCTGATATGTTTTACCGTTTCATTGAATGTGTTAATTTGAAGATTATACTCATTAGACTCATTAGATAAGTCATTAGTGTGGGACACACAAAGAGGGTCTTTCTAAGTATGCTTGTTTTCATAATAAAAATGAATCATAAATGCAGGCTTCATTTGTTTCAGGAGGGCATGACCTACAGCTTTGTTTCATCCATAATCATATTAAATCTGATCCAAAGCCGGGGCAAGTAAGACATTGTCTATCAGCAATAATCATGAAATATAGTTGAAAACAATGACGGATTCCTTGCTTCTTTAGTTCATATCATGCAAAAATGCACGTCAAACTGCTCCAGTCCAGCTGTTTTTTTTCGCTGAAAGGAAATTTACATGAAGAGGGAATAAAATAGGGCTTACGACTCTTAGAACATGTTTAAACGCAGTAAACCTTTGACAGACTTTAAATTGTATTTAATATTTTGAATAGTTCACAAATAAATAAATACTGTAGATAAATAGATAGATAGATAGATAGATAGATAGATAAACTGATGGATGGACAGATGGAAGGACGGACGGACGGACAGAATGATGGATGATGACAGATAGATATAATGAATGATAAATGGATGGATGGATAGAATAAACAATGGATGGATGGATGAATGGATGGATAAAACGATAGAGAGAACAGATAAGACGACATAAAATGATCGATAGATGGATGGATGGATGGATGGATGGATGGATAAAATGAACAATGGATGGATGGATGGATGGATAAAATGAACAATGGATGGATAGATGAATGGATGGATAAAACGATAGATAGAACAGATAAAACGACATAGAACGATGGATGGATGGATGGATGGATGGATGGATGGATGGATGGATGGATGGATGGATGGATAGAATGAACGATGGATGGATGGATGGATGGATGGATGGATAGAATGAACAATGGATGAATGGTTGGATGGATGGATGGATGTATGGATAGATTGAACAGATAAAATGACAAAACGATATATGGATGGATGGATAGAATGAACAATGGATGAATGGTTGGATGGATGGATGGACGGAAGGATGGATGGATGGATGGATGGATGGATGGATGGATGATAAAACGATAGATAGAACAGATAAAATGACAAAACGATAGATGGATGGATGGATGGACAGAATGAACAATGGATGGATGAATGAATGGATGGATGGATGGATAAAATGATAGAAATGAACAATGAATGGATGGATGGATGGATAAAATGATAGATTGAACAGATAAAACGACAAAACAATAGATGGATGGATGGGTGGATAAAACGATAGAACAGATAAAATGACATAAAACGATAGATGGATGGATGGATGGATGGATGGATAGAATGAACAATGGATGGATGAATGAATGGATGGATGGATAAAACGATAGATTGAACAGATAAAACGACAAAACGATAGATGGATGGATGGATGGATGGATGGATAAAACGATAGATATGAACAATGGATGGATGGATGGATAAAACGACAGATAGAACAAATAAAACGACAAAACGACATCTCAATCATTCCTGAGCAGAGGATTGTGGGAACTGAAGCATGAACCTCTCGTCAGTCTGTCAGATGAGAATCAAATGAACAAACATGATTCGTTAAACGAGTGTGCTGTGCTGCAACAATGACACCACATCAGAGGAAGCCTGAGGACGAGAAGAGTCCAAAACATGAGCACATACAGACCGAAGCTCAGAGAGAGCTAAAGCTGAAGAACACACACAGATTTAGAAGAAACACGAGATCAAAACTGCAGAGATGCGAGCTCACACTCTGTTTGACTGAGCAAAGACTCAATAAATCAATAAAACCAACAAAGAAATCCTGTATGGTCCACATCTGGGAAAAGCACAAACCTTCTGTCCCAAATCGACATCAAGAAATCAATCTGGAAGTTTTTGGGTCTTGGCTGACAAGCTGTTTATGATCTTCTGCAAAGGTCCATTGTGCGGCAGAATTCCTGTTGGCGTGTGTGTTTGGTTAAGCGTACACTCACAGGACCAGTAAACACAGTAGATCATTTCCCAGAACACATCAACATAGTCCATCAAACACTGAAGACAATGCTGAACAACAACAACAGACACACATTTATGACCCTGGACCACAAAACCAGTCACATGGGTCAGCTTTTGTCTGAAAGATGAATAAATACGCTTTCCATTGATGTGTGGTTTGTTAGGATAGGACAATATTTAGCCGAGATACAACTATGAAAATCTGGAATTGAATGTGAATTGAAAATGTGAATTGAATTGAATTGAATCGAATGTGAATTGAATGTGAATCTCGCCAAGTAGATCCAACTAGTTTAAATGGAGTAAATCTAGGTAAATTAAAATATGCTTTTTTTTTTTACTAAACGAACACAAAGAAGAGTGAAATTTCCATTTATATACACGAATGCAACAATGCACAGCTCTGATAATCTATCGCATATAAAAAAGCAACTTAAAGGTATTGCGGAGGATTTTCTTTTTCCGGGTGGATCATCAAGACTATTGGTCCTCCTAGTTGTCAATCATTCTGGTGATATGTTTACGTAAGGCCGTCGTACGTGCTCGTCGTAGTTTTCGCTTTCTGCGCATGCGCACTTTCAGGTGTATTATGTGTGGTGAGCTACGGTTTCACCATTCATTGAAGCTCGCCGTTCTCACCGGGTTTTTTCAAAATGTCTGAGGGTCGCAAGAGAAAAAGTGTCTACGAATTGTATGACAAGAAGAGAAAGGCCTCTGAAGAAAGAAACAAGACCAGAGTGTTTTTGGGAGAATATTTCACACGCTGGCGTGCGCTAAAAGCACAGGTTGGGCTTCCCACTGATGCCTCAGTCGCGAAGTTTCTACTCGACAGGTAAAGGAAAGTAGGCTTGTATGAGCCATGCCGACAGCAACTTGTAAACAGAGCGTGCACGAGGAGAACTAGGCTCGTGCATGCTCTCTCGTGCACACGTTTAATAGGCGTTCCCTCTCGGGAGCAGGTTGAGTGTTGCGCATGTGCATTTTTTCAAAAAGTGGAGAGGGCGGTTCTTTTCTAAAATTCGGGAAAATCCTCCACTATACCTTTAACTACATATATTTTTAATTAATTAAATGTCAAGTATGAACTTAAATAATGATGAAAACGCATAGAATCAGAGATAGAACTTGAATTAATTGAAATAACATTCAAACTTCAAATTAGTGACACTATTAAAACATCTCTAAAGACATTTACAGACATTAGTAATGTAATAAATAAATTAATAAATAAATATATAAATCAAATGAGGTTCAATAATGGCTTGATTAGACTGATATTAAACGGCAGATCCAGGATTATTGCCTGGACAACATTTAACAAAATATGATAATACGATTATTATTATCCACTTTGACATTCTTTCCCAATTGACTGACCCGCTTATATATCGCAAATTAATTATATATATATATATATATATATATATATATTTCCATAAAGTGGCTAAACACTAAGCTCTTAATCGTCAAAAATGATTGGTCAGGAAATTTAAGCAAATAATTAAATTATTTAAATTAAGTTAAATTATCAGCCCATTTTCATTATTTTTTCTCAGTAACTTTCATCATTAAAAGTCTTTCACCAGAGGAAATTGCTGAAGGAAAGGCGAGCATAAGATCGACCTCCACTAAAATGAGCTTGTTCGCTCTTTAAATATGACATAACTGATGCGTAGAGGACTAATGTTAGTGCGCCTCAGGGTTTTGACAGAAACACCTCCAGCAGAGAGGCAGGAGGGGAGATGTTATTCCAGCTGAGTTCATCACATTTAGCCCTGGAAATAAAATAAACTTGTCGTAAAATGTTTTGACAACTCCAGGGTCACGTCACCTCCGCTGCTGCATGCGATGAGGAACGAGTCAGTACAGTTCAGTGATGTCAGCAGCACATTTATCCCAACACACACTCGAGTCCGAGTAAAAGATCTGGGCTTCGGCGGATCTCAGAAACATGTGCTCTGTACCTACATTTGAGATGCAAAAAAAAAAAAAAAAAAAAAAGAAAGTCCCAGTTTCTTTGAAGAGTCTCAGAGCATCTGGTTTTAACAGTCCACTTGAGTATGTGGGTACTGGGGAATGCAAGGACTGCTTTGACTGGGAGAAGAGTGCTGGGAAAGGGAAAGAAACAGAAGAGTGGCTTTTCCCTGGAAAACAAACAGACTTTTGTTTCAGAGGAGAGAGAGAAGACTGTCTGTCTGACTGCCTTCAGTGGCTCAGGATGGAGGACGAGACGCTCTCACAAACTGGGAAAGCAGTGTTTAATGACCCTGCAAGTTTGATTCAACTATCAAAATATGAGGAAACTATTATATTTTTTTTAACATATTTTAAATATGAGGGAAGAACTAAACTCTAAAGGTATTATTTAAAATCAAAAAGCTGACAGGAAAACGCATACATTGACTACAACATAGCATTTAATTGGTTCTCTCTTGTTTTTGCATGTGTTCATAAATTTTCATGACAGTCTGGCCAAAAATTGGAAATAAAACTATTGATTCCAAGCACAACTACACTCTTAAAATATGCTGGGTTGTTTCAATAAATGTTTGGGTCAAATATAGACAAACCCAACCGTTGATTTATATTTTTAAAATACATTTTTTAGCCCAATGGTTGGGTTTGTCCATATTTGACCCAAACATTTATTGAAACAACCCAGCATATTTTAGAGTGCTTTAACAAATTTTTAATAATATTTGAATAAAAGGGTAAAAATGTCAATTTTCCATCACTTCTGGCCACATCCAGAACCTCTGACAGGTCAAGATGTTCAGACGCCTCTGAAGAAACAACCATCTCCTCTAAGGTTGAAGGTGAAATAATGTTAGCAAACGCACTTTAGGTTGTGTATGTCTGGAAAAGGCCATTTGTTGCCACAGAAAATCGCAAAAATATAACACAGAATTAAACTTTTCAGCATAAAGGTCAGGGTAATAAAGTTAGTGGTTTTCGGTGTCCTAATAACATACAATTAGCACAAGCCCAAAAGAGATTCTTGAATGACTAACGTCTGATATTTGGAGGAACGTAAGAATCGCCACTGACTGAACAGGTCTATAACGTCAACGTTATTAATTGTTTGTTGAGGGTTTTTCATGTGAAGACCAAACACTCGGAAGGTTTCAGTTCTTTTCTGAATGGAAAACATGATCCAATGTGGCTTCCCTGTAGATCCCTGTGAATTCCAGCCATCCCACATTAATTACCAGAGACTAATGACAATAATGTAAACTGTTCCACTTCTCAGAAATCCTTTAAAAGAGATCTGGGATTCTCCTGGTTCCTCAAAACAACACATTGAAGGACTTTAAAGTCATGCAAGTGTTGATTACATTGTATGTTTAGCCAGAAAGGACAGACAGAAGGAGGGTACAGTACAGTATAGTACAGTATAATACAGTAGAGTAGTGCAAAGTGTAATATAACTAGAGCAGAGTAATGGTGACTCTGGGAAAAGTCCCTCAAAAGTCATAATTTCAAAACTAATGATTTTATTTTATTTTCAGAATAAACTGGTTGTGTGTTTGGGAATTTCACATTTCTTTCTTTCTTTTTCACTTAATAACGAAAGTCTTGTGGGGATATTCTGGTGCAGCTTCACAAAACCAACAAGGTTTGTGTCGTGGAAAAGACATAAATACGCGATGAACACAAAACCAAAACCAGCAGCACTTTCTCCAGTGGAGTCGAGAAATGGAAGAATCAAAGCTGGAAGAAACTGTTTCTTTATTTTGCAGCATTTATTCTAAATGATTTATCCGTGCACATCATCATTACTGTTTTAAATTTGTTCCTGTGATCTTGAATCAGGATAACTCCCTCTTGCAGCATCTCTTCTCTGATGAGATTTTGTTCTGTTTTTATTTTATTTATTTTTATTTTGTTATCTTCTACATTTGTTCTTGTTCCAGAAGCGTTTCATTCGGATATACGTCACAATAGGGAAGAAAAGACCAGTCCGTTTCATGCCGACTTTAAATCTTTCTTTTTCAAAATACACCGATTAAGCATTATTAACAATAATAATAAAAAAAATGTGCATAATTAAATTTATAAATGTATTACATTTAAATGTATTAAATAAATTTCTCTTGATTAAAAACATTTAAAATCTCCCCTTCATAGAACTCAATTATAGATTAGATTATAAAGCAATAAAAAATAATAAACCTTTCATTTTGAAAGAAAAAAATATATTTATTTATTTATTTTAAAGTCACCATGGAATCAAAATTGACAATTTCAGTCAACAGTGTTTTTTATTTAAAATAATTCAAAATCGATAAAGTAGAATATATTTTTGATATATTTCATGTTGGATATATAGTACATGCAACTTTATCCGCATACATGCAGTATTCTCATGTAACAATATCTACTGTATAGTAAACACCAACTGCTTGATTGTTTGTTTTGTTGCCAAATGTAACTATATTCTAACCCAGCTGTAATCTGCTAAATGCAACTATAATGCATGGAAATACTGAGATATTATAAACAATAACATCATGATTTTATGTAAAGCTGCTTTGAAATAATGTGCTATACACATAAACTTAACTTGACTTGAGCTCTACCAAAACCTTGAGATATACACAGGCATATTCCTATGAATGGGAGCAATATGGCGGGATAAGATGTGTTGAATGACTTGCCTTAAAGGGACTTTGGCTCCACTCTCCGTTTGCCCTCGTGCGATTGTTTTTAGGCTGAGACAAAGACCTCTTTCTTGTGCCGTATCATACGTTCAAAGCTGCTCTGTGTTTACTCGTTGAACAAACTATGTCTCCATTCATCCATCTGTCTCTCCTGCTCTCTGCGCTTTTAATCATGCGCAAATAGAGGTTTCATCTAGAAAGCGCAGAGTAGGAAACCCTGAGTTGTCAGTATGGATGTAAAGAGATTATATGATTGCAACACTAATCCGAAACAGCTTTTCCTATATGGAAATACATGGTATTAAAGGCACACACAGACAGAAATGCAGAATAAAAGACACACATTCAACATCTGCGAGCTTTGGCTCACATCTGGTCACAAATGTGCGCACACATAGTGGAGTCCAGGTGCTTGAACGCTTACAATGCGGCTCTGATTCTCAGCGATGGCTAATAGACTCCATCTGGGAGTAAGATGTGAACACTTGTTAGCCGGTTTCCTTCTCGCTCGCTCCCTCCCTGTCTGGCAGGATTCTCACGTTTAAACAGACTCGAGAACATGGATATTAACATGTGTGCAAGAATTATCACAACAGCACGTTCTTTGTGTGTGTGTGTGTGTGTTTGGGAGAGACACAGAGATCTCACAATACCAGTTTCGACCACTTGGTGACAGCATCACACAATCCTGTCGGCAAAGCTCACACTAAACCGCAGACTATGCATGAGCCCTTTTAAATAAATAATTCACCCCACAATGAATCAACTCATCATCACGTCCTTCTGGCCCCATATTAGTTTCTTTCTCGACAGAGAACAATGAAGAGAAACTGTTCATGTTCCAGTATACGCCTGACTGCAAAAAATCTAGAACCCATTTCAACTTTCAATTTTTGCCTTGGCTGAACTTGGATGAAGTCATTTCAACTTAAATTATATTAAAGTGACGTAAGAAATCAAGTTGAATCACGTATAACTTTTATTTAAAAAAAGTTGAAATCGCTTATTTTAATGGTGAGTTAATGTAATGTAAAAAACATGGCTGAAAGTGATGTCCGGATGGTTTTAATGAACCTATGATTAAACCATCAAAATATGAGGAAAATATTTTCTATTTTTTAAATATGGTAAATATGAGAGAAGAACAAAACACTAAACTTAGTTAAGGTATTTGTCTGACAAAATTACTTGGCAAAAAAGTAATAGGTTTATATATGTAAAAAAAATGCAAAGAAAACAAAAACAGCTGTCAGGAAAAAGCATACATTATCAGTTCGTTTTCGTTGGTTCTATCGTTTATTTCCCCCGCATGTGTTCATCACTAACTTGTATGACAGCCTGGACAAAAATTATGTTGCATAATTTGGCGTGTTTCATTGCGTTATCACAAATAAAACAAATGACTCCAAGCACAATTATATGCTTAATATTTCAATTAAAGTTTGAAGATGGCCAGACATCACTTTTGCTCACTACTGTATGCGTGACCGAGCTTTTAACTCTTCAACATTTTTGGGATTTAATATATTGCATTTTTAGTTGTTATCTCATTTGAGGGCAGTTTTTGAGATATTAGCAATTAAAATCAATGCTTTCAATATAGCAAAGGATGTTAGATATTCATGAAAAGCAACTTGTTTTTTTACTAACTACAAGAGGAAGTGATAAAACACGTGTTCTCAGTCCAGATCCTCAGTTGTTATGACTTCAAGCATTAGCAGCCACTATCTTTTACTATTACAATTTGTCTACATTCAGTCCAGTGTACTTCTGGCTTCATCATATATTTTCTATAACCCGTAAAAAAACTAAATCAGATGTTAGACAGAATGTCCCTGGTCTTTTTCAAACAACAAAAGTATGGCTATTTACACTGCAAAGCTCAAGAAGCACTACAAAAGTATCATAAAGTTATGACTTGTGTACTGTATTCTCCCGAAACTAGCTTTTTGTGTGGAACAGACTGAAATTTAGGCCGTTTTTGACTGAAAATCTTGATGGATGATTCCGGTCCTTGATTCTGATTGGTTGAGCCGTGTTCGACGCCTACAAACATATACCTGTGATAAATATTAAAATAAATATTTTAATGGACTAATCGTTTTATAAAAGCATAATATAAGCCCACTAAACTGGTTTACAGTGAATTTAGCATCTACATCTGAAATTGGTTGTTTGTCGTGTGTTTTAATGCATTATACTTTCTAAAGATACGTTCAATAAATAGATAAAGTATTATAATTCATTATAACTGTGGTTACAATTATTCATGAGACATATAATGCCTTATAAGGTGCATTACCAGGCATAATTAATGCATTAAAAATACTTTTATGATGCATTAAATATAAAGGCTAATATATAGTCTTAACAAATTTTCTATTCACTGTAATTCAACTTAAATTATTGTAATTCAAATTATTGTATTTCAACTGTAACGCTTTAAATCTTTATGTATAATCAAATTGGCTGTTCATGTCATTTCAACTCATTTTCTTGCCTAGATGAACTTAGAAAAATTAAGTTGAAATTGGTTAAATTATTTTGATGAGTTGAAGCAATGGAAAAACATGTTGTCATGACTTATTGATCATATCATTTTTAAAGAGTTGCTAGTTCATGTTAACTAATAAATGTTGGAACCTGATTGTTACCAAAATCTTTGAATGGCCAACTTTTATTATGCTTTTCACAACAGAAGCGGTGACATTCTGCTAAACATCTCTTGTGCTTCACGGAACTATCCTTTGGTGAACTATCCTTTAAACTGTGTTCATGACTTACCTGGCGCTTTCAAACGTCGCTGATGGAGTTTTTCCGACGGCCCCAAAGCCTACGCCAACAGCCAAACCCTCTGGAAAACAGGACACACACACACACCTGGTCACACTACAGTCTTTCAAACTGCAAGCTAAGGTTGTTAAGAAGAGCGCTGATGATCAGGACAAAATTTGAACAGGAGATGAAAATTACATGCTTTCCATTTATAGTCTTCAAATGTCGTTTGAAGGCGGTGTGTGAGATTCAAACCAATGCAGAGGATGCTTTAATTCTGCCAAACTTTCATCCAAAGCCATTTGTTTTTCGCAGACTGCAGCAAGCAGATATAAAACAGAACGGCGTCCACAGTAACTGTCTAGTCTTGGGTCACTGTGGCTTAGAAATGAATCTCCAGCCCGTACTGAAGGTACGCCTATTTTTGTAAAGAGCAAATAGCCATTAAAGAGAACGTTCATCCAAAAATAAGAATCCTGCCATCATATGCTCACCCTTGTGTTGTATAAAACACAATATGAACCGTTTTTGCTCCATATAATCAAAGTCGGTGGGGTCCAATGTTGTTCAGATCCCAATGTTCTTCAAAATATATTCCATACAGATTTGCAATGATATGAGAGTGAGTAAATGATGACAGAATGTTCATATTCTTTCCGTTTAAAGGGGTGGTTGATTATGATTTCACATTTCTAACTTTAGTGAGTGTGTAATGTTGCTGTTTGAGCATAAACAACATCTGCAAAGTTACGACGCTCAAAGTTCAAAGCAAAGGGAGATATTTGCTTTTAAAGAGATTGTTTTTTTAAGGACTACAACAAACGGCTGGTAGAGACTACACCACATTCCTCCCGGGTTAGTGACATCACCAACCCTAGAATTTACATAAACCCCGCCCCCTGAACACGATTTATAGATTATCAAGACAGAATATGCTAATCAATGACTAGAAGATAACTACACATACATAAATTCATCAACTAACCATTCAGAAATGTTGTCTACATGTTGTCACTTCTTCTTGAGTCTCTCTATCATTGTCTGACTCCAGTTTGAACATAAAAGGCTAAAAGTTTTTGAAATTTTCAGGACACAAGCTGCTGAAGCTCCGCCCCCTGTGCCGGGAGCAGCAGCTCATTTACATTTAAAGGGACAGACACAAAAACGGTGCGTTTTTGCTCACCCTCAAAAAGTGACAATTTTAACATGCTATTAAAATATCTGTGGGGTATTTTGAGCTAAAACTTCACACACACACTCTGGGGACATCAGAGACTTATTTTACATCTTGTGAAAAGGGCATTATACCACCACTTTAAATATAAATGTGGCCTTAAAGAAAAATATTCTGAAAGTTCCAGTCCTTTATTATGATTGGCTGAGCTGCATTCGAAGCCATTGTAAAATCTCTTCAGTTCATAAAAATACAATTGTTAGCTCATATTAGCTCGGGTCTGTTTTACTGTGCCTTATATTAAATGTGTAATATCATATGCAGTTCATTTTCAATTTCCAAACATGTTTCCTGTAAACTCTCACTTCTCAATTTCATGTTCTCTGCATGGCACTGCTTTTCATCTGTGAAGCAAATAGCGGATTTGTCTTGATCTCATGGGGTTTGTACTGGTATTGGAGTTTAGATTTCAGACATCTTATATAGAGACAGATCCTTTTTCAGTCCAGAAGCACCTCAGCCATCTGATAGGTTGACAACCAATCAAAGCCCCATTCTTGAGTCCAATTCAATTCCACATGCTCTACTAGCGCTTCTGACTCCCTCACACAAACCTCCGGACAGATCAGTGCGTGTGTGTGTGTGTGTGTGTGTGTGTGTGTGTGTGTCGAGCATTTATGTAAAAATGTTCATTCAAAGCCATCACTCAGATTAATCAAGTCAATCTTATCTTTAGCCAGGAAAATTCATTCTGGGCTCAGAGGAAATTAAGGATATGTAAATGCATTCGATATCAAATCAACATGGCATTAAATCAGATACAAATCTGACGCAAAACACTTCTGCTGTGGCTAAAGTGACGGTTCAAAGCTGTCTTTCACATTAGCAAAGCGTCTAAAAGGCAATATTTAAACGTGGATCATCTTAAAGGCAAACAGTTGGTTAAAAAACATGACAAAACACACAGTCAAAAGTTTGGGATCAGTAAATTTTTTAAAAAGAAATTAATACTTGCATTCAGCACGAACACATTAAATTGATCAAAAGTGACAGTAAAGACATTTATAATGTAACAAAAGATTTCTATTTCAAATAAATACTGTTTGTTGGAATTTTTCATTAATCAAAGAATTATAGAAAATAAAATGGATCATAGTTTCCACAAAAATCTGAAGCAGCAATACTGATTTCGACATTGATAATAATCAGAAATGTTTCTTGAGCAGCAAATCGAAAAAATGTAATAATATTTCACAATATTCCTGTTTTTACTGTATAAATAAATGCAGACTTGGTGAGCATAATAGACCTCTTTCAAAATGTGTTATTATTATTTATATATATTATTATTATATATATAATTATTTATATATATTTTAAATATGTCTATATAGTATTTATTAATTTTCATTTATTAGTTTTAGTTTATTTAGTTATAGCTATTTTAGTATTTCAACTTAAACTAAGCGAAGGTACGTGGCACTTATTGTATCCGTTGGCGTTCTTATAATTTCTTAAAATCTTAAAATTTCTATGGCCGCCCATAGAAATGCTTGTGGGAAAGTTGTGAAATTTGGCACACAGATAGAGGACAGTCTGAACTGTCACCATAGCAGATTTGGTGTCTCTAACTCAATCCCTCTAGCGCCACCAACTGTACATATGATGTAATTTTCCGTCATGAAAATTTTTTCGCCTTTTTTAATTTTCCGGAAAAACAACTTTTGTAACCAGATCATCTTCAGACCATACCAAAAAAGTTATGGAATTCAAGTTGATTTGCCGATTTATTCTCAAATGCAAATGAATTCTACCAAGAGCATGCCAAAATGGACGCAAAGCTATATCTCCGCAATGCTTTAGCAAATTCTGACCAAACTTGGTGTGTGTTATGACAACCATGACCTGAGGTTACCTGCACAGTTTCCGCACAGTGTCACCTAGTGGTCAGGAGATATGAAAAATGGCTATTTTTGGTTATAACTTCTTAACGGTTGGGCCAAAAATCACACATTCGGTGCAGCATGTCGAACGATACCCAATTTTCCCATATCGGCCAATTTGCGCGTCGGACAAATTTGAATTTTAACATAAAATGCAACATTTTACGAAATCATTGGCATTTTGTTACAAAACTGTGTCTTCGACACCATGCCTTAACAGTACTCAAAAAGTATCAGGGCAGCGCCACCTTGTGGTCAACCGTTATAATGACAAACTGAACTTAATAGATTCCTTGGGTCATGCCGGGGACATAGATACCAATTTTGCCATAATCGGCTAAACTTTGTGTCCTCCATTTTGATTTTCTTTAAAAACACTCTTTTTCAAACTCCTCCTAGACTTGTCACCTTACTCTGACCACAAAACATCAATTTGGTCACAGTGCCACCTATTGGTCGAAAGTGATAAACCATTAAATCAAATTACTAGTGACTGTATTTATTTTCCAGCCATTTTGCCTAAAAATCATCTTAAAATGTCTTTATTTACTCGTTGCAGTTGGTCTGATGCTCCCGGGCATGTTGGCATGACTTATCATGTTCTTTGTGCTTGGCCCCGATAACTGCTGCTTGCATCTATATTTTTATACTTTATTTAATTTTAGTTAATGCTTATTTTGTTTCAAGTAACAATTTTTTTATGCTTTCAGTTTCAGTCAACAGCATTAACCCTCTGGGGACCACAAACGCGCCCGCGCGTTTTGCTCGTTTTTTTTTTTTAGCAATGAAAATAAACACTAAATGCTCTGTTAATTTTGATCTTTCATTTTCGTGTAATACATCAATCGATCCTGTTCAGTTTCTATTTTTTTTCTGTATACTCACAATAAAAATAAAGTGTTTTGCTTTTTGACAAATAAAGAAAAATTAACATGATGCGATTTCTGCCTTCTCTCTGTCAGTAAACTCCCATTTGAAACGCGTTCGAAAATGATCTGTAACTCCGCGAAAATTCAGTCAAACAGGCAAACAGACACACGGGCATAAAGCTTGAGATCGCATCTTTTAAATGAAGTAATTTATATAAAAAACAAATATTCTCAGCTTCTGTAATCTGTATAAAAAGAGAGCGACTCCTGTCGAGCTCATTACGACCTAATTCACAGTAATGTGACCACTCCCCGGAGAGCGCGTGCTATTCAAACGCAAATTCTGAGAACTATTTCAGAGCTGTGAAACGCCCACATCAGCTGTAAACAAAGCGCGTCGCGACTCCTCGCGAGTGAGACATTATAACCTACCTTATGGAGAAAAGATTCCTCAGAACAGTGCTGATGAGGAGCAATATCTCCTGAAATGAGGAGCAGATTCCGCTGAGGAGTGAGGTAGGCTGTTTTCTTTTCTCACGTGTGGAATAACGTTATGGAATAACGTTAGTGTAGGCCTATGTAAACCGCAAAAAGATGAATCGCATTTCTATAATATGACTCGCCTTTCTGTGAGATGAATGAAGGGGACATATTTGTAAAGACTGTTTAGCCTAAATATGAATCGCGCGTCTGTGTGTGAAAGAATAAACTGCTTTGCTATAGCCTACTGAGATGAGTAAAAATCGACTGGAATATGTTGAAATAAAATGTATTTGTATAAGCAACGTATTAAACTGCAAAAAAAATACTATTTTTGTCAAAAATAAATTCATAGACTAAGATGTTCCAATGTTGGCTATATTCAAACTAATGAATACATATGATAAAATGTAGGCCTATAATCTTTTTTTTTTTTTTTTTTTTTTTTACAAAGAAAGAGTACACTTGAAATATTGTTGAAATTGTAATTATTGTTGTAATTGTAACATTTTTAATAAAATAGCAAAACATATTTACAAGAGAGATGTAAGCGAAATCTTAAATGGTCAATATAAGTCTTCTTCTAAATACATCTTTTGTCCTTGCATTGTGGCTCAGTCAGTTTCACACCTGAGTGAATGGCTAATTATGCAGAGTGGGTGGGACATTCATAATCTAAGGTGTAAACTACTCCTCCCCCTCGCATATTGGCTTTCCAAGCAAAACCTGTTTTACACCATTTAAATCAATGTATTTTTTTTTTTGTGAACGATAAAGCAAGACTATTTTTACATCATTTTGAAGCTAGAACTCAAAGGGACAACATCCATTAGTCAAAAGTCTTGTGGACACATATTTAATATGTGTTTTGTGGTCTTAATTCAGCAACTTTCATTTTAATTTTTTCCAATAACCACGCATAAACATTATTCTCTTAAAAATACAAACATCTACATACACGTTGCTCGCATATTATGGTAGCCCTGTTTGTGCTATATAGAGTGAATTTACACCTTTGCCATTAACATGTTTATAAATAACTGAAAAAAGCACAAATGTCAAGGCATGTCAGAACATCTCAAGGACCCCAAAAACAGCTTGGTCCCCAGAGGGTTAAAGGTCCCGTTCTTCGTGATCCCATGTTTCAAACTTTAGTTAGTGTGTAATGTTGCTGTTAGAGCATAAATAATATCTGTAAAATTATAAAGCTCAAAGTTCAATGCCAAGCGAGATATTTTATTTAACAGAAGTCGCCTACATCGAACGGCCCGTTTGGACTACATCCCTCTACTTCCTTCTTTAATGATGTCACTAGAACCGTTTTTTGACTAACCTCCGCCCACAGGAATGCTCCCTCAACTCTACCGAAATTCGTTTATGTACTTGCGCACTTCTTATAACTTACTGTGTTTACTCAGCTCTTACGGTGATTTTCTGAAGTAAAACTGACGCTTCATCTTTTGTGTGATGTACAATAAACTTTATTAAACTCATCAGTATACGTTTGATCATCATTCAGACAGCAGACTTGTAATGTTAGGCTATTAATAAATAATGGATACATACAAGCAGATGACAAATAAGTTATAATAACCGTAATTAAACTACTAAACTATACCTGTTCCATCTCTATACAGCACTCTGACTCTGTAGGCATTATTGTCCGACTCGAAATGAACACCGTTACTGAGAGTTTCTGATATTATCATCATTCCGTGAGATGAAATTGTCCTGACAGACTGAGCGCGAGCTCATGAAGCTCCGCCCCCCTGGGTCGTCCAGCAGCAGCTCATTTGCATTTAAAGGGCACACACTAAAACAGCGCGTTTTTCTGTGCCCCAAAAAATGACAATTTAAACATGCTGTAAAAAATGATCTGTTGGGTATTTTGAGCTGAAACTTCACATACACACTCTGGGGACATCAGAGACTTATTTTACATCTTGTGAAAAGGGGCATAATACGGGACCTTTAAGGTTACATTTTCCCCCGGGCATATGGGTTAGTTCAACTTAATACACTTTACTATACAAATTATACATAATTCTGAAGATTTCCACCACAATCATCAGAAAACGTTTTTTTTAAAAGTATGTAGGCCTATTCTTATGCTCCACCATCTCGCCTGCCCTCTGCTTTTTTACTCTGCCCACATTAGATTTGATGAGACATTAATGCTGCTGGTAGCCTATTTTTAACTCTGCATTCGGACCAGTATTAATGAACATCATCATTAGGACCCACTGCAGTGCTGATGTCGAGACGTATCACTGAAAGATTCTTGTTTGAAATACACTGTAACAGACAAGCCTGTTACGAAGTCTTTTATCCCCAGGCTTTCTTCCACACCGCTAGGGGTGCTGTGGTGTCTAAGTGTGCTCCCTAAGTAAAGGTGGGTTTGTAGAGTAGTAGTGGGAAGTTCGGGTAATTTTACTGACTCCGATCTTTGAATCTCGTTCATCAAAATGAACAAATCTTTTTTCAAGTCATTTCGTTCATTTCAGCAGAATGTATTTAAAATGTTACATGTTAGCCAAATTCCCCAAACACATCAAATGTTGATCGCATTTAGAATAAGTAAAAAATTGCAATGCAAGGAAAAGGCCAAATTATGAGAAAGAGAAATGATTCATTAATTTATCTTGGTCTTCAGGCTATGCAGTCTGTTAGTTTACCTCACCTCCCGATCTAAGCCGTTCGTTCATCCCGTGATCCTCATAAACTGAGCTATGCAGTCTGCAGTACCGGATACAGAATTGATTAGTTCACGTTTCGAGTCTGTCGACTTTGGGTTCGAGTCATTCATTCATCACGTGACAAAAGAACGAAAGACTCGGACCCAAAGACTCGAGAGGTGAACTAATCATTTCTCTTTCCGGTACCGACAGCATAGCCTCTGTGGGACTGACGGGAAGAACGAAAGACTCGGACTCGAACCCAAAGACTCGAGAGGTGAACTAATCATTTCTCTTTCCGGTACCGACAGCATAGCCTCTGTGGGACTGACGGGAAGAACGAAAGACTCGGACTCGAACCCAAAGACTCGAGTGTTGAACTAATCATTTCTGTTTCCAGTACAGAACCCATAGGATGTTGCGCATGCGCGATCAACGCAAAAAGAACGAATCACTCTCTGAGGCAACTCGGTAGTCTCGAGTCATATTAATGATCGACCCATCACTATTGTAGAAGAAGTTAGCAGAACAGCAGCGGTAGAAAGCATGGCTTACCTGCATTTGTCCTGGTTGGGAAATATTCCATTTCAAGCTCAACTTAAAGTAAGGATTTGTTTTCTTTCCTGTTATTTAAAAGTATGCCTTGATGATGATGTTTGTTGCTAAGAAGTTTGATGCAGTTTATTTGTATGTATTTTAGAAGGACTCTTTATCTGTGACTGTAACTCTGCATGTTGCGAACTAAATATGGATTTAAAGCCCAGAGGGATGTAAGCCTGGGGCGTTTGGCTTACTTATGACTTCCTGATTTGGAAGAGTCTGATGCATGAGAACTGTTATCATTTGGAGTGTGAATTCATTGCAAATGGTTGGATTATTCATCAACTTTGGACATTGTTTGATGAACTATACCACCAGATAAGACTTACACACATCAACTTTCACTTTATTGAATTGTGTAACCTAATGGCCAATTCCTGTAAAGAACCACAAAGTTGATTTTCTTTTTCTTGTATTTACTTTTTGGGTGTTGACAATTACATTTGTTTGCATGGGAATATAAAAAATATAGTGTTTATTCACTTGGTGAGCATCTTTCATTCTTAAACAGCTATTGGGCAAACTGAATCCCCCTTTATTGCGTTGTACAACTTTGTTTTGCATTAAAAATACGAGACAGTTATAACACTTCAGGGGAAAACTGCAGGTGAACACATCAACTCATGCTACATCTGCATGTTAACCACAGCAACAACGCTGCTTTAAAATGTGAAATGCATGTGAGACTAAAGCTAAGACGTATTGTGGCACAGTACATGCAGTGTAATCACATCAAGAGATTCATTACAAGTGTCCCCTCAAGCTTCTCAAAGACGGAGATCTACACTCCACCTCCATCCATAAAACATGATCTTCCCTCAGAACATCACTCTTTACAACAGAGAAATGAAGACATCTTATCTCTCTCCGTCTAAATAACACCTATACAAGAGCCGCAAATCTCCTTCACTTGATTTGAAATGCTAGCGTCCTTCATTTAAAAATAAATATTTAGTTATGCTTTTTTTTTTTAGATGCAAAAGTTTGAGCATGAAAAAGTCCTTCCAGCGGGAGTTCTTCTCTATGTCAGTGTTTCTGAACTCCCTGAAACGCCTCCATTGTAGTCTTGAGTTTCTTCCGGGAACGAACACGTCACAATATTCCTCATTTAAATAATTCATACGCAGATTAAAGGGGCGGGGCCTGGTTGAGTTAGTTAGTAGTGTGTTGAAACTGGTGGTTATGGTAAGGGGCGGGACATTTCCCAAACACACTCGAAGCGCTCGACCAATCACAACACACTGCTCCAGCCGACCAATCAGAGCACAGTGTGCTTTTCAGAAGGAGGAGCTTCATAGAGACAGGAACTAAACAGGGGTGCATTTCCCGTACAATGCCGTAACTCGCTGCTTCACTACAATAATACGATGCATCGTTGAAGAAATCAACTACCTAGTCACGACTGTTTCCCGAAACCATACTGTTGCAAATTTGTCGTTCAACCATGTTGGTTAATGATGTCACGCAGGTGGTGGAGTAATAATAACTTATTTTAATGAATCTGTTTGAAATCGAATTAATGCTAGATGTTTTGCTATAAATTACAGACATGACATCTGAGGACTATTTATAATTTTTCTCAGTTATTTTGCTTTATTTCCAGATTCAATCATAGGCTCGTTCTTACGCACTAGAACACATTCGCACACGCGCACTCTTAAAAAACGGTGCTTTAAATCTCTTGACAAACTAAAAGACGTAAATGGCATTTGTATATATTAGACACAGGTTGTACTGAATGTCAGCTTGCTTCTTTTGCTCAAGATAAGGATGTATTGAGTGCACATGTCATGCAAACAAGAAACTCTGCTTCTAACCGCAGGTCGAGAGCTGTCATTCCAACCACACAACTCTGCGATGCTGTTTGCGAATGTTTGTTAGAACGATGGTTTCGGGAAACACAGACCTCAGATCAGGTCTGACAGATTGAGAAGAGAGGAGATGCAACAATGTCAAATGTGTGTGTTTTTTTGAACATTCAAGCATGAAAACCTACTAGTAGAGCCCAAAAACAAACTCAAGACTTTAAAAAAGGACTTAATATGGCCTCTTTAAAGGCAAGATGAATAACTCTAATTTGAAATATCTAATGCTGATTTCAATATTGCAGTGTATTTATCAACATCTGAGGCTGGATGCATGTCTGCAATATTTGTGCTTAATAAAATATGATGGCATATCTCATTCCACAGATCTTGTCCTGCTCTCTGAGATTTGTCAGACAAAAGTGATGCAACACAGTCTTGATGTTTAATTTATTTAAATAAGTGAGTCATGCACATCATTAATGGACAAATTGTGCTTCATTTCTTTGCCTCGGGGTCTCTGGGCTCCTATCACAATAAATTAACCAAAAGAAATATACAAATGTCACAAAAAAGCATAGAGACACTTGTATCTTGATCTGCAGTGCAAAGACTTGTTAAAAGGCATTTTTAACAATTCAGGTTAAGATTTTACACCTTAATGCTTACTCATAATTCTGTAATAATCACTGCCCTCATTAGATGTCATAATGTTTTGTTTTATGACAGTAATTCAACATGGATGATGAAAGTGGTGATGCACATATTTTACATAATCTTTAATTGCATTGAACAGATGTGTAACTCAAAATACTCATTTATATATTATATACTTTTTATATTCCTGATTTATGATTTAAATGGTGATTTATGCCTAGAGTTAAATATTTCATCTTGTTATAGTAGTAATAACATCTTTTTAGGGCTGTGCAATTAATTTGCAAAATGATTATTGCACTCGATTCAATTCCTTTCCTTTCCAGCGGTGCGCTTTCACTCATCAAAAGCCCAAACTTAGCAAGCAAATCAGTAAAATAATGTAAAGTGAATTTTGTAAAAAGGGATGTGCTTGATATTAAAGTTATTAAAGCACGAAAGAGTCTTTATTGACACGGAGAAGCAAAGTGAACTTTGAGCTTCGGGTGTGTGTCTAAATGGTAAAATACATAAAAATATGCTCAAAATGCCGGACTTGGCAAGTATTAATCCAGTCGGTCATGTCTTAAATGAACATAAACAGTTGAGAGAAAATGGACTGTGTATCAGTATATTGGATCCATGCATTCTGTCTTAAAGGGACAGCAGCCTAAATAAACCTGCTGTCTGTGCCATTACTGTCAATCAAACAACAAAATACAAAGAGAAAAATCACCTGACTTAAAGCTGCCGTCGGCAACCCTGGAAGATTGAGTGGACTTAGCCAAAATTTTGAATGTTTACAACTCTCATGTGTGCACCAGATTTTCTGTGAACGCGTCCATCTCTTCAGCATCGATCAACACCATGGAGTACTCATAAAGTAAATGGTTGATAAAGCACAATTACCTGTCGAGAAGAAATGTTGCAAGCTCTGACCTCCTAGCTCTTGAGGTTAACCGAGGAATTAGAATCTTTTCCGCCATCACTCTTCGTTACTGCGCGAACTTCAGGCGTGTGCATGTGATTGTAACGTGCGTGAGGGGGGAGTGGGATCTGTGGCGTGTGCACGACCTGTGATTGACAGTCAGATCTCACACCCCCCTGCGCTGATTGGACCCGATGATCCGGGAGCGGTGGATTTTTGCAAAACAAATAACATGCTCCAGATGGAGTTAGAAGCTCGGGTTTTTTTCTAAAACCACCTTATGTTGTTCTGTCGGATTATAGTGTCAATTTCACTGAATATGATCAAAAAAATGTTGCCGACGGCAGCTTTAATGACTTTTATAGCTTTAAACAGTGAAGACTATTCTGTTTTATTTTACATTAGATTATTCCATTTGTGTAGTAGGCTGTTAGCTGAATACTTATAGACTTGCATGAAAAAAAATAAAGTATTTTTTTCTAATGTATTTGTCCTATTGTTTGTACTTTGCTTCTTTGTTTTTTTATTGTATTACTGACTTTTTTACTTATTACCAATAATTTTGAGGACTTTTTTTTATTACTTTATTAGATTATTACATTAGATAGCCTAGTATTCGTCAAATTGTCTTTTTAGAATTGTAAAAAATTTACCTGGTATCTAAAATATTTTAGATGTCACAACAACCTTATGTCCAGTAACAAAAAAACAAAAAAAACAATTATATTTAAAAAAACAACAAAACAACAATTATATACACTCACCTAAAGGATTATTAGGAACACCATACTAATACTGTGTTTGACCCCCTTTCGCCTTCAGAACTGCCTTAATTCTACGTGGCATTGATTCAACAAGGTGCTGAAAGCATTCTTTAGAAATGTTGGCCCATATTGATAGGATAGCATCTTGCAGTTGATGGAGATTTGTGGGATGCACATCCAGGGCACGAAGCTCCCGTTCCACCACATCCCAAAGATGCTCTATTGGGTTGAGATCTGGTGACTGTGGGGGCCATTTTAGTACAGTGAACTCATTGTCATGTTCAAGAAACCAATTTGAAATGATTCAAGCTTTGTGACATGGTGCATTATCCTGCTGGAAGTAGCCATCAGAGGATGGGTACATGGTGGTCATAAAGGGATGGACACGGTCAGAAACAATGCTCAGGTAGGCCGTGGCATTTAAACGATGCCCAATTGGCACTAAGGGGCCTAAAGTGTGCCAAGAAAACATCCCCCACACCATTACACCACCACCACCAGCCTGCACAGTGGTAACAAGGCATGATGGATCCATGTTCTCATTCTGTTTACGCCAAATTCTGACTCTACCATCTGAATGTCTCAACAGAAATCGAGACTCATCAGACCAGGCAACATTTTTCCAGTCTTCAACTGTCCAATTTTGGTGAGCTTGTGCAAATTGTAGCCTCTTTTTCCTATTTGTAGTGGAGATGAGTGGTACCCGGTGGGGTCTTCTGCTGTTGTAGCCCATCCGCCTCAAGGTTGTGCGTGTTGTGGCTTCACAAATGCTTTGCTGCATACCTCGGTTGTAACGAGTGGTTATTTCAGTCAAAGTTGCTCTTCTATCAGCGTGAATCAGTCGGCCCATTCTCCTCTGACCTCTAGCATCAACAAGGCATTTTCGCCCACAGGACTGCCGCATACTGGATGTTTTTCCCTTTTCACACCATTCTTTGTAAACCCTAGAAATGGTTGTGCGTGAAAATCCCAGTACCTGAGCAGATTGTGAAATACTCAGACCGGCCCGTCTGGCACCAACAACCATGCCACGCTCAAAATTGCTTAAATCACCTTTCTTTCCCATTCTGACATTCAGTTTGGAGTTCAGGAGATTGTCTTGACCAGGACCACACCCCTAAATGCATTGAAGCAACTGCCATGTGATTGGTTGATTAGATAATTACATTAATGAGAAATTGAACAGGTGTTCCTAATAATCCTTTAGGTGAGTGTATATATATCGTTAAATAAATTACTCATTAAAGGTTTTGGTCATATGGCCACTCTCAATCGTGTTAAATAATCGTGAATAAAATATTGACCAAAATAATCGTGATTAAGATTTTTGACGTAATCGAGCAGCCCTATTTAATACTGCAATACAATAAAAAAAACAACTGTCACTATAACCAACTGTCATTGGACAAAAACAAGATTCAATTGATGGACAAGATCAGCATGAGGAATTACAACGTCTCTTTCACACATTGAACACAATAACAAAGTGCCTGGTAATCAAATACACACTTCCAGAGTTGTTATGGATTTCAAGTGTGCATTTGTGTTTAATTGAGTTGTGGGATGCACAGTCATACTAGTGACTTCATTCATGCACTAGAAGATTAGAGAGCACACTTGATTATACACAAGAGACATGACTGACAATAACTGACCAATTTATGACCGTTTCATCTGTGTTCCTCACCGACGACAAACCATTGGGGAACAGAGGAGAGGTCCAGTGCAATTTCACCCATTCCTAAACGAACAATTATAATTTTCTTTTCCTGAGTGTAATCTATACATTTAATCAGGGATGGTTTACTTTCAAAGGACCATCCGCTTGCCTTCAGATTAGGTATTTTATGCTTTGTTCGATGCATTGAACATTCCCAGTAAGATTCCCACAGTGCTAACAAAACCTCCAATCAAATGTAATGATGCTGACCATATTTCACAAGGTTTTTCCATGCGTTCAATTGCACTTTACTTAATGAACTGCAGGCAACATATGAAAATCAGCCCAGTGTTCTCCCAAAGGACACACACACACACACACACACACATCTATGATCTTCATGCTTAAACTAATAATGTCTATGCATGTAGTGAATGCCAATGGATTAATGTATGTTATTAGACAACATCATTCCCACACTGCTCTCTCAGAATACTGTGTGGATATGAAAAGCGCAAGCCTTGTGTCAATGAATCACATGTGTGTGTTTTTTTAGACTTTAGAGACTTTACATGTGAACAAAATTGGGGGAAAAAAATTAAAAGAATTAAAAACTGGCAGTAAGTATTTATCATTTTAAATTTAGACTTCAATTTCAAATAAATGCTGTTCTTTTGAACTTTATATTCATTAAAGAATCCTGAAAAAAAAAAAGAATCACAGTTTCCACAAATCATCATATCGAATGATTTCTGAAGGATCATGTGACACTGAAGACTGGAGTAATGATGCTGAAAATTCAGCTTTGATCACAGGAATAAATCACAGTTTAACATATATTCACATAGGAATTTTAAATTCTAATAATATTTCGCAATATTACAGTTTTTACTGTATTTTGATCAAATAGATGCAGCCTTGGTGAGCAGAAGACTTCTTTTAAACATTACAAAGCCCAAACCCTCGAGTCTGCTGTGATCTTGATGGAATGCAGCAGAAAGAGAACGGAGAGCATTTTGGGAGATGACATTTACTGTATGCATGCATGCATTTAACCTAAGATCTGAATCTTGTCATAATTCTAGTTCAGGATGAAGCATGTGACTGCTGCAGACATTAGCTTGCTTAAAGAATAGATGTGGAATGAAGAAGAGTTAACACGAGTGGATGTAAAAGTGAGCAGAGTGCTTTAGAGCTGAAACACACTCTAGTTGTAACGCACAGAAACATTGAGACTACACTGAACTCCACTTAAATCCACTAAACCTGAAACGGTTAAATGATTCAGAAGACTGTCCAAGATAATTAAACAAAAATACCTTTTTAAATATGACACATGTGGCAGGTTCATGGTTTTATGTTGGTTTAAGGTTTTTTTTTTTTTTTTACCATTTTTATAGAAAAGTTTTAATTTAATGACCCTAAAAATGTCATGTTGTGTAATCAAGTTAAAAAAAAGGGGGAAAAAAGTCAACAAGAAGAACAGGAATGACCCATTTAAGCTAACTATTTATATCTTTCCATAGTGTTTAACTTTGTTTGACAGCCAATATACTGTATGTGAATCCATTATACAATTAATTGTGAAACTATTTGCTTTAAAGTCGGCATGAAGTGGAAGTTGCGCTCATCTTTTCTTCCTTATTAATTGTGATGTATATCCGAGTGAAATGCATCCGAGTGAAACGCTTCTGGAACAAGAACAATTGTGGGCGGGGCTTGATTGTGTCCGTGGGGAATTGATTGGATGGTTGTGGTTTGCTATCGGTGGATCTCATGTGAGTGACAGGATGCCCCGCCCACATCATCAGAGACGAGAAGAGATGCTGCAAGAGGAACTTATTCTGATTCAAGATTACCAGGAACAATAATAATGTGCACGTAAAAAAACAGGAGATATTATGGTGACTTTAAGCATTGGTAAACCCTGAAATGTGCCATCATAAGTAGTCTAGTTCTTCTCAGACACATTCTCCACATATGACTGTTTCGCAGGATTGCAGCTGCTCTCCGTTCCACTCGCCACTCTCACCGAAAATGACTTGTGACGTTAGTGTGAAACTTTTTCCCTGCGCTTGACTTCAGCTGCTATCAGTCTGCACAGAGTCAGGATAAGCGGCCAGCCCTCGAGGGGCAAACGTGTCTTTACCTGCTACACTCCAATGAGAGTGGGCGATATGACCAAATTCTTATTTCATGATGACTAATTTTATTTCAAAATAAAGATATATATCACGATATAGTTATTTTATCTCATTTCTGTAAAAAAAAAGAAGCAAATGGGACAAATAGGACAAATGGAATATAACAAAAATATGAATTAAACAATTACGTTTTTCAGGTACAATAGGTTTATTTAACATGTAGTTAGAATTAGCACAGACATTTAATGAATAAAATGATGCATAGTCTTCACTGTCTTAATTAAATATAAATTCATATTCAGTCAAGAGCAGAAAGTAATTTTGTCTTGTTTGCTTCACATTAATGGCACAGAGCAGCAGGTTTATTAGGCTGCTGTCACTTTAAGACCAAACACACGGATCCATTTCACTGATACATATCCGGATTACACCCAACTCTTTACTTTCACTTAAGATATAACCGGCTGTTTACATGAATACTCCACATGATGGGCATTTTGACATAATTGCAACCATTCAACCATTCACAATAAGACGTGAAAGAGAACAGAATCCGCGATCGCATGCTGAGAGACGTGGCTTACACTTTTTAACGAGTTCCTTTTCAGGATATATTGCGCTTGTAACTATTTTTTATATTGCGCTTATATCTCTTTTTAACATCAAGCATGTCCCGCTCTTTATATTCTCATTTATGCATTTCATGACTCTGAAGTATCAAAAGTGCTATATTTACACAATGCAATTTACACGATAAAGCAAAATCTCTAACGATAGACATTTTATGCTTCGGTCACGATATATATCGTCATACCGCCCAGCCCTAACTCCAAGAAAATGATTTTTGTTTTATTGTAAAAGCTGTTAAAATGCTGTTGGTTACATTTAAAAGCATTTTTAAAGGATTAGTTCACCTCAAAATGAAAATTTCCTGAAAATTTACTCAACCCAATGCCATCCAAGATGTTCATATCTTTCTTTCTTCAGTGGAAAAGAAATGGAGGGAAATTGAGGAAAACATTTCAGGATTTTTCTCCACACAATGGACTTCAATGGCAACCAAGATGTTGAAGTCCAAATCAATGCCGTTTCAAAGGGCTCTGCACGATCCCAGCTGAGGATGGGGTCTTATCTAGCGAAACGATCAGTCATTTTCAAAAAAAAAAATATATATATATATATATATATATACAGTGAGGAAAATAAGTAGGAATAAGACAGGAATAAGATACAAATAAATAGTTAAAAAATCATACATTGTGATTTCTGGATTTTTTTTTTTAGATTATGTCTCTCACAGTGGACATGCACCTACGATGACAATTTCAGACCCCTCCATGATTTCCAAGTGGGAGAACTTGCAAAATAGCAGGGTGTTCAAATACTTATTTTCCTCACTGTATATATAAGGTCACGAAAAATAAATAAATAAATAAATAATAATAAATTAAAACAAAGATGTCGGACGATTTTGAAGTTGAAGGAGAAAATGAGATGGAATTTTTTGCCCTTCCCTACCTTTTTGAACCGAGTACACAGATGGATGACGTGACGCGTGACCTTTCCAACGTGATCACGTAATGCCTCGCAGACCAGCACAGGACGAACAACTGTGGTTAAAACTGTGGTTAAAAAGTATATACAATTTATTTATTTTTTTGAAAATGACCGATCGTTTCGCTAGATAAGACCCCATCCTCAGCTGGGATCGTGCAGAGCCCTTTGAAGCACTTCAGAGCCCTTTGAAACGGCATTGATTTGGACTTCAACAATTTGGTTACCGTTGAAGTCCATTGTGTGGAGAAAAATCCTGAAATGTTTTCCTCAAAAAACTTAATTTCTTTTCCACTGAAGAAAGAAAGATATGAACATCTTGGATGGCATTGGGGTGAGTAAATTATCAGGAAATTTTCATTTTGAGGTGAACTAATCCTTTAAGCTAATTAGATATTTAAAAAAAAATCACTCAAGACTGAACTAGTCTGATCTCGTGTGAATGGAGTCTGTACGGTAAGTGGTTCAGGATGAATTAATTGCACATTTTTACAGAACGTACTGTATGAGGAACATCAACAGAGCGCTGCACTGCAGACACTGTAATTACGTCCTGAGAGAAGTAGCTTTAGCGGATGACAGAGGTTACGGCAGGTCTTCGATGAAGACAAAACACACTCATCAGACGCTTACCAGTGTGTGTTCTGCTGTCTTCAGTCCAGTGACATTTAGCAATTTAGTTCTGCAGACATTTGACCTCTACACTGTGAATAAAAGTCTGCAGATGTTTTAACACAGTCTTCTCCATTGTAGCAATGGTAATAAAAGGCTCAAGTTAATGGTAGCCTATAACTAGGACATCAAAATACAAAAAAAAAGCCTGTATTTAAGATTTAATTGCACATTCAATTCCCATCCATTTGGAAATGGATGGAATGGATAAACTAGATATGATGGATTTTGATTGGTAACACTTTACAATACGGTTCCATTAGTTCATGTTGATACATTAGCCAACTTTAACTAACAATGAGCAATACATTTGTTACGGGATTTATTAATCTTTGTTTTTGTTGGTTAATAATTATACAAACATTTCATTGTTAGTTCATGTTAGTTCAGGTCCATTAAATAATAATAAGAAATATCTTTTGATGAAGACAACGACGACCAACAAAGACTGAAAAGCAGGGGAATAAATAAACAGAGGAGATAACAAGAGACAGGTGGAGATGATTAAGCGTCATAGAAACAAACAATGGTAGCCATGGCAACAATCAAGCATAATTATGGGAACAAACAATGCAGCAATGGAAACAAAAGAAAACGGGAACAAATGACAGGAGATGAAACACTGAAACAAGGAGACCAGGAAATGCACTTCAAAATAAAAGTCCCACAACACAAAACCGGGAAAACAAGACAGACCGAACCTTTTCAGGGTGTCTCGGTCCACTTCTAAACAAACTCTGGTGCGGTTCGACTGAAATATGAAGGCAACACGGACCAAAGACATCTAAACGAACCAAAAACAGGACGTTATGTCACAAGATGCGACCCTAAAAAGGACAGAATCGCGATAGTCGAGATGTTGCCCATTATAGTTCAGTTCTTGTGTCAGAACCGCGTCTCCTTGCAGCAGATCTGCGTTTGTGTGTAACGGAGGAATTACTGGTGCCGTTTTGACTCTTTTACACATTTCATAAGCTCTGTGCTTATGTGATTTGTGATTCTCAACTGGTAAAAACACCATGTACAAACATGCAATGAGAGGTTTGGTAAGTTTCGCACTTATTGAAGCCATTTGTTTTGTATCTTTAGGTTCGGTGTTAAAAATGAAAACTAAGCAAACCAGGACTAAATGTATTATTTAGAGCAAAATAACCAAAAGAACCAAACTACAAGTATGAACACAACCTAAGTTTATTAGTTGATGTTAAAATGGATGGAAATTTTCTATGCAATTCAAACACATAAATCTTAAATGCAGGTGAGATGATGCTTCATCCAAGCGTTTTAACCTGTCTCACACAGCAGGTCCAAAGTGCAGCAGAAGCACAGACTTACTGTTCAAAGTGGCACATTTCTCTTTGCTTCAGTAGAAAAACAGACCTCTGGGAGAGAAAGCAAGGATGGAAGAAACAGCGAGACTCCGCAAAGCCTGCTGGGTTTGACCGCTGTTTAAGAACCAGCAAATAAACCTAATGAAACCACCGGAGGAATCATGCAAGCAAAGCCTGTGCCATCAGAGAGCAGAAACACTCAACTCAACCTTATCAAACATCCAGACTCCAGCAAAAACAGTAAATCCACATGTGTTGTTATATTCCCTCAAAGTGCACTCTCAGAGCTTCATTAACATGTCAGTAAAACCTTGTGGCTTTACAAACAAGATCTGAGGTTAGAAGAGCTCGGACATCCAGAACCTCCAAACGTCTCTTTCTGATCCTAATAGCACATCCCAGGATCCTTCAAGGACAGATTCCTCTTTTTTATTCTCTTTGGAGTGCTTTCTATCTTTGATGTGACAAAGCAGATGATGAAAGCTCCTGCTAATAAGGAAGTAGTGAGCAGCTCATGTGCTGTTTTCACACACGCTGCAAAGCTGACAAGACATGAACACTGAACACTTTATTGGAGAAAGTGATGGGTGGTCAACTCTGCTTCAGTCGCGGTCGACGGGTCGTAATGATGATGTTCCTCAAGGAATAGTTTCAAAGTCTAAGGAAGCGCTGAATGAATCTGGCTCTCAACTGAAAGTAAAGTGAAGTAAAACACTAGGAGGGCCGCAAGATAACTTCAACTTATTTAAATGCAGTTATTAAAGTATTATATGTGTTTTATGTTGTGCGTCATATTTAAAGCATCAGGCTTTTATGGCTTATATAATAAGAATATGGAGGAAAAAAACAGCTCAAACTGAGCAAAAATATGTAATTTGCTGCAGATGCTGCTATTTATATGGACAAAAAGTGATGAAATTCAGATGCTTGTAATGTAATATAAATATAAATATCTGCCAATAATATGTCTTAGTAAGTTGATATTTAAATGCTTATTTCATAATAAAAGCTTTAAAACATATAATGCAATGCAATACAATGATGATTGAGAGATTATGATTGATTGAGGATGATGATAATATTTGATTCTCTTAATTAAAAAAAAAATGAAAGGATAATCAAGTAAACAAAAAATGGATGCTTTTTACATTTGCCTATTTTTATTTTGCCTGTATAGCCACAGTGACTGGTGTAGGATTTACGTTTGTATGTACTTTCCTTTGTAGTCTCTTGAACACCTGTCCTAGATGCTGAATGAAAATGCACAGGCAATTCCAGACAGAATCATCTTTCACAGAAGAAAATTGCAATAAATTGCATTAAAGCACTTTAAAACCGTGGACTACAATGAAAACTGTCCACTGACAACAGAGAGAACGCATTTAAACTGGTGTTCACTGATGGTTCATTTACTGACTTTGCTAAGACTAATACTTCCTGCAATTTTGAGGCTGCACACTGTGGAAAAAAAACATCTAGAATGAGTCAAGCTGCCTTTCCAATGGCTTTTAAAATGCATGAAATCCTAATGATGCCGTGGGACGCCAGCATGGATATTCATAGGGGGTTATGGGCTTTTGTAGAAGTGAACAGATCAACTGAGGTTTTAGACTTTTAGGTTTATAGGTCAAGTCTCTATACTAATGTAAGTGTGGACAATAAAAAAAAAAGAAAAATAAAGTGCAGGCCATTACATTTTAACCTTTCAAAAAGCTCTAATGCACTGCTAATGTAACTCAAGAGAACTAACCATGCTTTTGACACCTTTTTGGGGGAATTTTCTGAAGTTACGGTGCCAAATGAAGGGACGTAAAGGTACAAAACCATACAATGGATTTGTGCTTCTATCACACTGACCTTATCAAATCGGCCAACAGCACTTTAGATCATCAGAGAGCGGAGGGGAAAAGGTCAACTCATCATCATGTCATGAGAGGAACCGAATACAACGGCACAGAGACACCGAGCTGATCTGTGCTGTAACCGAGACCGCTCGCCCTCAATGACAGACCCGGATAGACAAGGCTGTGAATAGTAAAAAGGTGAAAATGAGCCACGGTAATGAGGAGAAAGCAGCATAACATGTCGTGACAGGTGACACTTTCTGAACCTCAGCTTGCAGACGCCAGGGTTCGGCAAAAATCAATTATCATTATTTATTTTTTCTGTTCAGTTCATTCATTTGAATTGAATTTCTGTATATTCCATTCAAATTCATGATATAGTATATAATATAAATTGTAAAAGTGTATATAAGACAAAACAATTATGTAAAATTATTAGATATTTATTTTTAAATATTAATAATGAATATACCGCTCAAAAGTTTGGGTTTGGTACGATTTTTTTTATGTTTTTGAAAAAAAATATCTTCTGCTTAACAAGGCTGTATTAATTTGATTAAAAAATCAGTAAGTAAAATCAGGAATATTGTGTAATATTATTATAATTTGGAATAACTGAAATTGTAAAATGTAATTTACTCCTTTGATCAAAGCAGCATCATTACTCCAGTCTTCAGTGTCACATGATCCTTCAGAAATCACATAGTGTAACAGCGCAGCGCTTCTGGGCTGTACGTCAGAACGTAGGTTCCCTATTGGCCGACGCTGGTCATGTGTGTGATGCTGGCCAATAGTGAGCCTCCGTTCTGACGTACAGCCCAGAAGCGCTGCGCTGTTACACTATGTGAACTCACTCAGAGAAACACAGAAGAACATGAAGAGTTGAATAAAGTCGTTATTTTAGTTGTTTTTGCGCACAAAAAGTATTCTCGTCACTTGATAAACTTAAGGTTGAGCCACTGTAGTCACTTGGACTATTTTAACGATGTCTTTACTAACTTTCTGGTCCGGCAAATTTCAATTACCTAGAAGCCTATGGAGGAGTGAGACAGCTCTCAGATTTCATCAAAAATATCTTAATTTGTGATCCGAAGATGAACAAAAGTCTTACGGGGTTGGAACAACATGAGGGTGAGTAATTACTGACAGAACTTTCATTTCTGGGTGAACTAACCCCATACCTTCCTCTTAACCACGGCGCTCTATTGATCTCGTCTCATTCTGATGATTCATTCTGAAAAATGCTTGTCCATTTATTGAAGAGTCTGCTGGAAACCTCAACAAATCTAATTCAGGCTGAAAATAACAAGCAATGAGTCACTGTGTAATTTAGTGAGGAAAACATCTGATGTCTTTCACATATTGACTCAAAACGCACTCTTGAATTCACAGCTGGGGGTATTCCTGAGGCCGTCCATCGGCAGTCAAGACTTCTGAGAGAATGTGCCTGATTTTAGGAGTTTTAGATGGGACATTGAGGACAGCTGGGGTCACAGTATGAACACACACGCACACACACACACACACACACACACAGACTGCCGTCAGAGCTCATACCTGTCATCTATATTCACCTCACTCACGCTGCTCGTCGCTCAGGAACGAAGAAAGAGATCAGCGCTGGAATGATTAACAAACAGATCCGAGGGACGCCCGGCCGACTGAGATGTGATCAAGTGCTGCCGAAAGCGCTTGTGATAAAGAGGAAAATAAAGGCAGCATGGTACAAATGTAAAGGAGAAAGAGTAGATGAAAAGCGCTGGAGGCAAGAGACTTTTAAAGCGTCATAAAACCAGCACAGTTTGAGCAGAGAGAGGGAAACGAGAAACAATCACTTTCCATTTCTGAATGCAGATTCATTTTGATACGACCAATATTAAAGTTAGCATGAAATCAAAACTGATCATTCTTATTGTTTTTATTTAAAGGGGACATATTATACCCCTTTTTACAAGATGTTAAATAAGTCTCTGATGCCCCCAGTGTGTGTATGTGAAGTTTTAGCACAAAATACCACACAGATCATTTTTATAGCATGTTAAAATTGCCACTTTTTGGGGGTGAGCAAAAACATGTGTGTCCCTTTAAATGCAAATGAGCTGCTGCTCCCCGCCCCCTTTCAAGAAGAGGGCGGAGCTACAAGAGTTCATACCAGCAACAAAACAGGGCAATCTCACGCACTGAAAATGTCAGAAACTGTCAGTAATGGTGTTCAGATCGAACCCGAGTCGGACAATTATGCCCACAGAGTCAGAGAATGTACGCTGTATAGAGATAGAACAGGTGTAGTTTAGTTTAATTACGGTTACAAGTTATGTTGTCACCTTGCTTTTATCCACTATTAGTACAAGCCTGTTGTAGCGGACCCCATCCGAATGATGGACAAAACTTTACTGATGAGTTTTATGAAGTTTATTGTACATCACACAAAAGATGAAGCGTCCGTTTCACACTGTAAGAGCTGAATAAACACAGTATAAGAAGTGCACATTAAAGTCTTATCCATAAACTCTCTCTCTCCCTTGCTTTATCATCAACATACACAGCGAATTACACAAAACACTCGATACAACTCACAGTAAACAAATATATACACACCTTATGCCTTTTCGGGGGTGCTTAATAAACTGGTAAACTTTATATCCGTAAAACAACTCAGATGAACTGTATAAAGCGCATGCTCTCCCTTTCATTACTGTCGTGACCAGTATCGCTCCGGAGTTTGCAATCTCAATAGCAATCATGCATTATCAAACATTAAATGTTAATTTTTGTCGCTCTGTCAGCATTGCGAGGAAACACCTGTATTTTTGCGCCGTGCAACGGAACATAAGCTGCTCATGTTTCAATATGGTATTAAATCACAGTTTGAAGCGCCTCTCGTAGGAAAAGGTCACATGCAGATATGAATAATTATAAGACAGTGGCTTCTCATAGGATTAGGCCACAGAGGCTCATGAATAACTGCGAGTCCCTGTTGACTTCAAACCCGGAAGAAAAGCGGCACACAAAAAAACCTAAATAAACTCATTCCTCTTGAAATAACTAATGATGGATTGTATATCTTCAATCATTACAAAGAGACATAACTTATGATTCGGCAAACACTTCACAATGAGGTTCATTAGTTAACATGAACTAAGAATGAACTGCACTTCTTCAGCATTTATTAATCTTAGTTCATATTAATTTCAATATTTACTAATGCGTTATTAAAATCATAAGTTGTATTTGTTAACATTAGTTAATGCACTGTGAACTAACATGAACAAACAATGAACAGCTGGATTTTTATTAACCAACATTAACAGAGATAATAAATACTGTAACAAATGTAGGTAACACTTTATTTTACAGTGTCCTTGATACATATGTTACATGTACTTACCATAGTAATAACAGTAAATTATTCATAATTACATGCAACTAACCTTCAACCAAACCCTAATCCTAACCTAACCCTATAGTAAGTACATGTTGTTAATTAATATTACTCAGTACTTAAATATATAATTACACTGTAACAATGACACCTTAAAATAAAGTGTAACCCAAATGTATTCCTCATTGTTAGTTCATGTTAGTTAATACATTAAATTATGAACCTTATTGTAAAGTGTTACCAATGATTCTTTACTGCTTTAAAAAATGTTATATAGAAAGGGACATGTGGACTTGAGTAATAATGTAAAGTTATGATGAGAGGAAAGGCTCACCGGGAATGTTGTGAATGGTGATGGCCAGGATCAGAAGAACGACTCGCCGCCAGCTGCTTCCTGATTGGCTCGTCGGATCCTGTGGTTTCGTGCTCACTTCCTGTTCCTCTGTATGGCCGGTGTTGGGACCCCGACGTCTCTGGTACACGTCTCCATTCTCCACTTTATCTGAAAGAGAAACAGAAAAGGCACGTCAAATATCTTCTCAAATTGCATTTTTAGGAGAACAAACAGTTCCAAGGTGCAAATTATCCACTGAAAGGATCAATATAACAACAATTTATTAGTCAGTGTTGCAAAATCACATAAATCAGGGGTAATATTAATTTCAACATTTACTAATACGTTATTAAAATCAAAGGTTGTATTTGTTAACATTAGTTAATGCACTGTGAACTAACATGAACAAACAATGAACAGCTGTATTTTTATTAACTAACATTAACAATGATTAATAAATACTGTAACAAATGTATTGATCATTGTTAGTTTATGTTAGTTAATAGTACAACAGGTACACCTCTCCATTTTCCACTTTATCTAAAAGAGAAACAGACAAGTCAAATTATCCACTGAAAGGATATATAACAATACAATATATATAAGTATACAATATAACAACAATTCATAAGTCAGTGTTGCAGAATCACATAAATCAGGGTTTTAAATGTATTTAGACCTTGTTAACGGGGTTGTAAAAACCAGAAAACCAAAAGACAATAAAACAGCATATACAGTTTGAGGTTGATGATTAATATTTTCTATAACACTTCCTTTCACTGACCGTTTGCTGAAGTCAAGTCACCTGTATTTATGTGAAATCAAAGCAGATTCACTGTAATAAACAGGAAAATAACAGCTGCATTAATGTTGTAATTTTCTTCAATTATAAAACGAAATAAATGTCAGCTGTAAAGCAGCTCTACAGAAGACCACAGTGCTGTTATAGTTCAGTGTTGATTCAGTTTATTTCAATAACGGTGTCAATGTTGCAAAGTACTTCAGTTATGAAACAGGAAAAAACTAATATTAAAACTTCAAGGGTCATGAGCCCAACTAAAGCAAACACTGATCTCTATCATGGTGACAAAAATTTTTTGCTCTTTATTTAAATTAGCATATTTTACTTTAATTTTATGGTTTTTGTTTGGACCCTTTTTTTTAAAGATTTTTTTTTTACAATGAAGGTATTTGATTGTAATAATTCAGGAAATACTTGTGAAATAACAGTGTTTTTTTCAGTATATTTAAATTAGAATATTTTACTTTAATTTTAGGGTTTTGTTTTTTTATGATTTTTTATTTTGTTTTATTTTTATTATTTGTAATTTTACAGAGTTTTGAGTACAATTTACAATGAAAAAAAAATTCATTATTATAATTTAATTATTATTTTCTGTAAAATTAGGATTTTTTTTAACAGTGGCAGATCTACAGAAGAACCGAAAAGAAAGGACCTGTTTTACCTTGTACATGAAAAATGGCAATGAATTTATCAAACCAAACACAAAGTGAAATATAAACTATTAACCAATCAGTTGTTCAGTCACAGATTGTGCACGTCAGAAAATTACTCTTTTCAATGCATCCAATAAATCAATCATGTCTCTTTACTGTAGTCAAATCATTTTCCCACAATCGATATGAACACGCTGCTAATAATCAGCAGCAGATTGAAACAGAACGACCGACTCTTTTCAAAGCTGATCTGAGCTTTTATCTCCTCAAGGACCCTCAAATCTCACACTGGATTTATCCTTGATTTTATCCTTTTTTAAAACGGCAATCGTCAAATCATTTCTTTGGATATAAAAAATGATATCCAGAGTGCATCTGAAACTCATGCCACCAATTACCCGTCACTTTAGAGCATAATTATGTATAGTTACAATTTCTCTCAACCACACATGGAAGAATATAATGAATGCAGATTACTTGGGCTTAAAGGTCATAAGGAGCACATCCGTCATGCGTGATCGGAGCGTATACAGTTTTTGGTCCGGAAAGACGGAAGGAGTTTTTAGATGAGGGCTGAGCTGAGTTCACATGTGGAATATAAAATATAATTTCAGTTAGGAGACTGACGGATCGCTTATGAATAAATCATGAGTGATGGACAACGTGTGGCGGCCGATGCTTCATGAATGGTATCACTGTCACACCACGGGAAACCTGATTTCACCAAGTGCAACATGTTCATGGATCAACATCTTTGTTAATACCGGCGTATCATTCCGATCAACGGATTTGAGGGACAAGTTTACAGTTTAAGGCAAGGCAAGGCAAGGCAAGTTTATTTATATAGCACATTTCATACACAATGGCAATTCAAAGTGCTTTACATAGAAGAAATTAAAGTAATAAAAAGAAATAAGAATAATTAAAACAGTTTAGAAAATAAAATAAAATACAGTACAGTACGAACAGTCGGACGAACAGCGGCACAGTGCTCATTCATTAAATGCACAGCTAAACAGAAGTGTTTTGAGTCTGGATGTGAATGTGACTGTAGGAGCACGTCTGATCTCCTCTGGAAGCTGGTCCAGCATAATAGCTAAAGCAGATTCACCATGTTTAGAGTGAACCCTTGGTATTTCTAGCTGATATGATCCTAATGATCTGAGTGATCTGTTGGGTTTATATTCAGTGAGTATATCTGCAATGTATTGAGGTCCTAGGCCATTGAATGATTTATATACCAGTAATAATACTTTAAAATCAATCCTAAATGTAACTGGGAGCCAGTGTAAAGACCTGAGGACTGGTGTGATGTGTTCATATGTTCTGGTTCTGCTCAGAATCCTGGCGGCAGCGTTCTGTATGAGCTGCAACTGTCTTATGGTCTTTTTGGGAAGGCCAGTGAGGAGTCCATTACAGTAATCCACCCTGCTGGTGATGAAAGCATGCACAAGTTTCTCTAAGTCTTGTCTGGAGACAAAGCATCTAATTCTTGCAATATTTTTCAGATGATAGTATGCTGATTTAGTTATTGCTTTGACATGACTACTGAAACTAAGGTCTGACTCTAGTGTCACACCAAGATTATACTAGACTGCAACCTGTCTTTTGAAAATCATATTTCATATGTTACAAGAACAGCCTTTTTCCACCTTAGAAACATTGCTAAGCTACGTAATATGCTATCAGTTTCTGATGCAGAAAAGTTAGTTCATGCATTCATGACCTCGAGACTAGATTACTGTAATGCTTTATTAGCCGGTTGTTCTGCATCCTCAATAAACAAGCTACAGTTAGTCCAAAATGCAGCCGCTAGAGTTCTTACTAGATCAAGAAAATATGATCATATAACACCAATTTTATCATCACTACATTGGTTACCTATAAAGTTCCGTATTAATTATAAGGTATTGCTACTGACTTATAAAGCCCTAAACGGCTTAGCTCCAGTCTATTTAACGGATCTTCTATCGCCCTATAATCCATCGCGCTCTTTAAGATCAATAAATTCGAGGCTTTTGGTCATACCTAGGATATCCAGATCAACCAAAGGAGGGAGAGCATTTTCACATTTGGCTCCGAAACTCTGGAATAGTCTTCCTGATACTGTTCGTTGCTCGGACTCACTCTCCCAGTTTAAAACTAGATTAAAGACGCATCTCTTCAGCCAGGCATTCATATAATACTTTTAATCTTACAGTTAAATCCAACCTCTAGTTCATAAACGCCAGAGGAGAACTGGCCCCCGACTGAGCCTGGGTTCTCCCAAGGTTTTTTTTTTTCTCCATTAGGTCACCTGATGTTTTTCGGTTCCTTGCCACTGTTGCCTTTGGCTTGCTCAGTTGGGGATATTTGGGATATTTAATTTAATTAATCAATCAACAATACTATTGATCAGCATTACCAAATGTGGACATTTTCCACTAGAAACAAGCATTGATGTATTATTTTAATTTAATACTGTGAAGCTGCTTTGATACAATCTGTATTGTGAAAAGCGCTATATAAATAAACTTGACTTGACTTGATTCCTGACTTGATGTTTAGTTGTTTGACCCCTAGAGTGAAGGTATGCGTTCACCTTGAGAACTTCATCTTTGTTTCCAAACGCAATGACTTCAGTTTTGTCTTTGTTTAACTGAAGAAAGTTTTGACACATCCAACTGTTGACTTCATCGATGCATTGGCACAGGGAGTCAATGGGGCTGTAATCGTTAGGCGATAGGGCTAAGTAGAGCTGTGTGTCGTCTGCATAGCTGTGGTAAGCAATTTGGTTCTTTCTCATTATTTGGCTCATTGGGAGCATATACAGGTTGAACAGGAGTGGCGCAAGAATCGAGCCTTGAGGGACTCCGCATGTCATGGATGTCCACTCAGACTTATGGTCTCCTATACTCACATAATAACCTCTCCCATCTAAGTATGACCTGAACCATTTTAGGACTATCCCAGAAAGCCCCACCCAGTTTTCCAGCCTGTCAAGAAGTATGTTATGATCGACAGTGTCAAATGCAGCACTGAGGTCGAGTAGTACAAGCACTGATAATTTGCCTGAATCAGTATTTAAGCGAATATCGTTTATTATCTTTATGAGCGCTGTCTCTGTGCTGTGGTGCGGTCGGACACCAGATTGAAAATCGTCAAAGTATCCATTCGAGCTTAAGAATTTGTTCAGCTGATTGAAGACAACTTTTTCAATGATCTTGCCTATGAAAGGAAGATTTGAGATCGGTCTATAGTTGCTTAATATGGTCTTATCCAGATTGCTCTTTTTCAGGAGGGGCTTGACAACTGCAGTTTTCAGGGAGTTTGGAAAACTCCCAGAGAGAAGTGAGGCATTTACCACTTCTAGAAGATCTGCTTCTAAACTGTTTAACACACTTTAACACAAAAAAGATGTGGGAAGTGTGTCAAGAGCGCAGGTTGATGTTTTAAGGTGCTGTACGGTTTCTTCCAAAATTTTGCCATCAATTTCTTTGAAATCAGACATAGTAACTACTTTCTCAGGTGGTCTGATCTGTCTGACCTCAGTGCAACTCAAGGATGTGCTGATCACCTTTCTGATATTATTGATTTTCTCAGAGAAGAAAGAAGCAAACTCACTGCACTTGTTGTCTGAGAGCATTTCACTGGGAATCTGGCTTGGGGGGTTTGTCAGTCTCTCTACAGTAGCAAAAAGAGTGCGCGTGTTGTTTAAATTACTGTTTATAATATTTGAGAAGAAAGTCTGTCTAGCTTTGCCTAGTTCCATATTGAAAGCATGAAGGCTGTCTTTGTAGATGTTATAATGGACTACAAGTTTTGTCTTCTGCCACATGCGCTCTGCTTTTCTGCATTGTCTTCTCATATTTTGCACTGCTGTTGAGTTTCTCCAAGGTGCTTTTTGTCTGCCACTCTTCTTCCTGACTTTCACAGGAGCAATATCATCAATTACACTTTTAACTTTTGAGTTAAAATAATCAAGGAGAAAATCAACAGAGTCTGCAGATATGCTTGGTGTTAAGGATATAGCCTTCATAAATAGTACGCTAGTGATAAGTAAATCTAGAGTGTGTCCACGATTGTGTGTGGGTCCATGTACATGCTGAGTCAGATCAAAAGTTTTTAAAACAGTTTTGATTTCTTTTGCCATATTGGTTTCTGCATTATCTATGTGAATGTTAAAATCTCCAGCAATGGCAAAACAGTCAACCTCTGAGGTATTTGTTGATAACAGTTCTATAAAGTCCTCAGCAAAGGCTGGAGAGTATTTTGGAGGCCTGTAAATAATGATGAGTAAAATGCGTGGAGCACCTTTTAACACAATATCTAGGTTCCCAGCAGCAATCTTAGTTTGACGTGTAATAGGCAGTTTATGTCAAGTTTAGGCTTACGACCAGGCCTAGGTGCTTCTACATCAGTGTTATCCACCATCATTTCACTCTGATTTTAGGGATAACTTATGGGTAGGGTTAGGTTTAGGGGTAGGGATATGGTTAGGACTAAATTTTCAGACAGTAGTGTTGTTCCAGGATCAACAAAATATGTTGATCCAGGAACATTTCTGGATCTAAAGGTCCATGTTCAGGTGCAAAACTGTTGTATAGCCATAAAATGTGCGTTTCATGAAAATTAATTGAGAAAATAGAGATGGATGGATGGATGGATGGATGGGGTTAGGTTGATGGATGGATGGATGGATGGGGTTAGGTGGATGGATGGATGGATGGATGGGGTTAGGTGGGTGGATGGGTGGATGGATGGATGGATGGATGGATGGGGTTAGGTGGGTGAATGGGTGGATGGATGGATGGATGGATGGATGGATGGATGGAAGGATGGATGGATGGGGTTAGGTGGGTGGATGGATGGATGGATGGATGGGGTTAGGTGGGTGGATGGATGGATGGATGGATGGATGGGGTGGGTGGATGGATGGGATGGATGGATGGGGTTAGGTGGATGGATGGATGGATGGATGGATGGATGGATGGATGGATGGATGGGTGGATGGGGTTGGGTGGATGGATGGGATGGATGGATGGATGGGGTTAGGTGGGTGGATGGATGGATGGATGGATGGGGTGGGTGGATGGGGATGGATGGATGGATGGGGTTGGGTGGATGGATGGGATGGATGGATGGATGGATGGGGTTAGGTGGGTGGATGGATGGATGGATGGATGGATGGGGTGGGTGGATGGGGATGGATGGATGGATGGATGGGGTTAGGTGGATGGATGGATGGATGGATGGATGGATGGGGTTGGGTGGATGGATGGGATGGATGGATGGATGGATGGATGTGAATGTAATTTATTTCATAATTCAGCTGGAGTGTAAATCATCCCACCATTTTCAATGATTTGTTGTAAAGTCTCAGGTTGGCCAACACAATATCTCTAAAAAATAATTAAATTTAAAAAATCCTAAATAGTCAAAAGAATCTGTCCAAGGAAGCTGCTTTTTGCATTATATAATGGGTAGATGCTGAGATGTTGCAATGAAATTCCAGATTGTTAGATTTGAGATGTTTGGCCATGAAAACCTTCCCACAGTGATGCTAGGCTGATGTTGTGGGTGCTTGAGTTGCAATGCAGTTGTTGAATTGTTCTCAGTGGTTTCTTGCCAAAAAATATCAAACAAGTGCATCTGCAAATCTCTATGACACCCTGGACCCTAGATATGAGACTGCACTTTCCTTGTTTTATCGTCTGACAGGCAAAAAAATGCTTAGAAAAGTAATAGCACACCCCTTCACAAGCCATGCAAATTGAGATATCATTCATGTTCGCAGCTCGCCTTACCAAGCAACACTAATAATTACTTATTTTATGGATTGTACAAAGCAGAATTGCACTCTCTGTCAGTAACAAACACCAAACCCAATAAACACACACAGCTCCAGCGTCACACACTCAGTCTCTGAGGAATTCTCCAGCTTCAACATAGCATTTAAACATCATAAAAATGTCACATATAAACCAAAAAAATATGAAAAAATATCTTCAACTCAAACATATTATTATTTAAAGTTCAGGACCACATGCCAGAGAACAGCAGGCTACTATTTGTGCCGCTCAAACTCTCTCCACGGGCGTCCAGTTCTTCTGTTGATTACTGCTTGTTTGCTGGTTTTCTTGACATTATGCAAATTTCTGTTCAAGCAGATCCATCCCATATCGCTTATGTATTTGCATATGCTTCGTTTGGCACCGGGAGGCTCAAATCTGTCTTCAGCAATCAGTCATAAGTCACTTTCCGAAAAAAAATACAATTATACTTGCACAATTTGTGGCGTCAAGAGAAAGACTAATGTGACCATTTAATAACTCAATAACTAATTAGAGAACTTTCTGGCCTTGAACACTTCATGACAGTGGAGGAATATAATTAAAATGACTAAAACTGCCAATGCATGCATGAGTGATCTGAAAAAAAACTAAAAACACTTCACTTTTTTTAAGAAAATAAGCCTCTTTTGCTCACCAAGGCTGTTTTTGGTACAGTAAAAAGGTGAAATATTATTACAATGTAAAGTAACTGTTTTCTATGTGAATATATGGTAAAATGTAATTTATTCCTGTGATTTTCAGCATCATTACTCCAGTCTTCAGTGTCACATGATCCTTCAGAAATCATTCTAATATGATGATTTGATGCTCATGAAACATTTGATTATTATCAATGTTGAAAACAGTTGTGCTGCTTCATATTTCTGTGGAAACTGTGATGCATTTTTTTTAAGATTCTTTGATGAATAGAAAGTTCAAATGAAAAGCATTTATTTAAACTAGGAAACTTTTGTTACATTATAAATGTCTTTACTGTCACTTTTGAGCAATTTAATGCATCTTCAATAAATAAAAGTATTAATAAAAAAAAAACTAAAAAAAAACCTTTCATGGCTTTAAAAGACCTGAAATATAGTGCATCATATTTACTTTTACTTACATACTTTTCTGGCGCTTTTATGTCATTTTTTGGAGCTTGATAACCGCCACCTATGGAAAAGTTCAGTTTGAACATCTCCTTTTGTGTTTGACAGAATAAATAGTCACATGAGCTTGCTTGATGTGAGTTTACAGATATAATATACTGATCCTGCCAAATACATTACTGTTCATTACAGTTCATTACAGTTTTTAATTCATAAAAAAAAAAAAAAAAAAAAACTCTAAGCAAAGCGTTTTTAACCAGGAAAAAGCAGAAGATTTCAGCACCCTCTACTGGCCACATTTGACCCCAGTTTGGGGTCACTTTAAGGACAGTCCACATCACATACACTTATACTTCACACACACACTCCTTCCTTATCTTTTCCAACAACTTCTCCTCTATCATATGCCGGAGGATTGTTGAAATCAGAAACGGAATTAACTTCATACTCCACAGGCAGAAGTCCCCGATGTGAATGTTTAACATCTGTTAGGAGCTTTCTGGTCTTTTGTCCAGTCGCTCAAACACAGCCATTACAAGCAATGTCACGTATATGAACGGACACACACACACACACACACACACACACACACACACACACACACTCTTGTACATCTATCTTTATGAGGACATTCATTGACACAATGCAATCTCTAGCCTAACCTTACCCATCACAACCTTACCCGTGCCTAACCCGACCCCTGACCCTAAACCGACCCTTGACCTCATTATAACCTGATCCCTAAAACCAAGTCTTGACCCTCAAACAGGCCTTTAAAGGCTCTCAGAGAGTGAGGACCAGCCAAAATGTCCTTTACTCTCTTTGTCCTCACTCCAATGGTCTAAAACTCAAACTGGTCCTCACAAAGATAGTTGTACAAGTACACACACACACACACACACACACACACACACGGACACCTTCTCAGCTGTCAGTCAAGCTGAGAGATCAGCCAGAGGAAAAGAAAGATCTTGTTATAATAACCCACATCCATAATTTATCTCACAAATGTCATCACAGATGTGTTTGATTGAGTATAGAGAAGCGCATACACATATCTATACATCAAACATTGTTGAAAGCCCCATCCATCTCTGTCACTCCACAATCATTTGATGAATGGAGAACCGCGTGTCCACAACATCTGAATGCAATAAAACACAAAAATAAATGTTGTGCAAGCTTTAGTATATTAACTGAATGTCAAAGATATAATGCAGATATATCATTACACAATTTATCTATTGTGCATAGAATAGTCACATAACCTATTACGCATATTTAAATAAATAATTTAAATATATTATAGAATTTAACAGATTCTATATATAACTGTCATATTAAATATATTTTTTTACTATATATATATATATATATATATATATAGTAAAAATATTTTTTTTGTTTATATATATTATATAACAATATATATATATATATTGTTAAACATATATATTTATATACATATATATAGTAAAAATATATATTTTTTGTTGTTTATATATATATATATATTATATAACAAGATATATATTGTTAAACATATATATATATATATATATATATATATATTATATGTTTAATAATATATATGTATATGTTTAATAATAAAATGTTTTTCTTTTTTTATGTGACATTTATCTTTTAATAAATATATTACAAAATATAAATATAAATATATTACATATCTAAGTTGCCAGTCATACAAATAATTAATATGAAAACCTATAACAACATTATCATTTATCTGTCCGTGAGTTTTGATTCCCACATTGCAATATTTATTTACATCAAAACAACAATAAACTGTCAATTTAAACATAAAGGCCCAAAAAAACTTGAAGAACGAACCGGTGTGACGCCATTTTGAACAAAATCAGGCCAAAACGAAGTTCATTTGGTGTTCGTTTCGGCAGATCGGACCAGCTTCCTAAAGTTAACTTCCCGGGAAAAGTTTGCTCCCGCTAGATAAACACCTCTGAACTACTATTGGTCCGTGGTGATGATGTCATAGGTGGGTGTGGCTCTGAGGCTCCGCCTTCTGTGAGGTGTAAATCTTCTCTGGTTCATTTCTTCAGTTCAGTCAGACGTCCTCATAAAAACATGAACACACTGGCGATCCGCTTTATAGTAGAAAATGAAGTTGTAAGTCTAACAGAAAGCGACACTGACAGTTTTTTTATGTTTAATACTGTAAAGCTGCTTGCTTTTAAACAATTATTTTTTATAATGTTATATAAATAAACGAGACATGACTTTACTGGAGAGCTGAACTGCAGAGCTGGTGCAAACCTCCACATCACTATGATCAGATGCTTTCTGAACGGCTGTTTTCTCATCGCTGTCATTTTTTGTGTGTGTTTATTTTGTTACTGAGAGGAAAGTGCGCAGTACATATTTACATATTTATATTCACCGCTTCCAGCAGCGCGGGAGTTGCCGGGATTTTACCCCGAAGTGAAGAACGAAAAAACAACAACTGGTAACACTTTATTTTACAGTGTCCTTGTTACATATGTTACATGTACTTACCATAGTAATAACAGTAAATTATTCATAATTACATGCAACTAACCCTCAACCAAACCCTAATCCTAACCTAACCCTATAGTAAGTACATGTAGTTCATTAATATTACTCAGTACTTAAATATATAATTACACTGTAACAATGACACCTTAAAATAAAGTGTAACCCAACAACACTAACCTCACTCTGAGTATATCGGGGCATTAAAGAAGTACAGAAGCGAAATCATTTGAAGAGCCCTATTGTCATTGAACTGTCAAAATGTGTTTATATTATCTTATATCTACACCGTCACATAAAAAAAAAATACACAAAACGTTCCATTTTTAATATTACTTGTATCAATTTATAGAGATGTCATATTGCACAGATGACTTTCAGATGCTAATGACCTTGATGATAAAGTCATGTCGTTTTACCCTGTCATAAGTTCAGAATACAAACAATACCCTGTTCATTTGTAGTAACTTGAGATAGCACAATGCAATTTATTAGCACAATCCTTGTCTGAGAGAACGCTGTGTCGCTGTGTTTCTAAAATGAAACAGCATTCGAGTCCAAACTGCATTTCATAAGCTCTTTATGAGTCTCAGCTGGTAAAAATACCATCATATGTATAAACATACAATGAGCGCATTTAGTTCAGAACAAATCATTGTTTTGGATGTTCTGTCGCAAAATATGTCATAAAAGCCATTATGTTGTTTTGTAACTTTGGGTTCAGTCTTAAAAATGACAGTGTGAACGCTAAGCGAACCAGAACTATGTGTATTATTTTCCTTTTTGGTCTAGATCAAAAGAATATAATTAGCTTGAAACATTTACAATCTTAATCGAGATAGCACAATACAATTTATAAGCACAGTCCTCGTCTGAGAGAATGCTGTGATAGAAATTTCACCTTTCTGAAATGAAACAGCATTGAGGTCCAAACTGCAGTCTTGATAACGCAGTGATCCTGTGCATCTTCCCTATGAGGCTCAGCTGCCATAGAAACACACGTCATACCCATGCATACATTCATACTGTACATTCATCATCAGTCTCTGCGTGTGTATTCATGGATTCACACCACCAGTATATTCTCTGCATAATGCAGCAGCTTTCTGTTAACACAGAGGAGACTGACGAAAGTAAAGAGCACACGCTGCTTTTAACCTCATCTCACCTTATATGTGATCGGGCATTGAAAACGAGAAACGTTACACATGCCATTATGAAGAAAAGCACACCGAGATCTGTTTTCATTAGACCTGCGGTCGTTCTGAACGAACACGCTGCCCTTGAGGCTTTCAGGTCTTTGTTTCTGATTGTGTCTGAAGAGATGATCACACTTTAATCATTCCTTTTCAATGAGGAAGATGATGCAATGTGGGCGATCAGTCAATGTTTTATTATTATTATTATTTTGTGTAAGATTAAACTAAACTGAAATGCATTTCATGACTGTAAAACCAAACTAATGTTGTGTTCACACTTGGCAGGTTTGGTTCGATTAAAATGAACTCGATTGCTTTTGTTGCTTTTGTGCGATTGCTCTGTTACTGCAGTTCATTTGAATAAGTGTGAACGCTGGCATCTAAACCCACCAAACAAGCGGCCTATAAAAAGAAGGGTCTATGTCCACTAATTTAAGCAGGGGAATAAATAAACAGAGGAGATAACAAGAGACAGGTGGAGATGATTAAGCATCATAGAAACAAACAATGGTAGCCATGGCAACAAACAAGGTTAATTATGGGAACAAACAACGCAGCAATGGAAACAGGAACAAATGACAGGAGATGAAACACTGAAACAAGGAGACCAGGAAATGCACTTCAAAATAAAAGTCCCACAACACAAAACCGGGAAAACAAGACAGACCGAAACTTTTCAGGGTGTCTCGGTCCACTTCCAAACGAACTCTGGTGCGGTTCGACTGAAATATGAAGGCAACACGGACCAAAGACATCTAAACGAACCAAAAACAGGACGTGATGTCACAAGATGCGACCCTAAAAAGGACAGAATTGCGATAGTTGAGATGTTGCCCGTTATAGTTCAGTTCTTGTGTCAGAACCGCGTCTCCTTGCAGCAGATCTGCGTTTGTGTGTAACGGAGGAATTACTGGTGCCGTTTTGACTCTTTTGCACATTTCATAAGCTCTGTGCTTACGTGATTCTCAGCTGGTTAAAACACCACAAACATACAATGAGCGCATTTTGTCACAAAATATATGTCATGAAAGCCTTTATTTTGTTTTGTATCTTTAGGTTCAGGGCCCTCTCTTACACCCCGCGCAATGCAGCGCCAGGCGCGACGCGAGTGTGTTTTGCTAGTTTCAGCTCGACACAGTTTTCATTTTCACGCCCTGTACCACGTTGTGTAAATAGCAAATGCATTTGCGCCCATGGGCTGTTGGTCTGAGAACGAGGTGTGTGTTCTGGCGCATTGTTGGAGCGTTGCTATTGTGAGGAACTGAAATAGACTGAGCCATTGATCAACTGAAACCTGGTCTAACGTCAATGGCGCAATATTTTTTTGTTTTTAAAGAGTGTGTTAGTAATGTGCGCCTATAGGCGGGTCCACAACGGACGTACATTCTGTTTATTACACACACAGGGACGCACAGCAGCACACACACATGACAAATATTAAAAATAAAAGGATTACAATGTAAGAGATTATTATTGTGTACATAAAGATATGGTGGAATCCGGCTTGTCCCGTAGATGTTCTGCTTGTGCTCTTTAACCTCTCTCACACACACACACACACACAGCTTTATCCTGGCGCACGAGCAGATCCGTTTGACGCGTTCGATCTTTCCACTATCAAATTCCGTCATGTGAATAGCGAATCTGTCATGGCGCGAGCGCAACTGGCATTTAAAGGGAATGGGAGATGAGACTCTGATTGGTTTAACGCACGTAAATCCCAAAACACACCCATTACTCATTAAGAGAATAGGAACAACTCTTTTAGAGCATGCGCTGGGAGCGCCGACCATTTTTCCCGTCGTTAAACTAACAAAAGTGGATTCCGACACGCACTAAGTGAACTTGCGCCGTGCGCTTTAGACCATGTGCTTAGATCGTTAAAATAGGGCCCACAGTCTTAAAAATGACAGTGTGAACACCAAGCGAACCAGAACTATGAATGTATTATTTTCCTTTGTGGTCCAGATCAAAAGAATATAATAAGCTTGAAACATTTACAATCTGCCATGAAAATGCCACTAGACAGCAATAACACTAAACTACACCAAAAAAATGGCCTGAAATAAACAAACTACAATTATACAGTACAAACTAATTTAAAAAAATTGACATTTAAAAAAACTAAATGAAAAATTCAAAACAATCAACTTGTGTCCAGTGATGCGGTTACTTCAATTGCATGCAAATGAGCAATATATGATGCATCATGCACAGCACACAATTATTTCCTCTGCATACAATGTTCATTTTAGCAGCATGAAATTTCTCATCAAACAGAACAATACTATGATGTTTTGTGTTCAGGTTTCCACAAGCGATGCCCAGTTACACAGTCCAGTGAACCTCCAGCTGTCGGTGTGAATGTGACACAGGTTTTTATCTCGTCGAATTATCAAGTTGCGTCTGGTTAGCACTCAGTGTCACGTGTCATTGACTGCAGTATAAACACCGCAACACAAACTCACACACTCACGTCACGTACACAAAGCCCTGACCTTCAGCTATCTGAAAAACACTTCTAGAGATGTTTGATGTCAAATCATAAGTGTCATTTCACAGGGATTTGACTTCTATTTTCTAAGTAAAAACGTGTTTAGGGAAGGGCTTTGTGTTCCATCTATCCATCTATTACATACATATATATATATATACACACACACACACATACACACAATCAAGTCAAGTCACCTCTATTTATATAGTGCTTTTTGCAATACAAATTGTATCAAAGCAGCTTCACAGTGATCACACAATACAACAAAGTTTGTTTCTAGAAGAAAATTGCGTCATCGTCCACCTTAAGTAAGGCAGATCAATAATATTGTTGTAGTCAAGGCAACAGACACACACACACACACACACACACGTCACTGCAATTGATAATATGCATCACCATTGGGAATTCATCTCTCATCATCAGAGGCTTATGATAAGAATCAAAATACCTCAATAATTGCATGAGCTGATTCCTCAAGATCTGATATCCCATGATCCTCCTGATGTAATTAAAATCAAATTATAAAAAAATAAAATAAATTCCAATGCAGGAATCTTCTACTAAACAACTATCGACCTCGTTGGCAAATTGAATCAGTAATTTCAGTGGAAGAATAAAGAAGCTCCAAAGCTCACGGTTCTGCATTTTCCTTCAAGTACTAAAGCCTGTTCATGTTTGGCATCAGCTCAAATGTGTTCAACTCAACAGAAAATTGAATTCATTATTAATATGCAAATATGAAAGGAGAAGACGGAGGAATTATAGTATAACTAAACCATCATTTTTCAGTCATTTTTACATGGTTGATATGACGTACTCAGTGTGCATATTTCTGTAAAATGATATTACATTGCTTCTAGCAACACTTTCAAAGTGAAATGTGCCGTGAGTGACGCTAAAAGCACGTTCAGCTTGATCTGAAACAGATGAACGTGAATCTGGCAGTTTTATTACATCGGTTGTTGAAAGTATCGCGACTTATCGTTTGTCCGGTGAGTGACACTAAAAGCTTTGAAAATGACGCAGCACTGAGTGTTAAGCAAACTAGAGATAAAAACATATTTGCTGAAGAAAGCGTGTCATTTTAGTCTTTGAGCTCTTCTATCGTGACTGGTGTTTCACAGACTCGTTCAAGAGCTGCTGAGAGAGTTCACTACAGCTGAAAACACACACATATGTGATGCAAATGTCAAAATGTGTTAGTTTACAAATCATGCACTATGTGAAAAGAGTGTTCAGCTCATAACAGTGTTGTGCAAGGAACCTTTTTTAAGCAATAATCTGCTCCTGTAATCACAATGGAAACTGCAGAGAATTGTATGTATAGGTACGGTTGGCAAAACTGCTTTCCAGGTTAGTGTTAAATTGTTGAAAGATACTAGAGTTTAGTTTGGGGTGTTTAGCAGCATGAACACTAGATCTTATAGCTGTGAAATGTCAAGCACACATTCGGAGACGGGGAATTACAATACATCAATACACAAACGAGCAGGTGAAATTACCAGAGGTCTCTGAGCAGCTGCGATTCACTCCAGACGGGTTTGTCTGCACATATTTTAACATAATGTGAACAACATGAAAGAGAACTAATTATTAAATTACTGCAGCATAATAAACAGTCTAAGCAAACATCTCTGGTAATTTGAGAATGGAAAAGAACATGCATGTTTTTTGTTGGTTTTTGCAATAATATTCTGAATAATTGTTTACTCTATGAAGCATTTAAGATTTTTTTTTTTTTTTTTTTACAGTTATTTGCTGTATTTTTATTTACAGTTATTTACTGTAATAGTTAAGACTATGTTTGACAGGTAAACTGTTCTAGGTCCATCCAGGAACAAACATACTACTTTCCAAAGTAATATGTGACCCTGGATCACGTCACCAGTCTCGAGTCGCACTGGTATATTTGTGGCAATAGCCAACAATACATTGTATGGGTCAAAATTATCGATTTTTCTTTTATGCCAAAATTCATTAGGATATTAAGTAAAGATCATGTTCCATGAAGATATTTTATAAATTTCCTACCGTAAATATATAAAACATTTATTTGTGTGAGTGAATGCAGCACAATCGCCAACATAAATGGACAACTTTAAAGGAGATTTTCTCATTGTTTACATTTTTTTGCTCCCTCAGATTCCAGATTTACAAAGTTCACATATGTGACCCTGGACCACAAAACCAGTCACATGGGTAAATTTATTTAAATTGAGATTTATACATAATCTGAAAGCTGAACAAATACGCTTTCCATTGATGTGTGGTTTGTTATGATAGGACAATATTTGGTCGAGATGAAAATCTAGAATCTGAGGGTGCAAAAAAATCAAAACATTGAGAAAATCTCCTTTAAAGTTGTTCATTTATGTTGGCGATTGTGCTGCATTCACTCACAGAAATACATGTTTTATATATTTACGGTAGGAAATTTACAAAATATCTTCATGGAACATGATCTTTACTTAATATCCTAATGAATTTTGACATAAAAGAAAAATCGATAATTTTGACCCATACAATGTATTGTTGGCTATTGCCACAGATATACCAGTGCGACTCGAAACTGGTTCTGTGATCCAGGGTCACATATGCATATGCCTATTGCTTTTCTTGCTCCATTTGCCAAATGCTATATGCATTAGCCAAGATCTCTTACCTTGAGGCAATCATGATGACACTGTTTGTTTACTGTGCGTTTACTGAAGGCCTGCTGTTAGTGCAATATGAAAAATGTACATGTGGTGAAGGCGGCCAAGTTACGATCGGCTCAGCACGAGCAGCTCTTCATATCTCCATCCTGAACGCTGCTGAAAACCCTCCGTAATGGAAGACACTGAGCCGGAGAGAACCACAGATAATGCCCGTCTATTCAGGCCTGTTGTGTTTCTCGGCAAACACTCCTCCTGATGATCTCCACCTCCATCTTTACCTTCAAATACTATCTCACATAACGAGACGAGCCTCGGGGGAATCTCTCACAGAACTCAATAAGAGAATAAACAGCAAATATTCCCCAGCACTTTATAAACACCGACGCGGGGAGAATCAGACGTGCAAACACAGAACTTCAGGCGGGCCGCGACAACAAACATGATATTTTTCCGGAGAGCAAATAGAGAAGGACTGGGATTTTTCCAATTACATAGTAAATAATTCAACAGTCGTATTTTCATTTTCATAATTATTTTATGACCGTTTTCGGCTGCTAAGCCTTTAAAGGTCCCGTTGCATGCGATTCCATGTTTCAAAGTTTAGTTAGTGTGTAATGTTGTTGTTAGAGTATAAATAATATCTGTAAAATTATAACGCTCAAAGTTCAATGCCAAGCGAGATATTTTATTTAACAGAAGTTGACTACAAAAAACGGCTCGATTGGACTACACCCCTCTACTTCCTTCATTAGTGACATCACCAGAACCGTGTTTAGACTAACCTCCGCCCACAGGAACACAGGCGTATTGATGGCGAAATGTCAACAGACGGTTGATGTTTATCTATAATCGGATACCGCAAAAGTTTAATTCGAAGTTGTTAGTTTGCTCTGTCCATTTCACCACGGACTGTTTTTCTAACCTGGGATAATATCAAGCACGCTTCTCTCAGCGTTTCATACTGACGAAGGGGGCAATTTCAACTATATTCCAGCAAGCGGTAAGTAGTGATTTAATATGGAAGTAGCGATCAACTTAACATCGTTTCTCTTAGTAGGATGAAAATAATCTTACTTAAACTGTGATTAATATACAGAAAGCGATCAAAGAACAATCCCTTTCCAATCGCCCAAGCTGTCAATCAATCACACAGCGCGAGTTTATCTGGACACTTGCCAAAACTCGTTATGAAATAAATGACGCTGTTACACTGCACAACGAAGCTCTTACTGTATTTATATGCCTCATGTTTGCATTGGTGAAATCATTAGTGAGTGCAGAAACTGCGTTGCAATGATAAGATCTTTTTTCACGCGATCAACAGGCTGTCATCTGCTCAACGCTCACTGCAATTTTTTATGTGATTGAAATAGATCTAAATACTTAAAAAACTTCTCACGATTCGTTAATCCCGATAGTTGTAATAGTAAAAACGTATAATAGCTGTAATAGTAAAAGTTTTCCAGATAGTTCCACATGTAATGCCAGATATTTCATATGCAAGCATTTCAGCCAATCACAGCAGTGGGCGTTTACACTGAAGTCTCACAGCAGACACGCCCCTTCAAACAGAGTGTTCAAACCAGGGAATGAAATCAGGCTAGGAAATATGCCTTTTATTTCTAAATTATAACAATTTTTGATCTAAAAAACATACTAACATTATAAGGGCACCCCTGGAAACATGATAAAATAATAAAAATAATCCATGGAATGGGACCTTTAAGATTTCAGCCGCGTGTAAACACACTCGTCACATCTGGAAAGAAGCGGGCCACAGGTTTACTGTCAGCTTCGTGTTAGCTTTTAACATCTGCAATATTCAATAACAGACTCTTTGATTCTGAAAGACTCCGTAGGATTAATTCATTTAAAAAAGTAGGTATTATAAGCCAATAAAGCTATGAGAAAAATAATTTGAACTCCTGATTTGTGTTGAAACAAATGAAGAATCAATTTATCAAATCTTAAATAAATAAACATTTATCTTTAAAAACAAATGTAGTATTTTATATATAAAAAAATGTTACTAGACACTTATTATTTTTATTGGTATTATTATGATTATTTAAAATGAATAATTTATTTAATGTATTCCTTTAGTTAATTATATATATATATATATATATATATATATATATATATATATATATATATATATATATATATATATATATATATATATATATATATGAAGAGTTCAGATGCAAAAGCCTCTAAGTGCCATCTGAAATGTTCTTCTAGAATGATTATTTTTATCAAGCTCGTATATTTAAGTTCAATAATTTCACTTAAATGGCTGAAATTAAATATTTTGTATATTTTGAAATTTACTGAAATTAAATATACGAGCTTGATAAAAATGACCATTGTAGAAGAAAATTTCAGATGGCACTTAGAGGCTTTTGCATCTGAACTCTTCATATATATATATATATACACACTACATTAACCTTTTGTCTAAAACTCAGGATGGCCAAATGTAGCTTTTTTCCCCAAGATTTAATATTAAATGAAACGCCACAAAAAGGATCACGTTGTTCTGTGCGCAGTGTGTGTCGGTTCTGCTCTCAGGCTCCTCCAGAAAAGACAAGTGCAGTGCTGAGAGAGAGACCACAACAGCACCGACACACACACACACACACCAGCCACAACACAACCACCAACACCGGACTCACAAAAACAGCAGCACAGTTTATGCGGAGTAAGAAATGGCAATCAGACATCTTCACTCGACACCACACACCTCTCTCCACTTCTGGACATGTCTGATGGATGATGTGCACTGGGATGGCTGAGAGGAAAATCACCCGAAGAGGAAAACACACAATAATAAGCAGTTTTATGATTACACAGCGTATGAAGCCTCTATACAAAATGCATTTTTAAAGGTATTCTTAATGGATTCAAAATGCGTTTTAAATAACTTTAACCACAGTTATAATACATTATATTTATTTCCTATTGTTTGGGAAACAGTATAATATATATATGGAATAATATATTGAAGCAATTGACCAACATTAACTTCCTATATTATATTATGTATTTTCTTTAACTCTCTGGTCTTCGGTCAATTTAGATCGTTTTTTTATTTTAATTTTTGTTCCACTATTTTACTTCATTGAAATCGTTAGAAACTTTTGTGGCACTTGCTATAAACTCCAAAAACAACAAAAAAAAAAAAAAAAAATGTGGACAAAAAGCTAAATTGTCTTTAAAATAAAGTTACATTTGTGATCTTGGTCAAAAATGGCCTTTTTTGAGTTGGAAAAATGAAAAATATAAAAAATATAGAGCCATGTACAACAAATCAGCAATGATAAAGTAGTCATTGATAATGTCTAAATATATATCCAAATGAAAAACCTAATAAAAGTAAGTAATTATGTCTGGAAATAATCGTTTAGGGAACACACACCATGATATTACAATAATTTTCTTTATTTCTCTCACCAGATTGCACCAAATCCACTTTCCTTGCGTTGGAGTTTAAATCACCTAGCTCAATTTTTCACTTAAATGTATGTTTTTTTAATGTAATTTGTACTTTATTTATATACAGTAGAAATACATGGTGCATAATTTAGAGGTGAGTATAATATAGTACCATAAAAATCCCCTAAAAATACTAAATAAATATTATTGAAACAAAACATAGTACATTAATTTAATTTTATGAAATGCTATGCTTATCGTCTTCGTCCTGTTTTGACCTCTGAGATCAGTGAGATATACTAATGAGTTAAAGGTGTCAAGTAACATATTTACATTTATTAACAAAAATATTTGACACAATAATGATGTGCTATGAAACATTATGAATACCTTCATAATAAATTGCATATATACAGGCTTCATGGAAACTGATTTCTTCGTGTTTGGAGATCAATCATCAAGAGAAACAGAGTTGAGAATAGCGGCACATGATAGATAGTCAGAAACACCATTTCCTTTTAAACCCTTTATCTGACCGTGAGCTGCGGGTGAATTTAGAGGCAGTCTTCACCAAACCGCATGCAAACACTCTCTCGGCTCGCAGCCTGTAATGTGCTGAGAGACGTCATGGCTGCAGGCGCTGGTCAGATATAATAACCTCCTATCAGTCTTCATTTCATGCTGGATAACCAACTCCAGTCCCGACACACACCTGAGATCCTCCCTCGCTCACTTTACAGCGGAGCTCTGCGAACTCACCGGCTCTCCAAAGCCTCTTCACTCACGTTTAGCACTGACGAAATATTAAATCAGCAGATTGCTTTTATGTTCGTTTTCTATGAGTTTGCAATTTATGTAACCCTGCTAGCAAAATTTGGGATGCATATAAATATTGTTTGAAAAACCTCTTCTAGCAATACATATAATAATCATCAAAGTAAAACCGACAAAATTAATAAAAGCAATTTGCAAAATAAGCTGACACTCAGTAGAAGCTAGCTAATTTGGAATTTATGGAATTTATTTAAATGTATGGAATTTATTTAAGATTAAACATTATATCATGAATAAATAAATACTTAAATATCATTTATTTACGTATAAATTATATAAATTATAAATAAAAGAATCTATTTTTGCATTTTTTTATTTTATACATAAATAATATAAATAAATAAATACATAATACATTCATTTTATTTATTAACTTGTTCACTTATTTAAGTAACCATCATTTATTTAATTAAATAAATTATTAAAATAAAACTATTTATTATTTGTAGTATTGTTTCGATGTTTGTTTATACAGTTACTTGAACTAATAAATAAATAATTTCACTTTTATTTATTTATTGAAAAAATATTTTTTTTCTAGTATCGCTTTTATGATAATAAATAAATAATACATAAAAAAAATGATTTACTCGTTCACTAACTGAAGTAACCATAATTAATTTAATGATATACATTATTCAAATGATATACATTATTCAAATAAAACAATTTATTTTAGTATTGTTTTGATGTTTGATCATAAAGTTACTTAAATACATCATGCACTTTTATTTATTAATTAGTTTATTTATGTAATAAAAAAATAAAGTAGTTTATTCTGGTATTGCTTTTATGATAGATAAAAAAAAAAATAATAATAATAATAAATAAATGCATTCACACAGGATTTTTTTTTTTTTTTTTTTTACTGTGGGTAATAATTACTTATAATCATGATATTCACAAAAGACCAGTATGAGTAATTTTAATCCTGTGTGAAAATGGTGTATTGCAGTAGCTGAATACAATCATGAAATTATTAGTAATAATACCATTAACTATAGCAAACGTGATAATTACACCAAACTGACAGTCAATTAACCAATTTCCTTGAATAAGCTTTCTATTACATATATCTAAATGATGTCTTTATGCGTGCGGTTCTCTGTGAGCGTGGAGATGGACGTCTGCAGATGCTGATAATGTCTTCGAGCGCCTGGAGCTGTCAGTCAGAAGACACGCGTTCCACTCGTTCAGCATGTCATATTTTCACACTCGTTTAGCTCTGATAATTAGACTGTGGATTCTGCCTCAGGAGTTACAGCTGTACAGCTTTTAACAACGTTCTCCCTAACACAGTGAGTTAATAAAACCCATGTTTTATGAGTCATTTGAACCACATAAAAGCTATAATGCTTAATGGGTGAAGAAGAATAGTCATTTCAGTTTCTGTATGATGGAATATTCAGAACAGCTGATATAAGTCCGATATTATGCAATAATGCCACCAGATATGCCAAATTGTATCCCTTTAGTGAATTCTTCTGAATTATTGTAATGATTTAAATAATAAAATCAGCCCTGAAAAAAAAAAACTGAATTTATTTTTTTCCTTACTTTTTTTTTGGCACGTTTTATTCCATTTATATATATATACATGAAGAGTTCAGATGCAAAAGCCTCTAAGTGCCATCTGAAATTTTCTTCTAGAATGATCATTTTTATCAAGCTCATATACAGTGAGGAAAATAAGTATTTGAACACCCTGCTATTTTGCAAGTTCTCCCACTTAGAAATCATGGAGGGGTCTGAAATTGTCATCGTAGGTGCATGTCCTCTGTGAGAGACATAATCTAAAAAAAAAATCCAGAAATCACAATGTATGATTTTTTAACTATTTATTTGTATGATACAGCTGCAAATAAGTATTTGAACACCTGAGAAAATCAATGTTAATATTTGGTACAGTAGCCTTTGTTTGCAATTACAGAGGTCAAACGTTTCCTGTAGTTTTTCACCAGGTTTGCACACACTGCAGGAGGGATTTTGGCCCACTCCTCCACACAGATCTTCTCTAGATCAGTCAGGTTTCTGGGCTGTCGCTGAGAAACACGGAGTTTGAGCTCCCTCCAAAGATTCTCTATTGGGTTTAGGTCTGGAGACTGGCTAGGCCACGCCAGAACCTTGATATGCTTCTTACAGAGCCACTCCTTGGTTATCCTGGCTGTGTGCTTCGGGTCATTGTCATGTTGGAAGACCCAGCCTCGACCCATCTTCAATGCTCTAACTGAGGGAAGGAGGTTGTTCCCCAAAATCTCGCAATACATGGCCCCGGTCATCCTCTCCTTAATACAGTGCAGTCGCCCTGTCCCATGTGCAGAAAAACACCCCCAAAGCATGATGCTACCACCCCCATTCTTCACAGTAGGGATGGTGTTCTTGGGATGGTACTCATCATTCTTCTTCCTCCAAACACGTTTAGTGGAATTATGACCAAAAAGTTCTATTTTGGTCTCATCTGACCACATGACTTTCTCCCATGACTCCTCTGGATCATCCAAATGGTCATTGGCAAACTTAAGACGGGCCTTGACATGTGCTGGTTTAAGCAGGGGAAACTTCCGTGCCATGCATGATTTCAAACCATGACGTCTTAGTGTATTACCAACAGTAACCTTGGAAACGGTGGTCCCAGCTCTTTTCAGGTCATTGACCAGCTCCTCCCGTGTAGTTCTGGGCTGATTTCTCACCTTTCTTAGGATCATTGAGACCCCACGAGGTGAGATCTTGCATGGAGCCCCAGTCCGAGGGAGATTGACAGTCATGTTTAGCTTCTTCCATTTTCTAATGATTGCTCCAACAGTGGACCTTTTTTCACCGAGCTGCTTGGCAATTTCCCCGTAGCCCTTTCCAGCCTTGTGGAGGTGTACAATTTTGTCTCTAGTGTCTTTGGACAGCTCTTTGGTCTTGGCCATGTTAGTAGTTGGATTCTTACTGATTGTATGGGGTGGACAGGTGTCTTTATGCAGCTAACGACCTCAAACAGGTGCATCTAATTTAGGATAATAAATGAAGTGGAGGTGGACATTTTAAAGGCAGACTAACAGGTCTTTGAGGGTCAGAATTCTAGCTGATAGACAGGTGTTCAAATACTTATTTGCAGCTGTATCATACAAATAAATAGTTAAAAAATCATATATTGTGATTTCTGGATTTTTTTTTTAGATTATGTCTCTCACAGTGGACATGCACCGACGATGACAATTTCAGACCCCTCCATGATTTCCAAGTGGGAGAACTTGCAAAATAGCAGGGTGTTCAAATACTTATTTTCCTCACTGTATTGAAGTTCAATAATTTCACTTAAATGGCAATGCAAATTACCTATTATTTGTCATTTAAGTGAAATTACTGAACTTAAATATACAAGCTTTATAAAAATGATCATTCTAGGAGAAAATTTCAGATGGCACTTAGAGGCTTTTGCATCTGAACTCTTCATATATATATATATATATATATATATATATATATATATATATATATATATATATATATATATATATATATATATATATATATATTCAAAAATTTGGGGTCAGTAAGAATTTTATTTTTATTTTTGGGGGAAAGAAATAAAATAAATCAATACTTTTATTCATCAAGGATGAGTTAAACTGATCAAAAGTTACAGTAAAGACATTTAAAATGTTAGAAAATAATCTATTTTAAATAAATGCTGTTCTTTTGAACTTTCTATTCTTCAAAGAATTTTGAAAAAAATTTGTTTTCAACTGTTTTCATTTCCATAATTTTCCTGAAAATTCCATTTCAATTTCAGTAATTCCATTAATTTTATTCCATGCATTTTAATTTATAAAAAATATATTTATTTTTTCTTTATTTATTGTTACCATAAATATCACCTAAAGCACTCTTGAACTCTGCATGCATCTGATCTGCATGTACTCTTCTCATGGTGGTAAACCTCAAAAGTTGCATGGTAATATTTCCATAAATAATGCATTAAGCACCACTTGAGATAAGTGTGTGTTCCTTCTGTGCTCTATTCATGGCAAAAAGCGATTTTTGAAAGGAGACCCACCACCAGCACTTCTTAGCACACACTACATTTAAAGAGACATAAGAGAAACAATAAAGTCTCAGAAGAGCCCAGAGAAAACCCTAAAAAGTGAGCTTGCCCATTTCAAAGATCCAGAAATGTGATTCAGAAGCGTGAGGAAAGCCACCAGGACCCGGAGAGAGCCATCACACAGCTGACACACATCTAACGCGTGAGAGAAGAGAGTGGGATCGTGAAGAAGAGCTTGCCTGAGTGAACTCCTGCTCTACCTATCCTGATGGACATGTGCTCCTCCTCATCCTCCTCTTCCTCGCACAGGCCAGCCAGAGAGCTCTTCTTCTTCTTCTTCTTATCAGACGGCAGAGCCAGAGCCATATGAGGGTCCGACACGATACCCTGCAACAAACAATCAAACGGACAGATATAAACACATTCCAAAAGGCACTGAATTGTGAACTATTGAATGAGATATCATCTTTAATAATAAATAAATAAAATATGTGACATGCTGCATCAGTGCCTTTGAAAAGCCTTGCGCTGTGTTTTTGCTTTAAGGCAAAGTGACATGATTTGTCAAGATGTCAACCAAGAAAATATATCCCTACGCAAACACAGAATGCCAGTGGGGTTTCAAGTCACAGATATCGACCTATATATATTTATATATTTTTTCTTTTGAAAAAGATTAGCTTTTGAAAACAGAAGCACAGTGAAATTGCAGGCATCCATTTCAGAGCTGCCATTAATAAAGATCCTCGGGCTGTTGCGTTCGCTCTGAATAAGTAAAGGCACAGAGAGAGACGTGACATTAAGAAGTCAACACGGGGGAAACAAAAACATACAAGCCGCCACACTGAGACCGAGCTGAAGAATGGATGACACACTAAGAAATGTTTACCATATCTCTGCATTATGATACTCAAATAAATGATATGATCACACTGTACGAATGACTGACCATTTAAAGCAAAGAAAATTCTACTCTGAAAACAATATTAAATTCATATCTTTGCTGTGTTCATGTGACTTCACTGAATAAACCTCATCTCAAAGCGAGCACTTTAATAACGTCATCTTCTGATGTTTAACGCGGGGTTAAATGTAACACGGACAGTTAGTCAGGGTCAGGTTGTGTTTCCGCTCTTTTTCTCTCGCTGCCAGAAGACGGTCTCCCGCGGGTTTGTGGAAAGTTTTGATAAGATTTCGTAAAGATTCTGGACGAAGAGTGTTTTGACACCATGCAAGTACATTTTCTCATCATACGTTTTTTTTCGGTTTCTGAGTTGTGTGTGTACGTCACCAAATCTCACTTTATATGACCTTAATCACTGTCTTGTTGGCTAAAACAGCACCGTTCTGAAACATATCAGCAACTGTTAGCTCGGCTTAAACTGTGTTTTACACAGCGGGGTTAGTCGTAGCACAGTGTTACAGCCGCCAAGTGTACAGCGATAATGACAACTTTTCAGCTTTATATATTTATTTTGCCACATTTAACTTTGTTGGACTTTCACAAACAATGCTGGAATTTAAATGTCAAAGTAGACTATGATTTTTTTCACATTTGTTAACTATGCATTGATCACTTGTTTTTTTATTTATTAAAAAGCCTGTTTTTCATGCAATAAACCCTTTAAAATGTGAATTTAAAGCTTGTTTTTTTATTATTACTGTTATTAATAATAATAATAATTTTGCATGCAGCTGCCACACACAAACATAATTCAATTGCAATTACAATATTTGATGATTTTATTTATTTATTTATTGCAAAACTGTGCAGCCCTTTCCTATATCTCTATCCATGATATTGATCCATATTAAGGATGTTTGGATGAGGGATGGATGTATGGATATCTATCTATACAGATGTACAAACAATATCAAACTATACAGATAAACTAGTCCTGAATTACGTGTGTTACACACAAGTGTTACAACTAACCCTCTGTCTGTTACAGTTAACCCCGCATATGGGGCAAGTTGTCACATTTGCACTTCTGTCACTTTCAGTGCAACTGTATGAAAATGGTAGATCCATTCAAGTGTTCATTTGTAGCAGAGACGTGTATGTTGCTTGTGTAAAAAAAATTAGAGCGGAGGGAGACGCTGTTTCTTATATTGATTATTTGCTCTTTATGGGTAAGAGTCAAAATCACCCAAAAGCATCAGTTTTTTCCAAATGTGGAAATGGACACTCGACCGTTGCAGCTTTAATTACGTAATGACAAAATAAAATGCATACACTGTTATTATACACTATTCAAACATTATTGTTGTTATTATTATTATGAACTGTTATTATTACTATTTAATGTAATAAATATATACCTTTTTTTTTATGTGCAATCTCCCGCTTTCCATTCTCTCAATTATCTATGCATTTTTCCTGTCAATATGGGTCAACAACATCAGATGTACAGATAATATTCACATATTTACTTTATACACTGGTAAATATTGCATTCAAATGAATGAATGGATGGACGGACGGACGGACGGACGGACGGACGGACGGACGAACGAATGAACGAACGAACCGATGGATGGATGGATGGATGAATGAACGAATGAACGGATGAATGAATGGATGGATTAATGAATGAATGAATGAATGAATGAATGAATGAATGAACGAACGAACGAACGGACGGACGGACGGACGGACGGACGGACGGACGGACGGACGAACGACTGAATGAATGGACGGACGGACGGACGGACGGACGAACGAACGAATTAATTAATTAATTAATTAATTAATTAATGGATGAACGAACGAACGAACGAACGGATGAATGAATGAATGAACGGATGAATGAATGGATGGATTAATGAA
>NC_139976.1:36993339-37010839 GCF_963993115.1 Abramis brama
AACATATTTAAATGTTTTTCCTTAAAAAAAAAAGATCCATGCCTTATCATATCATATCATACTATTCGCAGAATAATTACTTATTCAAAATAATTACCTACTCAAGGGAGTACGTGATTTCGGATGCAGCCGCTGTCTTTATGGCTACGTTCACACTTTCAGTCCAAATCCGATTTTTGTGCATATCCGATTGAAACCCGATCAGATTTAGCTAGTGTGAACGGCAAAAAATCACATCAAATGCGATTTTTCCAAACCGTTTCAAGCTACATTCATTTGTGGTTTAAAATCCTATTCAAATCGCATTTCTGGAAATCCGTTTCAGCTCTGATTGGTTTTCCACGTGTTTTATGTGACTTTCTCACGCACATAAAACGTAAACGTCAGACATTGTTATAGGAAACATGCTGAAAGTCGCTGCTGAAACAAGGGTGTGTTGTTGCAAAGTGCCAGACGAGCAGAAAATGACGATATGTTTCGTATATGTAACGGAGACATGTTTTGAGACCGGCGGAGAGTAGTGGCTATCAGTGTTGGGGGAAACTCATTACAAGTAACTTGAGTTACGTAATCAGATTACTTTTTCAAGTAACTAAAGTAACGCATGACTTTTTCAATTTACAATAAAATATCAAAGTTACTTTTTCAAATAAGTAACGCTAGTTGCTTTTTCACATTTATTGACTGACAGCTCTCCCATGTAGAGAGAAATAAAGTGAGGAGATGTTGTGTGAAAACATTATGGTTATTGTAGTTCTAGACGTGAACATGCATTTACTCATCTCACTGGCATGAAAACATTCAGTATTCCTCAAAATGAATAAAAAAAGGAAAAATGCAATCTCAGAATTTTACACAAAACCTTTATAATTAACTATATTAAATTACACAAATATAATTTATGCATTTAATCTCACTTTGTTAACCAATGTCTTTGCTGCTGACCTTCAATGATCTAATTCAACCATACTAATAAGCAAAAATTACTTTAGATTTAGAAATAAGAGTGTTGAACTTCCTTCTCCTGTATCCTATTGTTGTTTAATCCAGAATAACGGCATCTGAAATGTTTGTGTGAGCGGCGCCCTCTACTGTACAGGAGTAAATATGCATTTCCTTCAGCCTGAGGCTTATTCACTTCACTTTCGGTGTGAAAGGGCCTTAACGTTTGCAAAAAATATAACTTTTTTGTTGTTATTAAAAAACAAACAAGCAAGCCCAGCCCAGGTGAGAAAAAGTAACGAAAAAGTAATGTAACACATTACTTTTCATAAAAAGTAACTAAGTGACACAATTAGCTACTTTTTTGGGGAGTAACGCAATATTGTAATGCATTTCTTTTAAAAGTTACTTTCCCCAACAGTGGTGGCTACACATTGTCATGCTTTAACCTGTTAAGCTGCAACCCCACTTTTGAAAAATCCCAAGAAATGACATACCCAAACTGAAACAGATACAGTTCATGAACCCTTTGTACTAAAAGCACAAGTATGATCTCATTTGAAAGCTGACACCTGGCAGTTTATTGTAAATGTAGAATTAATTATTGTCATAATGACAAAAATTGTTATAAATAGCTTCAAAGTTTTGTAAAGTTATTAGAAATTATTTTTTATGAAACATCCTCATGAAAAAAAAATTGAAGTTGGCACTGGAGCAATCTAGAAATGCACTACAGCTAATGCCACATGTCTAAACATTTTATGTGTAAAATCTTAAGATAATAAGTCCAAAACTCTGTATTTAGTGAAATGTTTTTCAAGACCGTGTCATGTGACTTTATTTTGATTTGACGCTAAAATGCTACTGATGTTTATTGTCATCTTCTAACCATCTATCCAGTATATTGTCTTTATTGTTTTGTGGTGCAAACGAGCCCCATTCAGTCTCAGTCTCCCCCTGCACACATTCACACCTCTCCAGCCCGGTTATGGCTCTAAATATGCATTTCTTTTGTCTGCATTATAGTTACTAACGACTGGCTATTCACAGGCTATTCATATGGTTTCAGTCACTAATTTCTTTTCTTAAAGTTCACCCTTACATTTTAAACTGTATCAAATGCATTTCTTGAATAAAGAAACATTTCAGTAAGCATTCAAAAAATAATAAAAATATAACTTCTAGGTGGCAGGTGCACCTAGGGCTAGCTAGCATGTTAGCTTAGCACACCATCAATACACGACAATTTATGAGATTAAAACCATGTTTGTGCTTATAAACTTACTTTATAAAGCAAATCGAGTATTTTAAATAATTTTTTGTGATCTAATTTGGCTTCAGATAAAAAATCAGACAGAAAATATACTATTGGATAGTGTTCTGCACAACGATTCTATATAGATTAGCATTACATTATAAATATAATCTATTATTATGGAAATACCTGGCATGGATTGAAAAACACAGGTAACTCAAATATCATAGCAAACATGTTTATTGTCTTCAAAACTGCATGTTACAGCCATAGTTACAGCGCGATCTCGTTAGCTTTGTGTGTGTTCGAGGCTTCCTGGATTGTCACATGATTATGGCACTTCTTCATGTTCTAATACTGTGCACAGGGCGGCGAGGGCGCCCTCAGGCTATTGGTATGAATTGAAAACACAGTATCAGAGTTATGCAAACGCTCATAATGATTACATCGACGCATTTGGGTATAAATTCAATAAATATTATTCCTGTCTATAGAAATCTGATGTAAACCTATGAGAATATATCAATATTTCTCCAAATCTGCACATTTTTGAGCTAAAGCCCTGAGGCACGTTGTTTTGTGTATCGCTGTCATGACGACGGCACGGGAGTTTTTTTATGAATGAAAGCGGCTGACGCACATAATTCATATCAAAGGTATCGACTAATTTTTTCATTTCATAACTCCTGACACAAATTAAGAAATAACTGTCGCTATAAGTTTCTCAGAATACAATAGTGGTCAAATTCTGAAACTTGAGTCTTATATCTTTTTAATGATGTATAGTTTGTCAAGGTATAACATTAAATCTGATAGTAACTTTGAACTATATATAAATAAAACCGCTTCAGTGCGTCCGCGCTCTGGCAACGGTTAACAGGTTTTAAATAAGACAACATCAGTATTGCAAACCCCTCCATGTTGCGGTTGTTGTCGTTGTTGACATATGCCTACCATTGCAACGTCATTGCCATAAAAACCAATGCAGATATTCCAGAAAACGAAAGAGCAGCTTGGACACACAAATCAGATCTGAACAGTTGCGATTCACAGTGGACGTCAATCATTTTAGATCAGATTCCAATCGGATACAAAAATAATCCGATTTGGACTGACAGTCTGTATGTAGCCTATGGGCCCTATTTTAACGATCCAAGTTCACTTAGTGCGTGTCGGAATCCACTTTTGCTAGTTTAACGACGGGAAAAATGGTCGGCGCTCCCAGCGCATGGTCTTAAAGGGTTGTCCCTATTCTCATAATGACTAATGGGTGTGTTTTGGGATTTACGTGCGTTAAACCAATCAGAGTCTCATCTCCCATTCCCTTTAAATGCCAGTTGCGGTCGCACTATAGCAGATTCGCTATTTACATGACGAAATTTGATAGTGGAAAGACCAAACGCGTTTCCAGAGCGCAAACGGATCTGCTCGTGCACGAGGTAACAGTGTGCAGACAGAACATCTACGGGACAAGCCAGATTCCACCATATCTTTATGTACACAATAATAATCTTTTACATTGTAATCCTTTTATTTTAAATATTTGGCATGTTTGTGTGCTGCTGTGCGTCCCTGTGTGTGTAATAAGCAGAGTGTACGCGTGTTGTGGACCCGCCTATAGGCGCACATTACTAACACACTCTTTAAATAACAAAAAAAATATTGCGCCATTGACTTTAGTCCAGGTTTCAGTTGGTCAATGGCACAGTCTATTTCAGTTCCTCAAAATAGCAACGCTCCAACAATGCGCCAGAACACACCTCGTTCTCAGACCAGCAGCAAATAGGCGCAAATGCATTTGCTATTTAAACAACGTGTCGCAGGACGTGAAAATGAAAACTGCGTCGGGCTGAAACTAGCAAAACACACTCGCACCGCGCCTGGCGCTGCATTGCACCGGGTGTAAGAGAGGGCCCTATGAGTGAGTCAGTGAAGAAAAAGGCTGTTGCTTTTTTTGTTTTTTATTTTGGGTCGGTTGCAGGGAAAAACTTTTTTTTTCCACAGCAAAGGGACCACATCACTATCTATTCACATCAAATCTATATTCTCACTCTGGTGTGAAGAAATCAAGCTTAGAGACAGCTGGATGCTGTCAGTGATTGAAAGAGCAGGGTGGTGAAGTGCATGTGTGCGGACTGAGATCTCTCAAGCTCCTGCCGATTTGCTGTAGAAAAAGATTAGAAAAGAGTCAGAAGTTACACTTTGTGAACATGAAACTAGTGCTGTTTTATGCCTTTTAAAGAACAAAAAGCACCAGTGGACCAACGATCAACTGTTTACCGAAACACGTCATGCACATACAGATTGGCTCATCACACTGTCTTGCTCCAATCAGATCAAAGCCTCATTCATTACGAGAGCATAATGAGATCTGCTTGATTAGTAAGACTCCACAGCTGGACTCCCTGAACAATGGCAGATGTGCACAGGCATATGAGCTCAGATTAGTGTGTGACTTATGCGAGGTTCAAAGAGAGGGCTCCAACAAATGGAGATGGATTTTAAATTGGTATGGATCATTACTGGTGCTCAGAATATCTATTACATTTACATGTATGCATTTGGCAGACGCTTTTCTCCAAAGCAACTTACACTGCATTTCAAGGTACACATTTTACATTCTTATCACTTCTTATTATTAGATATTAGATATCTATTAGACATTATCATCCACAGATTAAAGGTAAAGGTGCTACCATTGCCAGTGACAATGCTTCTATTTTCAATTCCTCATTTTATTTATTTCTCAATCTAAAATATAAAAAAAATATTTGAGAATCCAAATAGCATTTTAGCTTGAATGTCACAAATGAGCTCATTATGTCCATTATTTCACAATCTTGTAATCAATCATTTTATCACTTAAAACTCATCTTTGATCACTAAAATGACATATTTAAAGTTTTTTCCTTGAAAAAATGATCTCCATGCCTTAAAATATCTTGAGTGTAACTCGACACCCTTGCCTCATTTAGTATGCGCGGTTCTATGAATATGCAAATGAGCCCCGCCTCCACTCACTCACTCAGCTCAGAGATCCACTGGTTGACGATCACACGTTGATCTGATTGGTTACAAGGTAGTTTGTGACGTCAGAAACACCAGCGATTTCAAAGCGTGTTTTTGAGACTGTCTTTGGTTCACTGCAGTTTTAAGGAGAAAATACTCAGCAATGGTGTCGACTTATGAATTTACACATGCTTTGTCTCAAAGCATTTTAAAAACACCACATAGACTTACAGTATAAACAACATTAAAAACTGGATTTTCACCACAGGGCTTTAAATATTTATTAATCATTTTCTCAAACTAAATCCAAAAACATTTTCTTTTCTTTTTTTTTCAGTTAAATTCCATAATTCCAATTTGACATTAGGACCTCCATTACATTAATGGGCGAATCCCCCCAAAAAAGCTCAAATTTCATCCCAAAATCAAAAATAATGTTCTTGACAAATCCTGTGAGATTCGCCTTAATTTATAAGCAATGACTTCGAAAAAGATAGCTCACCTGAAGTGTCTATTCATTATTTTGACACCATCATGGTGTCCTAAAGTAGGCATAAGACCTTAGGTTAGGGCTGTAGTCAAGACCACCTTTGTCGAGTCCAAGACAAGTCCAAGACCAGGACTAGTCGAGTCCAAGTCAAGACCGAGTCCAAAGAGGTTCGAGTCCGAGTCAAGACCGAGTCCAGGACAGGAAAAAAAAAAGCAGTCTGCTAAAAAAATATAGGCTAGCCTATAGAAATTAAATCATGTAATAATGAAATAATGAATAATTTTATTCGTTTCGACTGTCTGATCAGCCTTACATTCTGTTCCTGTCAATCATACACGCGATGTCAACCAATTAAACTGCATGAGGGAGGACCGAGCCAACTCACAGACACACACACACACAAGAGATGCGGATAAACCACGGATCGGGCGGATGACGTGACGAAAAATAATATTTTAGCCTACCACTCGTGGAATAGGCAAAGAAAGAAAGGTAAGAAAAAAAGTCTGAAAACTTTGCCCATTAATTAGATGTGCAAGGCAAGCAGGCTAGTTTTCGGGGTGTCATGGACAATTAAAAATGTGAATATTCACGTTGCACTAGCGGTGGACTTTCAGCGAGTTTATTTAAACATTTATTTTTTATAGAGCCGTTTATGAGTCAAAAGAGCCGGCTCTTTCATTGAGCTGAGTGAAACGAACCGGCTCACGAAAAAGAGCCGAAATGCCCATAGTTATTAGGTGGCCAGTGTTTCACTTTCCCTCCAATAATATTTTGTTTTAATATCGCGGCGACGTATGTGTGATTACTGGGAACATAATAAAGACACCTGGACTCGGTCGAGACCAAAAGCCATATTTGGCAAGACCAGTGGCCGAGACCGAGACAAGTCCGAGTCCGAATACCAGCGAGTCCGAGACCATAGAAAAGCGGTCTCGAGTCCGGACTCGAGTACTACAGCCCTACCTTAGGTATCATCAGACACGGGGTGAATTATGAACCGAAAGGCGGAGGAGAACATACTGAATAGAGAAAGCTATTTAACAATCTTCAAGATCTCCCAGTATTATCATCCCAGCCATCTTCTCTTTCAAGACTTCTCTAAAAATCTCAAACTCACCATATCAAATTTCCATTCTCAAATTGGACATGCTGTCCATCTCTTCCCAACCTTCCTTTCATCTTTATAAATCTATTTCAGCATCTATTTTTGAGTCCACACTCATTTCAAAATGGAGCACCCCACATTTCTCAGATTTGGAGAGAGTTCTAATGGATTTGGTGACCGTGGAGAGATATTTGACCCAGATGTCATTCCTCGAATCTACACAACCTTGAGTGACACATGAAACGCGAAGATGCTTTCAATGCTGATTATAAAAATATCTATTTAGCTTACGTATATATTCATTCTTATATATGGTATGGACTTGTTTTTTAGGTATCCATTATAATGCATATGTATTCCGTGCACATTGTGTTATTTATTTAATGTATGATGTTTTTATGTATATTGTTTGCATGACTCTACGTGGCCTCGTTAATTGCCCCTTGGGGACAAATAAAGTGTTCTGAAATTGAAATTGAAATATAAGCACATGACCACCACTTCAGTTCTAGGACACACTCCTACACCAACCAGCTCTCGCTCGACCACCTGTGGAGAGAACATGTTGTAGCTATAAGGCTCGAGACACACACTCTGACCCAATAAAACCCGTTCCTGCAAGCCCTCTCTCAGAAACCCACTGGATTTGACTGAGGAGAAATGGAATAAATATAAGATTCAACATCTCGTTTTCAAGATAACAGTCTCAGAGCTAGACCGGCTGAATGCAGTTTGAAGTCGCTATTCATTGATACACCGCATGAAAAGGGCTCTCATATTGTCAATCTGAACAATCTGCAATAATTATACTCCTCCTCTTACAAGTCTTTCATTATTCAAAGTCTCAGACTGATCCTGAAGCCAGTGAAGTGTGCAAAAAGAAAACAGCAAATCAGACATCCGTGATTGAAAATACAACGTTGTGTACAAACAACCATTTCTTTTTCATCACTCGTGGAGAATTAATTAAACGCTGTGGGGAAATATAGAATATGGAGGAAGATGCATATTTTAAGAACAGTTTGCATTGCCTTTTAAATTGTTACATATTTAGAGAGCATGTACAAATATATTAGAGGCATCATCATTTATTATAGGAAATAAATGGAAGCAACTGTTATAACACAAAATTGAAGGAAAAAAACAAGGGAATGAGGAACTATAGGGTCAGGTAATTCTGATAGAAATTAAAAATACATTTAAAATGCATCAGTTATCTCATCAATCAATCAATCAATCAATAATTGTATCTATCTATCTATCTATCTATCTATCTATCTATCTATCTATCTATCTATCTATCTATCTATCAATCATTGTATCTATCTAAAAAATTTATTTATTTAATTTAAAATCTATCATTTAATTTATAATCTATCATTTAATCTCAAAACTAAACTCAAGACTAATAAAAACATTTAATAAAAGTGCTGAGATAAGATATGTGACCCTGGACCTCAAAACCAGTCACATAGGTCAATTTTTTGAAATTGAGATTTATACACAGCTGAAAAAATAAACTTTCCATTGATGTATGGTTTGTTATGATAGGACAATATTTGGCCGAGATGCAACTATTGAAAATCTGGAATCTGAGGGAGCAAAAAAATCGAAACATTGAGAAAATCTCCTTTAAAGTTGTTCATTTATGTTGGCGATTGTGCTGCATTCACTCACACAAATAAAAGTTTTATATATTTACGGTAGGAAATTTACAAAATATCTTCTTGGAACATGATCTTTACTTAATATCCTAATGAGTTTTGGCATAAAAGAAAAATCAATAATTTCGACCCATACAATGTATTGTTGGCTATTGCCACAAATATACCAGTGCGACATGTGACTGGTTTTGTGATCCAGGGTCATATATGAGAAAATCAAGAGGAAATTAAAGGAATTAAAAGGATTAATCTTCCCTAATCTTACTGACATCATATTATATCGGACAGCATGTTAAATATCGCTGCAATATGTGTCTTTCCCATTGACCTGCCTGACCTTTCCACATTAAGGTGGTCATAAGGGAACAAAAATCAAAGTAGTGCCTGACAAACTACTCCAAAAACCAGCCACAGCTCAAGAGCACGTCATGTGTCATTTCAAAAAAAGCTTTTTGATGGACTTCTCAACACGAAGTAAATGCTATCAGCTCACAACAGGAAGAGACTGAAGACAATTTCGCTCTAACTGAGTATAGCGGAGCAATTTAGAGTCACTGTGTGAGTGAGTGCAACTGAGCCCTGATGGACGTCTTGTTCAAATCAAGAAAAAGAGGAAATCTGGCCAAAAAGCGAATCATACAGCAGTTATTAAAAAAAAACACAAAAAAACACAAAAGCTCACTTTTATATGACATTTTCATGCAAATATATTCAGGCACTGGTTTGTGAATCATCAGTATTACAGCATCTGGTTGAAAGCGCTGGCTAAGGGTCTTGGCAGACACACTGGGCACTGCAATGTTGTTCAGCACCGATTTGAAAAGGTGGCATTCAAAAGACAGAAATTATAATAGATAGAGACAATTATGGGATTCGCACCGGATCAAGCCCCACACAGAAACAATGTCCTGACAATTATGTAAATATGTACATTTATGCGCCTGAGAATAAAACAAACAGGATTGTAGTGTCCAATCATGTTTTGTGCTGCTGCTTTTGTTCACTTTCTGCAGAAGATCAATGTGTGCAATGTGGTAATATAATGAATTATATAAATGAAATAGATGAATTATAAAATGCATTAAATAAAAATGATTTAAAAAAGATTTAATTAATATATATAAAACTTTTTTTCTTTTTCTTTTAGGGCTATAGATATAATGAGTTAACTTAATTTGTTATGGGGGAAAATAACGCGTTCAAATTTATAATGCATTTAACATGCACATCAGACGTTGATCATCTTACATTTGATAAAGTTAATTGCTGATGAATGGAGCCTGTAGAATGCAGTTATATGGCCCTAAAATTCAAGATATCAGGGCAAAAATGCCCCTGTATGAGTTTTTGTCTCATATTCATATCATGATAGAGTTAAGCAATATCACGAGTAACGAGCGCAATATCACACCAGTGCTGTTTTTGTCCTGAATAGCATAAGTGCAAATGTGATATTGCTTTTTTTTTTCAACAATTCAATAAATAAGAAGTTAATATTGTTTTTTGACACAATATTGTCTGCTTTTGCTCAATTTTGCCAATAAAAATATTACCCATACAGTAATATTCACTGCGCTTCGTTTCTAAATGAATCCAGGTTTTGAGCGAATCAATCGGGTGAACCAATGATTCAATGACTCATTCATAAATAGAGTCATTTACTTCATTCCTGAATGAATCAGCCGTTTGAACGAATGAATGACTCGATGACTTACTGTTTTAGACATCACCTAACTGGCAGTTTTAGTTTCTTATTTAGAGCATAATTTCATTAAAATAATAATAATTTTATATTTCCATATTAATAAATAAATAAATAAAACATTAAAGGAGTTCACCCAAAAATTAAAATTCTGACATCATTTACTCATGCACATGGCTGTTGAAGCCTAAACGTTAAATGTGTAATAAATTCTATGTTGAAACAAATAAAATGTATTTATTTTTTATCTTTTTGTAATGTCTATTTGATGCGTTTCTCATTTAACACAATAATGACTTTAAATGATCTTTTGGGGGTAATTTCTCAGACGAATTTGATGTGTGCGTAATTAATTAGATTAATTCTATCATGTCAAAATGTTAAATCACTAGACAGCCCCAACATTTATACGGACAGACAAACGGATAGATTGATAGATAGATCACTTTTGTCATTTATCATGCAACATTGTTTTTCATTTCCAGAAGGGCAGAAACTGAAGCGAACAGGGTCGGATTGCTCCAGGGGACAGCAGATGATGTTTACACAACCATCGGCATCTGATGAGTCCGATGAACTTATTGTGTCAAATAAACAGGGTGAGATTGGGACCCGCGGCTAATGTTTCATATCACAGATGCATGATTGAGTTCACTACACACATGAATGCTCTTAAATGAGCCGCAGCCAATGGCGTTTGTGATCAGCTTGACCTCTGACCTGAGGTGACTAATAGCATGAAATAGAGCACTCCATCAAGCCTGTGTTTATTTGAGGAGACAACAGAGTAACAACCGATCAGTTATATAGCGATCAATTGTTATTAATCTCAGAGGTCAGGCTCACCGAACGACTGATGCAGTTCGCACACAAAAAGGGGCAAAAAGTAGGAAAGTGCCGAGCAAGAACGTTTCCTAGAGTAAAGGCAAAGATGAAGATATTTTAAAGTCACCATGAAATCTAATTTCACAATTCCTATTTGTTATTGGAATTTTCCATGTTTATTATTATTAGCGATATCCATGCAGATCTTTTTTTTTTTTTACAAAATTTTATTCATAGCCTCGTAATCTTGAATCAGAATAAGTTCCTCTTGCAGCATCTCTTCTTTTCTCTGATAATGTGGGCGGGGCAACCTGTCACTCACATGAGATCAGCCAATAGCAAACCACAACCATCCAATCAATTCCCCACAGACAAAATAAAGCCCCGCCCACATTGTCGTTTCACTCAAATATACGACACAATAGGGAAAAAGACCAGCGCAACTTTTGTTTCATTCGACTTTAAGGGCGTTTTCACACCTGAAGGTCCGAACCAAAGTTCATGTTTTGATACATTTTATACATTCGGTAAGTTTTGGTTTGGTTTCACATTGCAATTCTGCGAGCGCACTAAAGCACTTTACATGACATCCTTGCGTCCTGTCGTCATCATCTATATGAGCTGCATCTCGACATTGATTGGTTTGTAAACGGATGTGCGTCTGACGTCAGCGTGTTGTCAATTCGGCGGGAAACTTTGACAAGAATAAAATAAAATAAAAAGTAAAAAAAACGTTGACAAGAATGAATGAACAGACGCATATCTTTGCCACTATACTGTTATTATTACGGCAGCACCAGCTATACCCAAGGCTAGTTCACATTCGCCAAATGAACGTCCTCGATGTGTGAACATTTTATCGTCGCCAGCAGGAAAGGAGGAGAAGAGCAAACAATCCTGCGGGAACTTCCTGTAAATGTTCTGAAAGTCCGAACCATACAGAAAATGCGTTCACACTAGAAACGAACCAAACCTTTGTTCAGTTTGATCCGGACCGAGACTACCTCTTTTCGTCTGTTTGGTCCGGATCGTGGTCCAGGGGAGGGTTCACACCTGTAATTTTGATTCGGATCAAACTGTAAAGTCTGAAAATCCGGACCAAACAAGGAAGGTGAGAAAGGGCCCTAAGCAGTTGTGCTTGTTAACACCATGAGTTTAATGTTGATTATGGTTGTCCAGCAACATCATAATTTGGAGCATTAATATAGAATGTTAGAACCTGATACTAATACAGAACCTCATGTGAGGTTGCAGGTGTTTTTTTTAACCACTTTTGTAAAAAAAAAAAGTGTATTATCAATCAAACGACATTCAACAAATGACACTTTTTTTGTTAAATTACCAAAACAAATTTAGGTATATACTTTTATAGTTTATGTATTTATTTATTTTTATAGTGTTTTATGTTTCTTTGTGAATATTTTGTTTAGATTTTTAATAATTGCATTTTTAGACGTTTATTTATCTGCAAGAAAACATCAAAAACTGAAGAATAAATATGAGTGCAGCATGATAATACAACACACACACACACACACACACATGCTACTCAGGTTTCATTGTAAATGTATTTACATATATTTTAAGTATTTAATTCACTAAACCATTCTATAACAAAAATGACCATATATTTCTTTAATATATAGACAATTTTGTAATTTACTGAAGAAGGAAAAAAAAACTATTGCGATATATACCACAGTATAAAATAATTTTCACAATCGCACACATCAGACGATGCAAAACTAATGTAAACAATGTAGGAGCAAAAACTGTCTCAAATAAAAGAGCTACACTTCATGAATTAATTAGTGATGGAGTAATTAGTGATGGAGTAATTAGTGAGAAGAATTTAAGTCAAAAAGGCCCACTCAAAAGTTTAAAGGGGTGGTTGATTATGATTTGACTTTTCTAACTTTAGTTAGTGTGTAATGTTGCTGTTTGAGCATAAACAACATCTGCAAAGTTACAACGCTCAAAGTTCAAAGCAAAGGGAGATATTTGCTTTTAAAGAAATTGCTTTTTAAGGACTACAACAAACGGCTGGTAGAGACTACACCACATTCCTCCCGGGTTTGTGACATCACCAACCCTAGAATTTACATTAACCTGCCCCCTCAACACGATTTATAGATTATCAACTAACCATTCAGAAATGTCCTGTTGCTTCTACATGTTGTCACTTCTTCTTGAGTCTCTCCATCTTTTTGACTTCGGTTTGAACATAAAAGTTTCATGAAAGTTGAATTACTGTGTGAGGTAAAAGGACACAAGCTCTTGAAGCTCCGCCCCCTGTGCCGGGAGCAGCAGCTCATTTGCATTTAAAGGGACAGACACAAAAACGGTGCGTTTTTGCTCACCCTCAAAAAGTGACAACTTTAACATGCTATATAAAAATATCTGTGGGGTATTTTGAGCTAAAACTTCACACACTCATTACACTTTTTAATTTTAATTACATCTTCTGAAAAGGGCATTATACCACCCCTTTAAAAGTTAAAATATTCAGCAATAATTTGACTGCACTGACACTATCAGATAAGAACAAAACTTGATCTAAAATGAATAATACTATTGTCTTCTGTAGAGCTGAATTGAATTTGTTTCATAATTGATCAACTGTGCAACATTAACACTATACAATACAGATTGCATAGATATTTCAATACAGAAATAAATGCATGTCCTGACTTGGGAGAATCCTAGATTTCCCACAGAATAATATATATAAAAAAAAAAAAAAGCCAACTCTGATCATTCAAACGACTAATTTTCCGCTCTGGTTCTTTGCTTGAAAAAGCCAAGAAAGTGGGTTGGACGTGTGAAAACTAACTGTCCACAAACCCACAATATTCACTTCAACCTGATCCATATGATGTGTAATAAGGCAGTGATGAAGGAGCACAGCATTGCAGGACAGATCCTCTCGAGTCCTCCTCAAATATGAGCATCAGCAAAACAAACCATGCCTTCAGTGAAGGTCCCGTGTGCCAGTATGAGTCAGTCTGAGGTCTGGCACTGGCTCCGGTCCACCGAGCCCTTGAGTTACACCGCTTACATAACCACCGGCACAGAGAACATAAGGAGACAACATGTCAGAAGATGCACGTCAAGAACTGATCAATGCACCGAAATCATCAGCAAACGCAGTGCTGGCTCAGAAATGCACGCTGGCGATGCTGGAGGCAAATCTGCACAGAAAACCAGTCATTTTCCCCCTCTTTCCCACTCTCCTGCAGATATTTTTAGCCCTCTGATGGAGACCTGTGAATTAGGATTTATGTTGGAGGGCCGGAAGGGTCTCGGCGCTCCTGCGGCGACAGAAAAGAGTTATGCAAATGTGCGTCCATTTATCACCGCACGACATTTCAGTTCCAAAACCCACGATTTATTTGAATAAATTTGTGTTAAAGACTGTTTAAAAGGGCAGCTCACCCCAAAATGAAATTTTCTGTCTTATCTGTCGAAGCTCTGAAATAGACAAAGCCGAACGGACTACAAATCTGGAGCCATTTGCCGCCAAAAACAAATTCAATAAATAATATGTTCATCACATGGAGTAATCATATGACGTATGTATAATGCACAAAGTGTATGGACTACTTATATGATACTTTCATTTGTTTCATTATTGTTATTTGGGAGCATGACCACATTGACTTTCATTATATGCAAAGAGCAAAAGGAGATTCTGTACTCTTTCAGAAGATGTGTCATAGCGCCACCTATCATATAACAGTGGAAACTCAAAAAACTCAGGGAAAGAGTTGTCATGTCATATCATGACCATATTCCAGGATGACAATGTCAAGATTCATCAGGCTCAGTTTGTGAAGGAATGGTTGGGAAGGAGAATGAAGAATCATTTTTTTTTAACACATGAATTCCAGACCTTAAATTCACTGAAAGTCTTTGGGATGTGCTGGAGGAGACTTTACAGAGTGCTGGACTCTTGCATTGACGAATACAAGATCTTGACCAAAAATGTATGCACCTCTTGATGTAAATAACATCACAATCTTTATTTCTATCAAGAGGTGCATACATTTTTGGTCAAGATCTTGTATTGTCAACACTCTGTAAACGTGACGTAACGTAATGTAACAATTACTGTAAAACTGTAGGTCAAAGAGAAGGTACATCACTCTAAGACGAATACATCTCTTACTCAAGACATCAAAACAAGCACACAGAGGATTGCAGTGTGTTAAAAGAGATTGGTTTATGTCCAATAAGTCAAGAAAGAGTGCACTTCCCTCTCTAACACACATGCCACCGCTGTCACCTGTCTTAACGATGAGCGATGAAGACATCAGGGCGGAGTGACAAAAATCAATGACTGATCTTAAAATTGAATTTCTCATGTCATTTCATTGAAAAGAGGAATACAAACGTGCACACACAGATATTTGCAAATACATTTCTGCAAAAAAAAGCATAAAAATAAATCAATATGGCAAAATCGGAAAGTCAGCAATGCATACAAATGTATTAACCATTTGCAATTTCGATGCCTCAAACGGACATCAAAATGCATTTATGCAAATGTTATGCGGGGTGTTTGACATCACAAACCCAAACTCACATTTACAGTAAATACTGTACGCAAGCAGGATCTGCTGGAGAGACCATGTCAATGGCTCAATCTCAAAAGGACATTGGACCTTGTGTGGAGGTTTTGTAAAGTATTATATGAATATTCAGATTTTTTTCTGCCATATATAGATCACTTTTCACAAACAAATCAATTCTCAAACCTACTCAAGATTTATTTGCATTGATCCTCAACTGCCTGATTTATTTAATTGCATAAAGTAACGATATTATCACCCAGCTCTTAATATAAAGTGGGATTTACAAGTATGCATATATATATATATATATATATATATGTAATATAAGGATACATACAGTACACTCATGTAAAGCCATACATACTATATAGCAAATCTCAGCTATGTGATTGTTTATGTCGTCGCTAAATGTAAACCATAGTATCGCCAGCTCGAATCTGCTAAATGCTACAATAGAAGATATTAAGTTATTATAAACATTCAAATCATGCATTTCAGTAAATCTGTCTTGTGAAAAGCGCTATACAAATAAATGTGACTTGACTTGAATATAGTTTAAACCAGAATACATCAAATTACGAAATGCATTTCTTATTGATAAATGAAATGCATAATATTAATAATAAATAATAATAATGAAAAGTTATAATTTATATTTTATCCTTAAATTTAATTTGACTTGCATCCATTTAAGGATCAACCTGCAAATTAAAAATATTAAATCTAATTGAATTTAAATCAAAGTGCACATTTAAATCCAAAAATGAATATAAAAACCGAGTGGAATAAAGTAAACATTCAGCACATCTTGACTTGAGCCATTGTAATTGTATAATTTCACCTAATCAGGCGTATGGCTAAATCATCCATACACACTGAACAAGGTCCAATTATGAGCATACGCTGACAGCTGAACCTCAGACGTCTTTAGATGTCAAAAATCACACTCAAAAATACCTGCCAAATAACATTGTTCCATAACAGTCAGCAGAACAATCATATATGGAGGCATTCAGGTCTGCTTTTACAGTAGAGTTGGAGAGCTTTCTCCCCTCCCTGCATCCGACTGGCGGACTGACAAAAGCCTGCGTGAACAGGGAAAAACTGCTCCAAGTTGTTGAGTTACTGAAGTGCTGCCAGTTTCTTAGCTGGACTGCTGTAAAACGAAGGTCGTCCTGATGGCATCAAACACGCGCGGACACAGGCGTCCCACTGGCACACTCAAAACGGACATGATTGTTTTTCCCAAATCTCGCCAATGACAACCCAATGACATTCCCTGCCTAAGAAAAAAGAAGTGACTAAACAAGTGCCTCTTGTGTTTCTCTGATTCCCTGACACAGATTGCAGAACAGATTGCAGTTGACTGAGGCCTTGTCCACACTAATACTCTTTCGTTCAAAAACGCATCTTTTTCTCTCCGTTCACTGAGACAGCGTTTTTATTAACGAAAACTACGATTTTTGAAAACGCTTTCCAAAGTGGATACACATGAAAACGCCGGTTTGTCGTTGTAGTGCGGACTGTCAGAACAGAGGTATTTAAAAACGATGACGTCAGTTTAGTCATGTGACGCATGTTGTACCAATAGATGTGTGTATACCGGTGTTGTGCCTGTTATGTGCGGTTCACTTTCACACTGTTGCTAAAATATGTTGCTCTTCATATCACAGTCCTGCAAAGATGACAGAATTCACTCGCATTCGCTGTCCTGCGGTGAAACATGAGAGCAGTTTTAGCGTTTTAGACCGAACATATAATGGTGAGTGAGTTTGCTGGACGCATCAGTGAAGGATGAGATATTTTGCTAAATAAAATGATCCTGCCAGAAGAATTGAGCGATAACTTTATTATTTATTTTTCCGTCAGTATCGTCTCAGTGAGCTTTTGTGAGGGTTTATGCTGTGAATTTAGCATTTTCAGACATTTTC
>NC_139976.1:37015839-37228339 GCF_963993115.1 Abramis brama
AAAGTGAACGTGTTTTGTGGACATACACGATTATCTGAGCTCATTTAGAGAATTCACATTTCTAGCAAAACCCCTGAAACTCATGAAGTGTCGCCCACAGGTTCTTGAGCCGTTTATGACAATGCAAGAAGCGCAAATCTGGCAACAGAGACGGGTTTAGTTTCACACACACATCATCTCAGCGGAGTTTTCTCAGCTCACACACACTCTTCATGATCTACACACAGCCAGAAACAGCAGAGATGCTGCATGATGAGGAAAGTCACTGATAACACTTTACAATAAGGTGCATAAGTTAAAGGGTTAGTTCACCCAAAAATGAAAATTCTGTCAGTAATTACTCACCCTCATTTTGTTCCAACCGCGCAAGACTTTCGTTCATCTTCGGAACACAAATTAAGATATTTTTGATGAAATCTGAGTGCTGGATCACTTCTCCATAGGCTGCTATGTGATTGAAACTTGCTGGCCCAGAAAAGTTATTAAAGAGATCGTTAATATAGTCCAAGTGACTACAGTGGCTCAATCTTAAGTATATCAAGCGACGAGAATACTTTTTGTGCGCAAAAACAAACAAAAATAACGACTTTATTCCACTATTCATTTCCTTCTCTCTGGGCCTCGTAGTGTTTTTGCGCAGCGCGTCTGTGTTACACGTCATCACGCATCACACACATGACCAGCGTCGGCCAATAGTGAGCCTACGTGGTGACGTGTAACACAGACGCGCTGCGCAAAAACACTACGTGAACCAACTAGAGGCCCAGAGAGAAGGAAATGAATAGTGGAATAAAGTCGTTATTTTTGTTTGTTTTTGCGCACAAAAAGTATTTTCGTCGCTTGATATACTTAAGATTGAGCCACTGTAGTCACTTGGACTATATTAACGATCTCTTTAATAACTTTTCTGGGCCAGCAAGTTTCAATCACATAGCAGCCTATGGAGAAGTGATCCAGCACTCAGATTTCATCAAAAATATCTTAATTTATGTTCCGAAGATGAACGAAGGTCTTACGCGGTTGGAACAAAATGAGGGTGAGTAATTACTGACAGAATTTTCATTTTTGGGTGAACTAACCCTTTAATGTATTAACTAACATGAACTTAACAATGACAAACATAACAAACTTAACAATGAGGAATACATTTGGGTTACACTTTATTTTAAGGTGTCATTGTTACAGTGTAATTATATATTTAAGTACTGAGTAATATTAATTAACAACATGTACTTACTATAGGGTTAGGTTAGGATTAGGGTTTGGTTGAGGGTTAGTTGCATGTAATTATGCATAATTTACTGTTATTACTATGGTAAGTACATGTAACATATGCAACTGTAAAATAAAGTGTTACCTACATTTGTTACAGTATTTATAAATCTCTGTTAATGTTGGTTAATAAAAATACAGCCGTTCATTGTTTGTTCATGTTAGTTCACAGTGCATTAACTAATGTTAACAAATACAACCTTTGATTTTAATAATGTATTTGTAAATGTTGAAATTAATATTAACTAGATTAATAAATGCTGAAGAAGTTCATGTTAACTAAGGTAGTTAACTAATGTTAACTAATTAACCTTATTGTGAAGTGTTACCAAGTCATTTTAAATGAGGTAAACACCGTCTCTATAGTCCACTATATCCACCACTATATACCACAAGTCTTATATTACACACACACACACACACACACACAAACACACACACACACACACAGTCACGATCTCACATATCTCACATTTGCCACTGGACTGATTTTCAACAAGTCTGGAGGTGCATAAATATTAAAGTGGAAATGCATGAATGTTCAGCTGGTTCCCACAGGGTTTCTCATGCATCATACTGGAAATAAGCCTCACATCTCAGTGGAAACTCACAGCTCCACGCTCCCACTTGCCCAGAGACCAGGAGAAAACAACAGGAAAGGTGAGTGTGGAGTTGAACATCACGGATGAAAATGAATACAGGGCTGCACAACAGATCCAATAAATATTTAAGATTGTGATAATCAGGAAACGTGCAGAGTACAGCATTATATTAAGATTTATTTCCCTGCAGAAACACAGATTTCAACAGGTGTTTATATCAGGACAATCAGTAACAAAACATCACCGGCACTTTTAAAAAAGTATCGTCCTGGGTTCACATTTTGGCAAACTTTTTTTTACTTTTTTTTTTTTTTTGAAAGAAATGAATACTTAAATTCAACAAAGACACATTGAACTGATCAAGAGTGACAGTAAAGACATTTATAATGTTACAAAAGATTCTATTTCAAATAAATGCTGTTCTTTTGAGCTTTCTATTCATCAAAGAATCCTGAAAAATAAAATTTATCGCGGTTTCCACAAAAATCTGAAGCGGCACAACTGTTTTCAACGCTGGTAATAATCAGAAATGTTTCTTGAAAAAAAAAAGTGCATAGTTCATAGGGCCCTAAACATGTAATTTTTGTTAAACTTTTAATAAATTGTATAATTTTTATGATTTCAATTAATTATATATGTTTTTTGATTACAAAAAAAAATTGTAGAAAAATTTAAATGAAAATGAAAAAATAAATATGGGAAAAAATTCAACGAATTTCATAAGGCCCTAAACATGTAATTTTTGTTAAACTTTTGATAAACTGCTCAATTGTATAAGTTTCATGATTTCAAATAATTAGACATGCTTTTGATTATTAAAAATTTGGAGGCCAAAAAATGAAAATGGATATAAAACGGATTTTGGGAAAAAATAAAAAGGATTATATTTTGCGTTTTTACCCCCAAAACGAGTCGTCATGTAAATAAACGGCCAAAACGCATAAAACCGTTTCAGTTTTTAGTTGAAAACGTGTCATACAAACAGTAAAACCCCAAAGTGAAATCTAAACTTGGCACGTACGCAACATCAGTTTTTACTCATACAATCCAAACATCTTGAGGATTTAAGTGTCAGTTGGCGTTGTCTCGCGAGGACGCTCACCATCATGTGACTCGGATCTCAAGAGTTCAGGCGGAGCTGAGAGAGACGGATGAGCCGATGTCCAGTGTTTATCAGTTTCTCCAGACAGACGGACTGCAGCTGGACAACACACACTGTACACATGAGATAAGAGAAGCGCTGACAGCAGGGAATCTGAGTGTGTTTGTGCGCATGAATACGCATCTCTGGATATTTCCACTTTCACACAGCGCTCTGCTTTCCAACTTCATCCGAAAAATGGCAAAAGTGAATAATACTCCTACCCGCCATCCCACAACCTTCAGCTGTAAATACAGTACTTTTTATATGTAAACAAGCCACTGTGAAGTAATAAACCTCCCTTCACACCTTCTTAGTCGTGTCACACTTCTCCTGCGATGCAACAAAGCTCTTCAACACACACGCATACTCTTAAAAGCAATAATGCAAGCGGTTGCTCAATCTAATCAGACAAAGCCAGATGCACTCGAGAACTGAGGTGTTTCGAGAAGATTCGGGTTATTCTGCGAGAGGAAGAGGCGGTTGTCATGGAACCTGTTGCCGTGCGCCGGTCGTCAAGCGCAGCGTTACATGAGAGCTTCTGTGGCCAAGCTAACGAGAAGTCACGCAAACACATGACCACCTGCTTCATCACATAAAAGATGCTGGAAAAAGACTCTTTTTCAGAGTAAAACGATACAGGCCTACGCAGAAAGAAAAAGAGAATGGATGAGTTCAGGACAAAAAATATATTTATTTGACCAAAATATTCCAGTTGGTGCTCAAGAAGCATTATTATCAATGTTGAAGAAGTCTTTGCTACTTAATATTTTTTGTGGAATTCATCCTAAACTAACATTTAAAAGTTTAGGGGTAAGATAAAAATAAATAAAAAACACTTTTATTCCGCAAGGATGTACATAAATAATATTACAAAAGATTCTACTTCAAATAAATGCTGTTCGTTTCAACTTTTTATTCATCAAAGAATCCTGGAACATAAAACGCATGACAGTTTACACAAAAATATGAACTGTTTTCAACAGTGATAATAATCATAAATGTTTCTTGAGCAGCGAATCATCATATTAGAATGATTTCTGAAGGATCATGTGACACTGAAGACTGGAAATCACAGGAATAAACTACACTTTAAAGGTCCCCTATTATGCAAAATTCACCTTCGCATGCTGTTTGGACATAAATGTGTGTTGGCAGTGTGTGTACACAACCAGCCAATAGTGATAAAAATCCACTCACTCCTTTTTTATTAATCCCCATAAATCATCAGCAGTGTCTCCCAACGACCTGTTTTCAGAATGCTGTTTTAGTGACGTCACTAAGCACAGGCCCCGCCCACGAGTGTTGACAGACACTGCCGTTCTAACATAGCCCCGCCCTGATCGAGTTCACAGCTGCTGCACTGACGAGACTGTCTCCCAAGCGTTGTAGGTGTTGTGTGACTGGATCTATTAATCCACAGAGCTCTCTCTATTTACTCCCGAAATCTGAGGCAGCTGCTGAAGACGAGGTGGAATTATTTAGTTTTTAAAGAAAATGCTCCCTCAACTCTACCGAAATTCATTTATGTACTTGCGCACTTCTTATAACTTACTGTGTTTACTCAGCTCTTACGGTGATTTTCTGAAGTAAAACTGACGCTTCATCTTTTGTGTGATGTACAATAAACTTTATTAAACTCATCAGTATATGTTTGATCATCATTCGGACCTGGTCCAAAACAGCAGACTTGTAGGCTATTAATAAATAATGGATACATACAAGCAGATGACAAATACGTTATAACCGTAATTAAACTACTAAACTATACCTGTTTCATCTCTATACAGCACTCTGACTCTGTAGGCATTATTGTCCGACTCGAAATGAACACCGTTACTGAGAGTTTCTGATATTATCATCATTCCGTGAGATGAAATTGTCCTGAGAGACTGAGCGCGAGCTCGTGAAGCTCCGCCCCCTGGGTCGTCCAGCAGCAGCTCATTTGCATTTAAAGGGCACACACTAAAACAGCTCGTTTTTCTAATCCCCAAAAAATGACAATTTAAACATGCTGTAAAAAATGATCTGTTGGGTATTTTGAGTTAAAACTTCACATACACACTCTGGGGACATCAGAGACTTATTTTACATCTTGTGGGACCTTTAACATATATTCACATAGAAAACAGCTGTTTCAAATTGTAATACATTTTCTGAAATTTTCTGTATTTTTGGTCAAATAATTAATACATTACATTACATTAATTACAAAAACATTAATAACTCTTAATTATTCCCAGCTTTTGAGCAGTGGTACGGGATAGATAGCTGGGTTATTTGTTCTACTCAATAACTGGGTTGTGGTAATTTCAGGGTTATTTTCACAATATTTGATAGTTTTTGTGTAACACAGAATGACGTGCTTCAATATAACTGTGGATGCGACATGCAGTTCACGGCATCCAACAGTTTGTTGAGTGTTTTTTTTTCCACTGACGTATAAAGAATCATTGACAGACAAAGGAAAAGTACTGGATTCTGCATAACAACAGGAACATCTGAAGTGAATCTGATACACAAGCGCTGCGTTAAAGGAGAGTTATGTAGAGGTTCAGAAAGGGTTTTCTGACTGTTTCTGAAACTCTGAGGAGTTGAGTGGCTCTCAGTTATTTAAGAAATGAGTCTCCCTATATGTACATCACCACTAAAAATATAACACTCAATAGTCAACGCATGTAGTCAATCTTTCCCCGCTGATTTCCCCGCTGACAGCTGTGCCAAACTGGATTAATCTGGACTGTTTGTTGGTCTATTTTTAAGTGTTTTTGTCTACTTGAATTGGTTAGTCTATTTATATGTTGCCATAATTTAAAAGTATTGCCACTGACTTCTTCAATTAGTTTAGAGAATTAATTAGTCTTAGCCTTTCGCAGCTCTGATACTACTTTGTTCCTCAAGCCAGTATAAATAAGGTGGTCAGTGTTAGTTTTTGTTATTAAGGACCTTTTAAGAGCAATATCTCGCCTTTTAATGATCTGAAGGATGGCACTGTCGAACCATGGAAGAGAGTATTTCTTAAGTAGCCTTTACTTATTAGATCACTTAAAACAGAAGTAAAATTGCTTGCACAATAGTTTCTGTTTCTTTAATTGCCCTTTCCCAGTTAACTTCCTTCAAATCATGTTCAAAATCGTTCAAAATTATATGTTTTTGTTACAATCAGATTTAGTAAAGTTAGTCAAATCAGATTTAAATTTCTCCATAGTTGATTTTAATTTTCATTTACCACTCTTAAGTGTCACATGATCCTTCAGAAATCATTCTAATATGATGATTTGATGCCCAAAAAACATTTTTGATTATTATCAATGTTGAAAAAAGTTGTGCTGATGCATATCTTTGTGGAAACCGTGATATATGTCCATTCAAAAGTTTGGGTCAGTAAAATTCAAATAAAAAAAATAAATAAATAAATGAATGAAAGAAAGAAAGAAATTAATTATTAATTTCATAATAATTAATTATGGCTGCACTGAATTGATTAAAAGTGACAGCAAAGACATTTATAAATGAATTTCTATTCATCAAAGAATCCTGGAAAATCAAATGTATCAGTTTCCACAGAAACTATTCAGCTGGAAATAAAACTATGATGAATAAGACATGAAATCTGGAAAAATTTAAAGAAGTGGTGCAAGTTTCAACTGCATTACAAAAAGCCGCATCCCTGATAGATAGATAGATAGATAGATAGATAGATAGATAGATAGATAGATAGATAGATAGATAGATAGATAGATAGATAGATAGATAGATAGATAGATAGATAGATAGATAGATAGATAGATAGATAGAGAGTTTAGTCGACAGTGAACAAACAGAATCTGCAATAGTTAATGCTGGATCTCGAGCCACTCGGGGGTTTCAGGAAATATTCTGGGTCGCAATTTTCCATTTCAATTTTTTCCTGAGGTTCATTCCACACCCACAACATTATTACTCCACATACACTCCAATGACGTTTCCCACCTGCGCTCTGCAATCTCACTTATTATTTCTGTTTCCTCAGAGCAGAAATCAAATAAACACACAGGTGCACAAAGCTTAATGCTTTCCTTTACTGTAGGCAAGCTTTTATGACTTTAAGAGACATCATTTCAAACCTCAAAATATGCATTGCTGTACCTTCAGTGCAGTGTTATCTTAGATTTATTTTTTATATATTTCGCTTTCACTTTTGGTTTTATGCTTTTAGTTTTCAAGTTAATTTTAGTTGAATTTTTTGTAATTTGTAATTGTATTAGTTTTTTTATTGCTATTTAGGTTTAATTTATTATTATTTCAGTTTTAGTTTTAGTCACTTTAGTTTTTATTTATTTGCAGTTAATAATTTTTAGTGCTTTAAATTTGACAATTAATTTGCACATGATTTAAAAAAAACAAAAAACAACACATGATTGTCGGGAACAAACACACCAAAGAGTTATTTTGGGTGCATGAGATGAAGTGTAGAGGGAAAGATCTCCCAGTTACACTTGAAGACAAAATCATGATTAACCTGAAAGAGATTCCTGGATGTCTTTTGCTCTTTCAGTCTTTCACGAGTCAAGATGGAGTTAATTACTATTTAACAAGAGGAACATGAGAGAGCAACAGGCTGCAATGAACAGAGACTTTGATGATTAGAAATGCAATATCTTCCAGTCAATACACAGAGAGAGAGAGAGAGAGAGAGAGAGAGAGAGAGAGAGAGAGAGAGAGAGAGAGAGAGAGAGAGAGAGAGAGAGAGAGAGAGAGAGAGAGAGAGAGAGAAGCGTCTCAAGAGGGAAGATCGTCTGAGAACAAGAATATGAAAATGAAAATGAATATGAAAATGAATATGATCAGGTGTGGTAAACTAGGATCCACACTGGGAATAAAGAGTAAAAACTTTTGGGTCTATGCAATCAATATTATGCCTAATAATAAAAGTCTTAATGCCGTATGTATTCTTCCTGATGTATAGTTCAATCTGAGCCAAATCCATAAACAGATATAAGGGTTAATATTATAAGTACATGCATCGCAATAAGTCATGCATTAATTTAATTTAAAATATATATATTTTAAAATGCAAATACAGTACTGGTCAAAAGTTTGGAAACATTACTATTTTTAATGTTTTTGAAAGTAGACTCTTATGCTCATCAAGCCTGCAAAACTGGAATATTATGGAACATTATGATAATTTAAAATAAATCAAGTTAAAATAAAGTTTTCTATTTTAATATACTTTAATTTCTGTAATGCAAAGCTGAATTTTCATCAGTCTTCTGTGTCACATGATCCTTCAGAAATCATACAAATCAGTATATATATATATATATAAGTTATTACATTAATTTATTTTAAAATACAAATACAGTGACTTAAATGCACTTTCTATGTTTTAATTTCTGAATTAAAATTAATTTTCATCTTTTTGGGAGAAAATAATAAAATTCTTCAAAAGCAAAACTTAATCTTGGCATAAACATTTATTGTTATTTCTTTTTCAAAAATGTAAAGGCTTTTGTCTGCCAAAAGAAATGTGGTGTAAACGACATGCAGAACACAAGAGAAAAAAAAACATAAAACAGGAAATGACATAATAAAAATTAGACTATATATGACAAGTTAATTAAGGTTAGTGTATGTAGTGATATTTATGAATTAATATTAAAAGGGGTCATCGGATGCAAAATTCACTTTGATATGGTGTTTGCATATAAATGTGTGTTTGCAGTGTGTGGACACAACCACCATACAATGAAGAAATCCATTCACTCCTTTTTTTAATCCTCAAAAAGCCTGAACACTCTCAATGATCAAGCCGTTTGGATTTTCTGAGCGCTATGATGTCATAATGCTCATGCTCCGCCCACGACCCCTGACGGACTGTCCCGTATTAGCATATTTCTGCCCTCAGCCATTCGACACGCCCCATGAAGAGAAGGGTGGGGTGAGCAGTTGCTCATTATCATTTAAAGAGACAGAGCTGTTTTTGAGGAGGTAAAGTGTGTTGTTTTACACAACCATTAAACAAACTTTACATGAACACTCTAAAGAATCATCCCAACTTGTGGAAAATGGGCATCCGATGACCCCTTTACATAAATTAAATTATGATATTTGGAAAAGAAATTCTCTAAAACTATATCTTTTAAAAAAAATTATCTTTTTTTTTTTTTTTACACTGAACACTTCTGCATTTAAAGGTGCTCTATGCAATGTCAAGCGTTTTCTAGGCTGAATTTTTTTGTCACATCCAGCAAACATCTCCTCACTATCCGCTAGCTGCCTGTCCCCTGAACACACTGTAAAAAACGCAGTCTCTGTAGACAGCCCAGGGGCCGGTTTCACAAAGATAGACTTTGACTATGGCTTAGATATAGTAGATAGTCAGACTTCAGATAGACATCTAAATCAGACCGTTGCACAAAGCACTTAAGACTCTGACTATCTTAAGTAGGACTACACTGCAATGCATTCTGGGTAAAATAAGACACTTTTCAAAACAAAAAACATGGCGGATCGAGTAAGCGCATTCAACCGCTCAGTGCTGTTTACCCCAGCGGAAAATATGTGTTTGTTGGAGGAGTATAAATGACGGAGTATGTTTTTATGTTTCCACTGTTCGATCGCGCCCGTGCCTCTCTCTCTGTGACACACACACACACACATCAGCATTGCAATCTTGACATCACAGCCTGTTATTATGCAGCATTCACACCAAACGCGAATAGAGCGTCAAATTCCTGCTGGTTGCCAAGGTAACAGAGTCTTACACCTAAGTTTGCCTGGGGGTAAGGTGTCTAATTTTTTTGGTCTAAATTATGTCAGTCTTCATTTTTGTGAAACAGTCTAACTTGCATTAGACTAGTCTATGAGCAAATTTTTGACTTGTCTAACACTATAGACCGGTCTAAAATAGCTTTGTGAAACCGGCCCCAGGCTCCACAAACGGCAACAAAAACAAACTGGCCCAACCTGGCCCACGAAACATAAACAGTGTTCCAGCCAATAACAGACAAGAATGATTTGGGGGTGGGGGGGTTAGTGCGTGTGCACATGAAGGGGGGGGGACTGGAGGAGAGAGAAGCATGAAGAGGGAAGTTAGCGAGAGGAGAGATGTCCTAGACAACGACAACGACTAACGTTAGAGTTATATTCTCTTGAATTTTGATATGTCCGACACACAACCAAAGAGACGACGTTCTGATGAACAAATAGCAAAGAAGAGGGAAAAGGAGAAGGAACGCGCAAAGTCCCAAATTCATGACTGTTTCAGGAAGCACGGAAGGGGGGGGGAGGGGACGGGATGAGAAGGAGGGAGGGTCGAGCTAGCTTCCGTTTTGTTTGACAATACTTTAAAACGTCAATAAGAAGTGACGTCACCCAACATCGCTTAGAGCAGCTTTAAGGTGTAAAGAAACTTGCAACACATTAAAAGTCAAGTTTTCTTCAAAGAGTCGAGGAGTCGAAAGTCAAAGAGTATTGGTGTGTTTTAAACTAGATTTTTCCTTTTCTGAATCTTGGCTACTCTTATATGTTATTGACCCACAAGTCAATTCTGCATTAAAACCTACAGCAAAAGCTCTTCCCGGCTGGTTTCCCACTTGCTGTATCAAATGCCCCAGTAGCCTGGTGTCTCGAAGAGCGAGTTATCAGCAGTTATCTGCATTGATGTAGTGCTGTCGGCCACAGAGATCAAGGTGAGCCTCGATCCTGACAGGTGCGCCGCGTGGAAAGTAAATTCTCAGCAAATCGAGAGAAGCATTTCTAAATGCTTCTGAATGTGCAGGTCATTTCATTATGACACAATGGCTTCAGCTGATTTTAGTAGCAATGAATGAAATGAAGAGTGTGTAGGACAGAACGCCCCCTCTCAGAGTAATCACCTGTCTTCTGAGGGAGGATCTGGGCTATAAATCGCCCCGAAACCCCCTGTAACTAATTAACCCTGCAGGAGATGAGTGTTCAGAAGGAGAAACCATGCCTGTGGCCTTTCCCCAGCTGCCATACGCATGATTTACATAAACAATGCATGAATATATGAGATTAGAAGCCTGAATGAATGCTTCACTTAATCAAGATTCACCTAAATCGCTACTGGTGAGAAAGACCCAGACGGATATCAATTACAACAGGGTTTGTTTTTTACTTAATAATGCCCAAATAGAGACAAACATACATACATATACTACTCATATGCTACTCTTATACATATGCTACTCTTATATGTTATTGACCCACAAGTCAATTCGGCATTAAAACCTACAGCAAAAGCTCTTCCCGACTGGTTTCCCACTCGCTGTATCAAATGCCCCAGTAGCCTGGTGTCTCGAAGAGCGACTACCACATTGTGGTAGTTTTCTTGCATAAAGACTCATTTATAGTGCGTATAACAATTATTTAAATTATATATATTTAAAAAAAATATTTCAAGAAAAAAACAACAAAATTTAATATTTTTAAGTTTAGTAATTTGTTTATTTGCAGATTATTTTTTCCTTACTGTTAAAAATGTGTGTCGTCAATAGAATAAAATAATCACAATTAATCTCATGATTTCTAATGAAAATAACTATTCATATGGTACTATTTTATGCATATCTTAGAATATATTTAATAAGATAAAAATAAAACTAATATTTGAAAAAAGAGAAATTCTGCCTATATAATTTATTCATTATAATTCAATTCAATATAATTAAAGAATTATTAAATATAATTCATCCTATATAAAGAATTTCAGTAAAAAAACTAAAACTGAAATAAATAAATAAATAAATAAAACTTTAAAAAGGCGAAAGCATATAACAAAATTAATAAAAAGCTAAAATTCAAATGAAACTGAAAATATATAAATAAAAGCTCATTAATAAATAGCATAATAGTATATAGACAATGCTAAAATAAACCTGTTTATAATTGCTTTTAGTACATTTTGGGGCTTTTTCCCACAAAATCTTTTTCTCTTTTCGTGTTCTGTGTTACATTGTAAAGCACTTTGGTCAACTTGTGTTGTTTTAACTGTGCTATAGATAAAGTTGCTATTGCTATATTGCTATTGCTATTGCTTTTCTCAGCAAATGATAATTCAGCATATGTGATAAACCAAAATGAATAAATCAGCATGTAATCAATTCGATTGAATGACGATCAAAAAAAGCATGACTTCATACTCTCACATCAGCTTTTTTAAGATGTTTATCCTAATCAAACGGGCCCGGCATCGCCTCGTGTTTCTGCACACGACAGCATGAAGCCTGTCTCCCTGAAATTGCTTTGAAATTGAACAACACTTCAAAGACCTTCAGCGGTTCCACGCAAGCACTTTATCCATTTTCCACAGGCTCTTCTGGCCTCCTACTACACTTTGAGGTTGTGCTGGACATCTCTGAAAGCTCCAGGTTTACCTTGTAGACAATCAAAGACAAGCTGCAAAGATAAGCTTCCATTAGTGCCATTGTGTCCTCACAAACCCGAGACTCAAACCTTGAGACTGGAGCCAATGCAGAACTGTGTTGAAGCCCAAGATGAGCTATAATCCTTTGATGGAATCCAGTGTTATAATGTATTCTGTACATTATAATGTACTTAAGAAATCTGATTCATGCCACTTAACTACTTGATTTGCCTTTTTAATGATTAATTGAATTAATGATTAAATGGATGCCTAATGTTTTCCCAAAGTGGCTTGACTATATAAAAGGTTTTTTTAATGACAAGGCCCCCTAAATATGATGAGTGGCCTTATTAAAGTATATGTATACAGACTCATTTATACTGTGTGAGAAAAAAATATTGCTGTATTTTATGAAAAATAAGTCACAACGGGTCAAAATTGCATTGTTTAGAGAGAGAGAGATAAAAAAAGTCACATCGGTCAGTGTATAAATCATTTTTGAAATAATGTAAACTCATGTAATCTTTATAAACAAATAGGGGTGTGACGAGATCTCGTGTTACGAGATCTCGCGAGATTAAAACGCGACGAGATTTCTCGTCGAGGGGAAACTTTGTCTCGTGAGTTGTTGTGATGTCAGCGTGATGGAGCGTGAGGGTGAAATTAGTATTGAAGATGCCCCTGACACTTTTAAATCATTTGTGTGCCGGGCCAATCACACACACACTCCGCGCACACACACACACTCACCGTCCCTCGCTCACTCACTCACTCGCGCGCACACACACACGCTCACTCACTGTTGCTCGCACTCTCACTCACTCGCGCACACTCACTCTCGCTCACACTCAACCCGTCGTGGAGGACCGTTCAAATTAAACATGCTAGTCTTTCTGTCGTGATGTCCTGAAGCATCGCAGACGCGTAGGTTGTCGCCCACTATGACACACTATACGAAATGAAACGATCGAATCTTGCGTCCCGACGCCCGTTGTCCTTTACGAATCTCCACGAAACGGATCGTGCCAAAATCGCGCTAAAATAGTGTAATCTGAACCAGGCAGGTAATAAACATTTGACCTATCACGCAAAGAACCTATTAAAGCACTAAGACATGGGAACAGTATAGCTAACATTCACATATCACAAGTCATATCGACATCGCAATATTAAACAATGTTATCGCACATCGCAGCTTTTCCTCATATCGTGCAGCCCTAGTTACTGCCCAAAGGTCTCAACTGCTGCCAGAAATCGTCGACATGCTTATATTCTTGAAAAAGAACATGACCATAATCTTAGGCTGTTCTGTGTAGTTAATTTATCTCTTTTTCATGCTTGAAGAATTTTTTTTTTTCTGTTTGAACTTGTAGTTTTGAGAGAGCAGTAGGCTACTTTGATTATGGATACACACTTACTGTTTGCATTTAAAGTGTTATTTCAGTTATTTATATTAATTTTATTTATAGCCTACTGTTTTATTTTTTTTTATGTTCGATTTGTGGAAAGGAGTTAGATTTCTCATGTGAAATCGTACAGGGGAGAAGCCAGACGGTAGAGTTTATAGCAAAACATTTTGCAGTGTTTGCATGTCCTTTACTGCATAGAATTCATTAAAATAGAAGTAAAATAACATTCATTACAAGTTGATTTCAAAATGCACCTAAATTGTTTTGCATTTTGTGATTTTCAGTTGAATAAAAGACTATTTTCCATTCATATATTTCATCATTGAGGATTTCTTAAAAATTGTGTAAAAATCTCGTCTTGTCTCGTTCTCGTGAACCCAATCTCGTGTCTCGTCTCGTCTCGTGGAGTAAGCGTCTCGTCACACCCCTATAAACAAACACACTATAAACTATAAACATCTATTTTAGTTCCAATAACTCCATAATAAATCTTTTAAATGTAATGGTATTCATAACAGAACAGGAATGAAAAAAATTTAAATATGAAATAAATTATAGTGGCAATCATAATAAAAATAAAAATAAAATATTGCTGTATTTTATGAAAAATAAGTCACAACGGGTCAAAATTGCATTGTTTAGAGAGAGAGAGATAAAAAAGTCACATCGGTGTATAAATCATTTTGGAAATAATGTAAACTCTGGTAAATAAAACAACATTTTTATAAACAAACACTATAAACATCTATTTTAGTTCCAATCACTCCACAATAAATCTTTTAAATGTAATGGAATTCATAACAGAACAGGAATGAAAAATATAAATATGAAATAAATTATATGTCAATCATTATATATATATATATAAAAAAAAAACATTTATTATAAACACTGCGCCTAAGCACATTTATTTAAAGTGAAACTGAATCGGTGAGTGGGAAATGCACTAGACAAATAAACTTGGGCTCACGTGCCTCTCATTCGACACGAATATAAATGTGTTTGTGTGTTTTTTGTGTAATTGCATTAATTGCAATATCAGTCACTTTGCAATACAAGTCGCAGCATGTTTTAGATGACAAAAAAACACAGAAAATATGGTAAGCATGACGTTATAAAAGCAACATGTTGTTCCCAAAATTAAATAATTTATTTTCAAATGGCCATTGTACTAAAGAAAAACTACACTGTAAAACTAAATTTATCATTTTATCAATTGTTTCCATGCATAATAATTTGTCACCAAAGTGTTTGTCATTTATTTGAGTTTATTATTAAGTTATTATTGAGTGTCGTAACACTTTGATTTTCCTTAAAAAAGTAGGTAAAAAAGGCAGTATTTAAACGATTGAAAAAAAAAAAACTTTCTGAAGATTATTGGAGTGCGTTTTCCAAGAAAATATCATTTCTGTCCTTAAATTTGACATTAATTCAATGTGTTACTTATCTTTTACTATACAAGTTATACTAACAATTTTTGAGTGAAATTTGTTAAATCATACACAATTTTCTTTCAGTGTAGTAAAATATCTAGAAACGTTGTATGCATCTCGGAAACAGTTATATGATAATCAAATATCTTGATTAGGGCGGTCACGATTCCTCGATTAAAGTCGAGTACTCGTTTAAAAAAAAAAAAAAATCCTTGATTGATTTATCCGTGTCAAGTAACCAGCAAAATACACAGTAAATGCTGCTCCACACAAACTCAGTCTCTATAGTATTGGGTTTGTTTGGGTTTCCAAAAACGTACATTCATGTGGGAACACATATAAAGTCTGACGCACTGTTTCACAGCGTTTCGTGTTGAACTGTTGAGCGTCTCTGCATATGTTAAGAGTTTGGGTTATGACGTTCAGCTGGAAAAGCAATTTGTGCCATTTCATCAGATTTGTAAATAATTTATAAACCTACACAAACACAGAGGAATACATCAATATCTTTCCAAATATGCTAACTAGAACTTTCGGCTAAACACCGATATTAAATTTCTCAGCCGATACCGATTATTTGGAATGATATCGGCCGATACCGATATTTTGTTTTTTCTTAAGGAAAAAAATCTCTCCCAAATAATGCTGCAAACTATATAGGGAAACTTCTCATTTGGTACCCTATAATATTGGTTGCAATTAACAACAGAGGTATTATATTAAACTGCTATTTATTTTCAGATATAATTAATTACACCCAAATAAAAACTGAAATGTTTGTATACAACTCAGTTGCACATATAAGGTAGTTTTCATAAGGACTTGTCTTCATGGCAAATTTATTTAAACATATACATACATATACATATACATATATATACACTCACCTAAAGGATTATTAGGAACACCTGTTCAATTTCTCATTAATGCAATTATCTAATCAACCAATCACATGGCAGTTGCTTCAATGCATTTAGGGGTGTGGTCCTGGTCAAGACAATCTCCTGAACTCCAAACTGAATGTCAGAATGGGAAAGAAAGGTGATTTAAGCAATTTTGAGCGTGGCATGGTTGTTGGTGCCAGACGGGCCGGTCTGAGTATTTCACAATCTGCTCAGTTACTGGGATTTTCACGCACAACCATTTCTAGGGTTTACAAAGAATGGTGTGAAAAGGGAAAAACATCCAGTATGCGGCAGTCCTGTGGGCGAAAATGCCTTGTTGATGCTAGAGGTCAGAGGAGAATGGGCCGACTGATTCAAGCTGATAGAAGAGCAACTTTGACTGAAATAACCACTCGTTACAACCGAGGTATGCAGCAAAGCATTTGTGAAGCCACAACACGCACAACCTTGAGGCGGATGGGCTACAACAGCAGAAGACCCCACCGGGTACCACTCATCTCCACTACAAATAGGAAAAAGAGGCTACAATTTGCACGAGCTCACCAAAATTGGACAGTTGAAGACTGGAAAAATGTTGCCTGGTCTGATGAGTCTAGATTTCTGTTGAGACATTCAGATGGTAGAGTCAGAATTTGGCGTAAACAGAATGAGAACATGGATCCATCATGCCTTGTTACCACTGTGCAGGCTGGTGGTGGTGGTGTAATGGTGTGGGGGATGTTTTCTTGGCACACTTTAGGCCCCTTAGTGCCAATTGGGCATCGTTTAAATGCCACGGCCTACCTGAGCATTGTTTCTGACCATGTCCATCCCTTTATGACCACCATGTACCCATCCTCTGATGGCTACTTCCAGCCGGATAATGCACCATGTCACAAAGCTCGAATCATTTCAAATTGGTTTCTTGAACATGACAATGAGTTCACTGTACTAAAATGGCCCCCACAGTCACCAGATCTCAACCCAATAGAGCATCTTTGGGATGTGGTGGAACGGGAGCTTCATGCCCTGGATGTGCATCCCACAAATCTCCATCAACTGCAAGATGCTATCCTATCAATATGGGCCAACATTTCTAAAGAATGCTTTCAGCACCTTGTTGAATCAATGCCACGTAGAATTAAGGCAGTTCTGAAGGCGAAAGGGGGTCAAACACAGTATTAGTATGGTGTTCCTAATAATCCTTTAGGTGAGTGTATATACATACATACATACATACATACATACATACAATATACAGTGAGGAAAATAAGTATTTGAACACCCTGCTATTTTGCAAGTTCTCCCACTTGGAAATCATGGAGGGGTCCGAAATTGTCATCGTAGGTGCATGTCCACTGTGAGAGACATCCAGAAATCACAATATATGATTTTTTAACTATTTATTTGTATGATACAGCTGCAAATAAGTATTTGAACACCTGTCTATCAGCTAGAATTCTGACCCTCAAAGACCTGTTAGTCTGCCTTTAAAATGTCCACCTCCACTCCATTTATTATCCTAAATTAGATGCACCTGTTTGAGGTCGTTAGCTGCATAAAGACACCTGTCCACCCCATACAATCAGTAAGAATTCAACTACTAACATGGCCAAGACCAAAGAGCTGTCCAAAGACACTAGAGACAAAATTGTACACCTCCACAAGGCTGGAAAGGGCTACGGGGAAATTGCCAAGCAGCTTGGTGAAAAAAGGTCCACTGTTGGAGCAATCATTAGAAAATGGAAGAAGCTAAACATGACTGTCAATCTCCCTCGGACTCGGGCTCCATGCAAGATCTCACCTCGTGGGGTCTCAATGATCCTAAGAAAGGTGAGAAATCAGCCCAGAACTACACGGGAGGAGCTGGTCAATGACCTGAAAAGAGCTGGGACCACCGTTTCCAAGGTTACTGTTGGTAATACACTAAGACGTCATGGTTTGAAATCATGCATGGCACGGAAGTTTCCCCTGCTTAAACCAGCACATGTCAAGGCCCGTCTTAAGTTTGCCAATGACCATTTGGATGATCCAGAGGAGTCATGGGAGAAAGTCATGTGGTCAGATGAGACCAAAATAGAACTTTTTGGTCATAATTCCACTAAACGTGTTTGGAGGAAGAAGAATGATGAGTACCATCCCAAGAACACCATCCCTACTGTGAAGCATGGGGGTGGTAGCATCATTTGGGGGTGTATTTCTGCACATGGGACAGGGCGACTGCACTGTATTAAGGAGAGGATGACCGGGGCCATGTATTGCGAGATTTTGGGGAACAACCTCCTTTTCCTCCTGCGGCAGTGGTTCAGTGGTTCATGTAGATTGTCTACAAACCGAAAGGTTGGTGGTTCAATCCCCAGTTCCACCTGACCAAGTGTCGAGGTGTCCATGAGCAAGACACCTAACCCCAGCTGCTCCCGACGAGCTGGATGGCGCCTTGCATGTCTGACACCGCCATCGGTGTGTGAATGGGTGAATGTGAGGCTATGTAAAGCACTTTGGGGGCCATAGGTCTGTGAAAGCGCTATATAAATGCAGTCCATTTACCATTCCCTCAGTTAGAGCATTGAAGATGGGTCGAGGCTGGGTCTTCCAACATGACAATGACCCGAAGCACACAGCCAGTATAACCAAGGAGTAGCTCTGTAAGAAGCATATCAAGGTTCTTGCATGGCCTAGCCAGTCTCCAGACCTAAACCCAATAGAGAATCTTTGGAGGGAGCTCAAACTCCGTGTTTCTCAGCGACAGCCCAGAAACCTGACTGATCTAGAGAAGATCTGTGTGGAGGAGTGGGCCAAAATCCCTCCTGCAGTGTGTGCAAACCTGGTGAAAAACTACAGGAAACGTTTGACCTATGTAATTGCAAACAAAGGCTACTGTACCAAATATTAACATTGATTTTCTCAGGTGTTCAAATACTTATTTGCAGCTGTATCATACAAATAAATAGTTAAAAAATCATACATTGTGATTTCTGGATTTTTTTTTTTAGATTATGCCTCTCACAGTGGACATGCACCTACGATGACAATTTCAGACCCCTCCATGATTTCCAAGTGGGAGAACTTGCAAAATAGCAGGGTGTTCAAATACTTATTTTCCTCACTGTATATATTGTAATTCTCACCATTTCCTTCGTCGTGCGCATTACTCAACCACCGAATCATTACAGCTCTTCTCTAGTGTTTTTTAACAAACTGTGAACTTCGGATGACCTTCCTGATGTAAATGTAACGTTAAGTGACGTTGTTCACAAGCTGTTTTATTGACGTCTTTCCGTGGTTGAAACACAGATTGAGAGTTTACAAGAGTCATGATACGGATTTCGGTAAGTTGTACTATATCTTTCAGTATACCTTCTGATATTCATGCATGTTTTTCTGGATATAATTTGTATTAAAGTGGAAGAAAAGACTCCGCCTGAACTGAGGCGCTACAGCGATCTGTCACGTCACATTTAAGAGCGTCAAAACACCATTTATTGTTTGATAAAATGGACAGAATTTGAAAGATGACACTTAGTTTCTTTTTAGAAGTAACGAAACACAGAGCTATTTGGGATTATTAGATGAGAGGCGCTGATCATCGGCTGTAAACAATCGCCCGTCGGCCGATACTGATTATTAGCCGATACATCGCTGCATCTCTAATGCTAACTGTTCATTTCCATTTCAAAATAAAAGTTTAAACCCTCGCTCTGAGTTTGCATGTTTTGATGTCCATATATTCTTGTTAAAGAAATTACAGGGGATGTAGCATTTCTACCGTAAAGAAGTGGCCAAATATTAAAGATTAAAGGGGTCCTATTATGCTTTTTCAGTTTTTTAACTTTAGTTAGTGTGTAATGTTGCTGTTTGAGCATAACAAAGATCTGCAAGGTTACAAAGCTCAAAGTCCACTCCAAAAGGAGATGTTTTATTTGACAGAATCCACTTTTCAAGAACTACAAGGAAAGGCTCATTTGGACTACAACACGATTATGAAATCATAATGTTCCTCATTTAAATAATCCCCGCCCACGGAATATGCAGAAAAGCGGAAGAATAAGCTTGGCTCAAAGAGATGCTGTTTTTTCCACAACTCATTTGTTTGACCTCCCTAAGGCTGAATTTATTTTAAACACTGTTCCTGAGCATTATAATCCCAATGTTTATCTGTGCGCTGCATATTTTCTGAAGAACAGCTTCCAGAACCGCAGGCTATACGCACAGAAGCTTCTCCTGAAATGAAGCAGTTTCCACTTTGTCGGGACAATCTGTTGTTTGTGGATCACGACGTGTAAGTATGTCTTATTATTTGTAGTTGCGTTTTTCATTAACAGTTCCACTTATAAGCTTTATGTTGTTGCTTTGATAGGTATGATGTAAACGAAGGGCAAAGCTTTGCCTCCGCTAGCCTGATAACTAACATTACAGTATTGATGTAGTGTTTACTGTAGCTTTTGTAAGCTCTCGCTTTTGTAAGACGCTTCACAGCCCCTTTTATTAACCATGTGGTAACACTTTATTTTGATGGTCCCTTTTGAACATTCTGTTAACTATAAGTAACTTTGCAACTACATGCCAACTACCTCTCATTAGAGTATTAGTGTACTGTCTGCTTAATATCTGATAACTCTTTATTGTGATGGTCCTCCAACAGACACTCTACTGACTATAAGTAACTTTGCAATTACATGTCAACTTATTCTAACCCTAACCCTACCAGTCTACTAATACTCTAATGAGAGTTAGTAGACATGTAGGTGCAATGTTACTTCTAGACAACAGAATGTGTTAAAGGGACCATCAAAATAAAGTGAAACCAACATCATACCTATAATGTACAAGAAAAACATTCCACTCTAAAATACCACTCTAGCAAAGTTAACATTGTCAGGGTCTGAATCGGGTTTGAAATTGAAATAATACATAATGGACATAGGTTGATTGTTAATCTTATGTATATTATTACATTATGTATTTTAACAGTGTTCAATAAAACCATATGATTAATTGCTTTTGATACTTTATTTGAACCAATTATTATTGCCTTGTTATTATATGTATTTTAAGTCATTTTTAAGGCTATTGTTCGACTTAGGTCTATTTTTATTACCACAAATCAAATAAGATTAATTATCAAAATAATCGATTGATCACTCGATTACCAAAATAATCATTAGTGTCAGCCCTAATCTTGATTAAACTTTTGCTGGTTATATGCAGCTTTAATAGAAAATGTCTAAAGCGTTTTAATAATATGTGGTTCCTTTGTTGGTGTCCTAAACACATTGAGGAAAGATTACAATTGCGCTGTGGTTACATTTTTGACTACCTCCAAATGTGGTTTGAGTGATCAGATCACAAAGCGTTTTGGACAGCTCAGAATGTGCTCTGCATGTGTGGTCAGATCGCCTGAAATGGATGTTAACACCAGGAATAAATGGGGTCCATGACTGAGACTAGCTCAGCTGAGAAATGGGAGACACCTCAAAACTGTGCTGAAGCTGATCCAGGTATGCAAAAGGACATTATAATATATTACGGGGAAACTACAAATCTTCATTACCCTTTGCTGAGCGTCACTGTGGCATTTTCAAACACAACTTATGACATAATGACTGACGACTGAAGATTTTCCCCAGCTCTCTGTTCATTAAATATAGATTAGCTTCTTTCTGAAGTGTTCAATGCCTCTGATAAATTACCAAACTCTGACAAAAACACAAAGAAGTAAAACTCCAAGGTGAAGTCTTATGCACAAGCGTATTAAAAATTCAAGCTCAGTGCCGTGAAATGCACACGACAGATCCAGAATAAAAATATAAAAAATTTGTGCATTGCAGTGAATCAAAACAGTCTTTTGATAAAACTCCTACAAAGTTCTTACTGTGATTACAATGCATCTGATCAGAACAAATAACTTGCTAAACAAACCATTTGTTTGTAAAGCAAGGGCTCAGTTTCATGCGTAATAAACACATTCCCTTTAAATAACAAAATAAAAACACAACTAAAATGACAGCGGTGAGAAAACAGCAGTTCAGAAAGCATCTGATCATAGCGATGTGGATGTTTGCACAAACTCTTCAATTCGGCACTCCAGTCACGTTTATTTATAACACTTTATACCACAGATTATTAAAAGCAAACATCTTTACAGTAAAACAATGTCACTGTCGCTTTCAATTACAACTTCATTTTCTACTATAAAGCATCTCTCCAGTGTGTTCATGTTTTTACTCAAGGAAGTCTGATTTCCAGGGACTGAACAGGAGAAATCAAAGAAGGCGGAGCCTCAGAGCCACAGCCACCTATTACATCATCACCAAGGACCAATCACAGTTTGAAGGCGTTAACAGTTTGCTTCAGCAAACCTCGTGTTGGCCTGATTTTGTTCGAAATGACATTATACCAGTTCGTTCTTTGATTTCGCTTGAAGTATATTGAGGGCTTAAAGCACGTAAAAAGCAGAAAATGACAGAGGATGAGTATAATGTTGGGTTTGATGACATGGGGGAAAAAAACTGAAGCAGACGGCTAGAATTGCATGCTCAAGGTACAAAGCGGCACCAGCGAAAATGATTTGCTACACCTTTCTAAACGGTTTGAAAATCAATGTTTGTTGTTTTTTATCATGGTTAAGATGCGTGACTGTAACATGTGTCCTCTCAAGGCTTATCGTTTTAATGAAAAGACCTGATTAGTGTGTGACCTAAAAGGTGCGGCAGAGGGAAATACTCCAAGCACTGAAAGCCGCTGCTTACGTCTCTTCTAACCAGTGTCTGGTTCCTCCTGTGTATTATTGAGCTGACAGATGCCAGACAGGGTCAGATAAAGATATCACAACACTGAAGACACACTCCAAGACATGGACTGAAGTGATTCTCTACCTCACACAAAGATCCTTATCGAAGATGGATAAATGAATAAAAGGAGAGAGTGACAATCTATACACTCATGTCATTACAGTATATGCCCCATAACATTTGTTTGTATTTTTCTATGAATTCAATTTTTTTCTAGATTTCATTTTAACAACAAATTATTAACAGCTCAATAAAAATTTTATTTTTGGGCCCTTCGAAATCTGTGTTTTTTTTTATTGTTTTTATTTTAAAATTGTTTTAATTTTTCTCTAAATTCTGTCCAAGTTTTTTTGCATTCCATTTTAATGGTTCAATTAAATTTTAGTAATCAAAAAGCATGTCTAATTCATTGAAATCAAGAAACATAAATAATTGAACAAAAAAATATTACATGTTTTGGGGCCCTATAAAATCTATAAGATTTTTTTCCCAAATTCAGTTTTTTAGGGGTTAAATAAAATTTTAATAATCAAAAATGTCTAATCAATTCATAAAACTTTACATTTAATAGTTAATTAAAATTTCTATAGTGAAATGTTTTATTTTTTCTGGATTTATAATTGAATACAAATTTATTATCACAAAAGGTTATCAAATGAAAGCATTAAATATTTAATTAATCTTTTGAAATTTAATCAAAAGAAAATGTATTTTTAGGCAAACAAAGTGCTGCAAAATAGGTTACTGTTAAAATTAAAGCATGGAAGAAAAATTTTGATATTCCTTAATTTTTATATTCCTTAAATAAGAAATTTTAATAATTGCATTATTATTATTATTATTATTATTATTATTTTTGCTACTACTATTATTTTAAAATTATTATTCCTTTGAGAGGTACATTGTAGTGTACAACAGTAATGTATTAGTGACAATTTATTCAAGTTTTCATTTTGGTAGGTTGTAGTGAAGACGTTTTTAATCAAATTAAATAGTGAAGCGAACTCTCAGCTCTGAAGATTCCAGGATTCCGTGACATAACACATTATCAGTAAATTATGATATGGATTTTATGACTGGATTCTGTCCACATTTTCATAGGGCCCTATTACAGAAAGAATATGTATGAGCAATGAGATTAAGTGTGAGCAGTAAAGCTATGCAGACTGCCAAGATGAGGACTCAAGGGTTGCAATTTGAGGATGCTGTATTCTCCCGTCTGCTCTCTCTTTGATGCAGTCAGATGAAACAATTTTAATTGCACATGTAAGGCGGGTGCCAGTAAGTCTGGGCTACCCCGCGAGAAAGCAAAAGGCTCTCCTGAGAATTAACATTTGAACTCTCTCTTGCATATGTATCAGCATCATCCGAGACGCACACACAGTGCAGCTCACACCTCACTTCTACAGTCTCGTCATCTCTGCTCCTCCTCACCTAAAACTCACTAAAAACCTATGCAATGTTAAATGTGTACAATAAGTAATTATACATGTTTGGTATCATTTGAAATGTCTCAGTGCGACTGGTACAGAGGTCTCATTCCCAAAGAAGTTACACAAAAGTTAGTAAAGTTTTTAAGAGTTTAGAGATAACTCGCACACAGAGGAGGGTGCCAGGCTGCTCTCAAAGGGTGTAAACTCTGAATGCAAACTCCCATTGTTAGCAAATGTTTCCATGTGAAAGAAGTGTCTGTCTTGGTCTGGATATATATATTGAATTGCAACAAGAGGCTCGGGGTGATTTGTAACTCAAATTAGTCTGTGATGTATTTTCACAGAGTCCATCATGTATTTTCTAATGTCAGGTTCACATCTTTTCTCTTTATTTCAGAGCATTTGATGTTTTGTATTTATTATCTTCGAACGGATTATGAAATTGGCATAATAAATGTACCTGACATAATAAATTGTTACATTTTATTTTATTCTAACTGACTCTGAAATTGTTTTTTCCAAGTAGATTAAAAGGATTCGTATGTTACCGACTAATATTTGGCACTAATTCAAGTGTACGTGTTTTGCAAAGACAAGAAGTGAATTTACGTTTAGGGCAGCAAAAGTGCTGTTTGACCAACCTAAATCTGGGTGTGTCTTACCTCTGTTTTAATTTAATGTTACTTTAGATAAGTGTGCATGGGAAACCACGGCATGGCAAAACCAAAGCTATTATAAGAGAAGTAATATTGGTTGACATATATCTGTAGTAGTGGCCATACCTCTGCCTGAAGTAAACATTACGTTATATTCAAGTGTATGCAATCACGGGGGCTATACCAAAGTATCTTTGATTGTGTAAATGTGAATGCGACCGATCTCAGGAATATAGCAAAACAAGGTGTGAGGACCTCTGAGCAACATGGCTTCCTAATATGAAAGGGTAAAATATAAGTAAAGAGTTAAATAGAACAATCAAATGTATTGCTAAACTATTATATAATTGACCAATAACCAATTGGCAATCTAACTTAAATTCGAGGTCGTGATAAAATGGAGTCAGATATAAAATGGAGTCAGATAAAAGCTTAAAATGGAATTAAATTACTTTGCCACGCGGAAAGACAGTAACACGCAGAGACCTTCACTCGTTCTGGCGGAAACCCCCATTTGGACCGATAAACAGGCTTACACACATCTGTGAGCAGGAGTGAAATAATTGGATTTTTGCTTTTAGCGGCTGATTTAAGAAAATGTCTCGGCCATTATTTATTTTACTGACCATGAAACTGTGTGTGTGTGTGTGTGTGTGTGTGTGTGTGTGTGTGTGTGTGTGTGTGCAAAAGCATTTATTTTATACAATTTTAGGGAAAATAAAATTCTAAATGTGATGAATGTGATTGTATTTATGGTGTTCTGTTGTGCTCAAGGCTCTGGACGGTCATTTTCAAACAAAACATTTTTTTTTTTCCCAGCCTTATGGATCAATAATCAAAATACATGGCTACCATCCATCATACAACATGAGAGAGAAATCAAATAAGCAGTGTGTATTTTGGGAGAGCCATTAAAAGTGGAGTGTTGCTCTAACGGCTATAAAATGCAGAAACTGAGCAGCGTCCAGACCAGCACGCCGGCAGCAAATGAAGCGAAAAAATAATACACTAATTTGCATTATAATGGGACCCGTGAGGCTGACAAGAGAAAATAGCCTTTGAGACGCTAATGAGGAAAGATAAGGGCAGGTTAACACATGGGGTAATGAGATATAGCATGTGCCATCCCTTCAGTTCATACCCAGACCTAACACTTGCCATTCAAACTTCACCTTTTGACTGTAGTTGGGATAAAATCAACAAAAAACAGGAAGAAAACAATGAAGAAAGAAGAAAGGAAAGGGGGGAAAGAGAATGAGAACATTCAAAATGGAGAAAGAAGAAGATGAAGTAAAAGGAGAGGAAGAGGAAGGGAAACCATAAGAAGATGATGACAAGGAAGGAAGGAAGGAAGGAAGGAAGGAAGGAAGGAAGGAAGGAAGGAAGGAAGGAAGGAAGGAAGGAAGGAAGGAAGGAAGGAAGGAAGGAAGGATGGATGGAAGGATGGATGGATGGATGGATGGATGGATGGATGGATGGATGGATGGATGGATGGATGGATGGACGGATGGACAAGGAAAAAGAAGAAAATGGAACAAAGGAGGGAAAGTAGGGAGGAGAGGGAAAGAAAAAAAGAACACAGAAAGAGAAAGAGAAAGAGAAAGAGAAAGAGAAAGAGAAAGAGAAAGAGAAAGAGAAAGAGAAGGGACAAATGAAGGCAAGGAAATGAAAATGGAGAAAAAGAGGAAAAGGATGATGAAGGAAGGATTGACAGAGGAACAGGATGAGAAACATGAAGATAAAAATAAAGGAGGAAAGAAAGGAACAGGAAGGAAGGAAGGAAGGAAGGAAGGAACAATAATAAGATGGCGATGGATGGAAGAAGAGGAGAAAAGGGAATAATAATAAGATGGCGATGGAAGAAAGAAGAGAAAAGGGAATAATAATTGGATGGATGGATGGATGGATGGATGGAAACAGGAGGAAATCAAATCAACACTGTGTGGCATTAAAAAGGCTTGAGTGAAAGAAAGTCAATGATCTCAGCACTTGGACGAGATCACATCCAGGTTACTGGCATTCCTCACTTTACTGAATTCCCAGAATGCAACAGCCCATACAGACATAAAAGATAGCAACACACAGATGGGTTTCTACTTTCTCTTAACCTCAGTAAACAACTACTCAAGAGACCCAAGAGTTTCTGACACTGGTTTGATGTGCACATTGTTCCACCAGAGATTACAGCGAGTCCAGCTCTCAGAACAAAACCATTACACCATTTTACCCATAAAATATCTCAAGTGCAAACTGCCAACTTTGTCCATTGTAAATGGGCAACTAATCAGAGTAACAAAGTAGCAAAAGATTTGTCTATGTGTAACAAAGTCCAACCGGTTTGAGTTTTCCAGACACTCAATCCTGCGACAGCTTGGCCTTTAGACAGGTGTTCAGTCACACAACCTGGGGACGAGGAGCAGGGCAACAATAGAGAACGTGGGAAATGGCGTTGTGTGTCGAGGGAGGATAAACGGTGTGTGATACGCGTCTTTGGACCGGAGCCATGGTAATTACTTCACTGGGGGTTGCTGGGTTGGCATCATCTCACGCTCTTTCGGTCAAAGTGTTTGCCAACAGTGCCAGTAAAAGTGACTACACCAGCTGTCCAAACACGAGGAGGGGGTTCGACCGGAGACCCTGCGCATGTATTTCAAACTGATTGCAGTGTCACTATATTCAACCAGCATTGTCTATGTGCCAAGAGCACAGTTTAAAGGAACAGTTCACCCTGGAACCAAAAGGATTTTCAAGCCAAATGACGCAAAAGCTCCATAAAAGTATCATAAAAATGATCCGTATGACTTAATACTGTTCAATGTCTTTGTGTGAAGACCAAAATTTAGGTGAAAGACCTTGTACACCTAATGGTTGAAAGAAAAGGGGGTGTCGTGTATCAGGATGATAATGCACTAATACACACAGCAGAGTTGTGACAGAATGGTTTGATGAACATGGAAGTGAAGTTGATCTCCCAAGGCCTGCACTGTCACCAGATCTGAGTATTATTGAGCCATTTTGGGGTGTTTTGGAGAAGTGAGTCAGAAAACGTTTTCCTCCACCAGCATTACTGGACCTACTGGATACAGGAAGAGGAAAAAAGAGAAGATGACAAAGGAAGGAAGTCTCAAAGATGGAGTAAAGGAAATGACCAGGAAGAGGAAAAAGTGAAATGGATGGATGGATGGATGGATGGATGGATGGATGGATGGATGGATGGATGGATGGATGGATGGATGGATGGATCAGGAAGAGGAAGAGGAAAAAAGAGAAGACGACAAAGGAAGGAAATCTCAAAGATGGAATAAAGGAAATGAACAGGAAGAGGAAAAGCAAAGAGGAAGGAAGGAAGGAAGGAAGGAAGGAAGGAAGGAAGGAAGGAAGGAAGGAAGGAAGGAAGGAAGGAAGGAAATGTCAAAGATGGAATAAAGGAAATGAACAGGAAGAGGAAAAAGCAAAGAGGAAGGAAGGAAGGAAGGAAGGAAGGAAGGAAGGAAGGAAGGAAGGAAGGAAGGAAATGTCAAAGATGGAATAAAGGAAATGAACAGGAAGAGGAAAAAGCAAAGAGGAAGGAAGGAAGGAAGGAAGGAAGGAAGGAAGGAAGGAAGGAAGGAAGGAAGGAAGGAAGGAAGGAAGGAAGGAAGGAAGGAAATGTCAAAGATGGAATAAAGGAAATGAACAGGAAGAGGAAAAAGCAAAGAGGAAGGAAGGAAGGAAGGAAGGAAGGAAGGAAGGAAGGAAGGAAGGAAGGAAGGAAGGAAGGAAGGAAGGAAGGAAGGAAGGAAATGTCAAAGATGGAATAAAGGAAATGAACAGGAAGAGGAAAAAGTGAAAAGGAAGGAGAAAAGGAAACAAACAAGAAGAGGAAAAAGCAAAGAGGAAGGAAAGAAGGAAGGAAGGAAGGAAGGAAGGAAGGAAGGAAGGAAGGAAGGAAGGAAGGCCACCAGCATCATGACATTGTGACTTGGCTGCTGTTCTGGAAAGGAACGGCTCAATCCCTCTGGCCGCTGCGCAGGACTTGCATCTGTCAACTGATTCTGTATTGGCCGCAAAAGGAGACTCTACATCATACTAATAAATTATTGTGGCCTAAAATTCAAATCCATCATTGTTTACTGTACTCTCGGGTTGGATGGCCTGCGTTGTCATCCCGTAGACTCATGCACTGATACACATTTATATATAAAATTATTTTGGGTTTGCTTCCCTCTTACTTACAGCAGCATATCATTAAAAAAGGTGTAAAGAATTATGGTCTTCATTCAAAAGATTATTGTCTTTTAAACATCCCAAAAGTCCAAACAAACACAGGTAATGCCGGGGACACACTTAACAACTAGCTGAAACAGTCTAAGACTGAACTGAACACACCAACTGTGAACACCGACTGAACGAAACTGTCTCTGACTTGGTGCATGATCAGTCGAAAGTATCAAATTACATTAATAATCGGCCTAACACTCGTTAAGTGTGTGCCCGGCTTAAATGGGCATTTAGTTATAATTTATTTATAGTTATAATTTGATTGGAACAAGTTACAAGATAAATTATGCTAAAAAAAAAAGATCTGGTATTTCTAAATGAATTTAGTATTTTAAAGGACTATTTGTTTCTCACTATGAACTAGTTGCTTATTAACATGCATATAACTAGGATATTGGCTGTTTATTAGTACTTATAAAGCACATATTAATGCCTTATTCTCCATGACCATATTCTACATCCCTAATTAATAAAGTGTGTGTGTGTGTGTGTGTGTGTGTGTGCTATCACTTTAGGTTTTGAGGTTAAACGTACAGTATGGAATTTTTTCTCCACTAGGGGTCGCTAACCTATTTACAATAACAAAGGCGTAGTTTGATGACGCAACATTTGCTAAGAATTATGGATCTTGTCGTCAACATCAAGCCGACCGATCTAATAATGTTTATGGATGACTGAATACATTGATGTTTTTATCATGACTGTGATATGAAGCAGTTCGGGATTGCTAAGAGACAGCTATCACCTCCACACGCGACGCGAGTCCAGCGGATATAAAAGGAATAGCAGTTATGGACATTTCATTCTACCGAACTACACGCGAGTGCTGAATTACTACTCACAGGTCAGTTTATTAGACAAATAAAACTTGTGAGGTAACGCAGCGCTGTTTCACTTGGTCTAACATTACACTAGCACACTAAACTGCATTTGAATGTGTTGAAATGTATGTGTTAGTCTGTCTGTATGAGACTAGCAGTAAGCTAGATCAACATTAGAATAACATACAGATCATATTCTAACATTTTATCATTGTTGAAGTATAAAACATTGATTAGTTTTATGTAAATGTGCTCACCTGTTTAATAAAGTACATGTAGGAGCGGTCGAAGTCTCGGACGTGGAGCTTTCGTTTATATACTGTCTATGGGAGCTCTAGGCATCTCGAAAACACCGCGCTGATATTGATTCTCGTTTTAGTTCTCCTTTTTTATCCAAAGTCTGCTTGCCATGGTCCATAATGTTTGAACGAAACAACAACAGCGTGCAGATAGACATTGCGAACTACAGTGGTCCACGTCTGTCGTCTTGGTTACTATCAGGCGGCTCTGGTTCATAGCTCTGGTTACCATGGCAGCACGAGCGGAAACCAGGGACAACGCGGATATGACGCCATTGACTGCGACAAAACGGAAATAAAGAAACGTGCCGTGTCTTCGAATTAAATAAAAATTTCTCCTGGTTTGAAAGTTGTTGGAAACAGTCGGGATAATGTAAGTACACAACTATAAAAAATATATAACATAGATATAGTGATTTTTGCTATTTTTAAAGCAAAAAAGATACATATTGTGCCTTTAAGGCCACCTGACAAGCTTGCTACTATTAGTTTTCACACATGCTTAATGAAAAAGAAATGAGGAAATTCTAGCTAGTTCTCATCCTCATGTCTCAACAACAGCAGGGGCTAATGGGTTCACGGATATATTAATAATGGAATAATATATGCTAGTGTGATAGCTACAAGCTGTTAATCTGTGAGCCAAGAGAGTGTAGATGACATTTACACATCAATAAAGAAAGATGCTTATGTTAAACCAGCCGCATTATATTTTTACAAGTCACAAGTTCACAACTGAAGCATATGTGCGGCGCAGTCAGTATGGTGTCAAATCAACAATATCTTGTGTTTAGCTGTCAGAATCAATTTCCATATATATAATATAAAAAATATATAAAGTTTTACACTAAACAACTTCATGTAAGAATGAAATCAAACTTATCAATATACCAATTTATATATTAGTAATAAGCAATGTTCATTTGTATACATACTGAACAAAAACATTTAACTTCATGCAACCTGGTTTCTGTTTCTGTGAACAATTTCTGTGAAAAGTAATCAAAATTGTTGCTTATAACCGATTCTCAGATTTGCAGAAACTAATCACTACTTTTAATCAGACCGGAGCGCATTAAGGGTTTTCAGTTAAAACTGCGTTGTGTAAGTTAATAACTAATGATCTTTGCAACGGAAGTGAATCAATCAAAACTAACTTTATCTGGACAATAACTTTATTCTAGAGCTGCTGTAAAGCCTAAACAATCTCTGTTACTGTAATTTCATATTATCACTGTAAAGCTGCTTTGAAACAGTCTATATTGTTAAAAGCGCTGTATAAATGAAGGTGACTCGACCTAATCTAGTAATATTATTGTTTCTACCGTATATTGGAACGGATTATACCACAGAAGTGCTCTGCAAATAAAGCTCACCAGAACAGGCATCATCAGGTCTGCAATGTACACAAACAGAGCTCCCAGTGTAAACCCCACAGCGACAGGGAGGAACGCGAAGTCCCCATATTTCCCAGATTCCTCGGCCATCTCGATAGCAGGAGCCAGCAGGGACCAATAGGACGCCGCCAGCATGACCTGAGGACCGAGAGACACGGTTAAACACAACACATCTCACTCTTACACACCAAAACACAACAATTACACTTAAAAATAAAGGAGCAATGAACAATTTTTTGGCTAAATAACCCTTTTTTCCACTATAAAGAATCTTTTATGCAATGGATGTTAAAGGTTTGTCCTGGAACCATCAATACCAATTAAGAATTTTTGTTCACTGTCATGTGTAAAACACAGCTAGTTTAACCCTATATAAAGCCTACTGTATCATATTTGATATGCAAATTTCTAGGGCCTCTAACATGATCAAAACTTTGCTGATAAACCTGTCGCATACAGTCCTTCTGTCGTCTGATTGATAGTTTAGACTTTTTAGCATGTAAAAGGCCTTTGGGTGTAAATGTAAAAAAAAAGAAAAAGAAAAAGAGTGAACATAACAGTAACTTTTATATAGTTACTAATATTTCAAGATGAACACTTACTGGACTGAAGCAACTCGGTTTTCTTGATTATCAATACCTAATTTTTTAGAAAAATCATGTTCAAATGTGAGTCTCAAATATGATGATCAGGCTTTTGAGGAAGGTTTATTTGTTCATCTCTTATTCATCATTGTATTGCATTGCATTATATGTTTTAAAACTACAGAGCTTTGATCATAAACTAAGCATTTAAATATCATCTTACTAAGACATTATTGGCAGATACTGATATTTATATGCATTTTATGCAAGTATCTGCTGTACTGTTATAAAGATCTCACTGATTTACATGACAAGCATCAGAATTTATTTTTGTCCACACAAATATCAGCATCTGCAGCAAATTGTAAAATTTTGCTCTTTTATTTTTTCTCCACATTCTCACTATTTCATACGATATGAGCCATAAAAGGCTGATGCATTGAATATGATATAAAACATAAAAAATGCATGCAAACTTTTTCATCTGAAGTTACAATGAACTGATCTTTTTTTTTTTTAAAGATACATCAGGCTTTACAGGGTTAAATTGGATTTTCCATACTTTTTGTTCACAAATGTGTCTTAATATTGTCAGAATCACGCTAATGATAAGCTAAAACAAGCCTCTGTTGGTAATGGAGAAGGGCAGCGCAGTGATCAGAGAGAAGAAGATGCAGCATTATCAAGCTTCTGTTTGACAGGGAAGTGCAAACTCTTCTTCAAAGAGACCGACTGGATATTAGATGAGAGGAAAAGGCATGGGGGGGGGGGGGGGTGGTGAAGCATTATCATCTGCAACAGAATCCTGAAGAAATTAATGTGTGAGAGTGTAAGATCTATTTTTCATTCCTTTTGAACTTTTTGCCATTCAATTTCAATTTGGATTTCTTTTGATGAATCACTTCAGATGATCATTTCTGATTTGTAAATGTGACAGAACTGGAATATAGCACACAGCTTATTACAATAGTATTTGAAAGAGTATGCAACAACAAACAGTTCTGAAGTTTTGTTTACTACTCGAATACAGTTTAGTTGGGGCAATATAATTGATCTCCTGCATTATGAGAACTGAACTGTTTTCTCCAGAGCGGCTGTATAGATAAATGAACTAAATTAATAACTTGTTTACAACAGAAATGAACCATCTTACTTGGTATTTTTTTGGATATTTTCTTCTAGATCTGCTGTACAGCAGAAATACATCTTTGTTGCATTATTTTCCTGTTATCTCTGTAAAGCTGCTTTAAAACAATCTGTTTTGTAAAAATCTCTTTATAAATAAAGGTGACTTGAAATAAAAAAAAAGATCATATTTATGCTCACACCATGCATAAGTTATACTGAGACACAAAGATATAGTTGAATTATGATGTTTTTTATGCTTTTATTTTGTGCTCTGAGAATAAAATCAGCTTAAAACACATTCGATACAGAATGCAAATATTCCAAACTCCAGTTTGCATAAGACGACTTTTATATTATTCATGACTGAAAAGTGTGGTACAAAACCCTCAAGCAGAAAAGAGCACATTTTTTCTATGCTGTCCAACACTTTTGGCTAAATCATGATCAAAGACTTGTTCATTCGTCCTGTCGGCACCCTTGTGATGATATCAGGACCTAAAGGAAGACACCAGCACTGTGTCTTACTCAGAGAGGTGATATTTTATTTCACACACACATACACACACACACTCACACACACACAAGTAGGGATGGGACGGTATGAAAATTTAATATCACGATTATAGTGACCAAAATTATCACGGTTATCAATATTATCACGGTTTTGTTAAAACGAGTTGAAAGTGTTCATAAAGAGTTGAGGATCACACTGAAGACATTTCAACAAGTTTTATATTTGAAAATCAACAAACAACAAATAAAACAAGCAGCTCTATGCACTTTTTAAAGCAAGATTCTATTCTGTGGCATTTCCTTCCTTATAATGACGGTCGTCAATAGCAACACAACACTGCGCACATCCATTGTAACGGCCACATAGTGTCAAGTAGTGTTCATGACATGAATGTTGATGTGCCTTTAAGATAACTTCTTATATGGCGTACGTTATTGTATGCATGCTGTTTTTATGTGAGAGCGCACGCACAGTGAGAGTGAGATTGCTCGCGCATAGAGGAAGATGACCGCTCTGACCGTTGTTTTATTATAATGTGTTTACTTCATCTTTGATTTGTAGCGTGTTTTCTTTTCCCTTTTATCATTCGCTCTTCGACATGTATGTGAAGAGTGTGTTTAACTGAGAGAAAACATCTATAAAAGTCTCATGGAACTAACTTACCAGTTCATTTGCACTGTCTTGTATTCTTCATCTGGGCAGACCACCATGTATCGCAACGGACGCGCTCTCTCGTTTCATTCAAATACAACTTGCCGTCTTGCGTCTCCGATTGAAAATTAAATCAGAGTTGATTTATTGTTTACAGAGTTTGATAATATTGTTGTGATCATCTTTTCTGAACGATTGTTTTGTACGTTTTTGTCTCCCGAGCGCTGTCACTGCCTTCCGCAATTCCTTCTTGAATAAAAAAACAACAACATTGCGCGCTGCGCCTGCGTCAGACTGTTGCTGGCTGAACAGGATCAAAAATCGCGATAATCAAACACGGTTTTAATGATAATTAAATTTTAAACGATATTACTAACCGTCCGTACATTTTATCGTGGTTTATAGTGAAACCGGTAATCGTCCCATCCCTACACACAAGAATAGCAGACAGTGACTCACTCACTCAAACTCACAGACAGAATCTCAAGGAAACATTGTAACAATGTAAAGCAAAGCAAACACGCCTACTTTTTCCTACACTGTGCTCTGATTGGTCGGCTGGATCAGTGTTTTCTGATTGGTCAAGTGCTTCGAGTGTGTTTGGGAAATGTCCCGCCCCTTACCATAACCACCAGTTTAACACACCACTAACTAACTCAACCAGGCCCTGCCCCTTTAATCTGCGTATGAATTATTTAAATGAGGAATATTGTGACTTGTTCATTCCCGGGAGAAACTCAAGACTACAATGGAGGTGTTTCAGGGAGTTCAGAAACACTGATATAGAGAAGAACTTTGTGCTTTGAAACTTTGCAGAGATTTTTTCACTCTCAAACAGCAACATTACACACTAAAGAAATATAAACCTTGAAAAAAAGCATATTAGGTCCACTTTAAAACATGATGAATAATTAAGAAAGCTTTCCGCCAGATTAAAAAAAATAAGGTATGTGGTGGTTAGTTGCACTTCTTTGCTTTTCAAACATTATAAACGTTTTCAGGCCTGCAAAAACAGACTGTGAGAAAGACGAGAGGATTTGAGAAGTGTGGCATTACAAATACATTTGCATTTAAAAAGATTCCTGAAGAGTTAAAAAAGTAATTACGAAAAGTGAGTGACAACAACTTCTTGTTCATAACAAACGCATCTGGGAAGCTCTGTACTACAATTAACATTTTTTTAAAACAAACAATAAAACAATAGAAATTTGGATTATCATTAATGGTTCATCATTAAGCTATCATCACAGATCTGAAAAACAAAACATTAATAACTGCAGAAACCCTTCAGCACAACAGGATTAATATGACTTTAAAATAATCTGATTAGTGTTCAAATGTTTAATATTACACACTCACGTAATGTACCAAACCATCAATGTCTTACTGCATATTGTATTTGTGCAGGTTTGCTGTACTTGTTTGTACAATTTGGGCAAAATGTGTGCGATTATATATAAATATGACTATAAAATAACAGTCAACTCAAGTCAAGTAACGTATATTTCTATAGCACTACAGATTATACAAAATAAGCTTCTCAGTAATAAACAGGAAATGTTTTATTGTTATAAAATTCTTCAGTTATGAAACTAATTTAATTCAGCTATGAGCAGTGTCATTATTCAAATAACTAAACTATTAAGACTAATATTAATAATAAGCCCTATTCTGACGAGATTAACTTTACAAGGGTCGATGGAGTAATGTAATTTTACCACAGGACGTCTGTAATATTAATGGCCAATTCGCACGGGATAAGATATCTCAGTAAAACTAGCAGAAGTGGGAGAGTAACTCGATTTACACATCGCAGTCACTCCTGTCGTCATGTGTGTATTACGCTGCATCCTGATATCACGTGCGCAAACACATATAACCTATAGACCTTATGTAGCCCCGCCCCTTTTCAGCGCTGCTTGTTGTCTTTTGTCTTCCGGTTTGTATTTCCACAGCGATCTTAAGAATTTATGAATGAACTGCCCATTTTAAAATCTTCCCGGTCTCACATATGTTAAGACATTACAATGCTCGTGATAACTTTCGGTAACTCTACAATAAGTAAATCCATTTCACCAGCTAATTACTTTTCCACAGCGATGCCATAGAAATATACAGAGCTACCGCTAAAACGGAAGTTCAAAGACAATATTCTAAAGATGGCGGCGCGCATGTTTCTTTGGCACATAAGGTCTATATATATATTTATTACATGCCTTGGTTGAATTCTAATGTAGAATGCGGTGTGTTATTTCTTGATAATAGACCGCTGCGAAGTATAACACACCGTTGCCATGAAAAACAGAGCGTTGCTATGGACGCAGGATTCTAACCGTAGAGACGGAAGCAGAACTATTTTCTTTAGCGGAAGCAATACAATCGTTTTTAAATCAATAAACTCCTTTTTAAATAAATATTTTGTGTCAAATTATTGATTTATTTGGTGGTATAGCCATGTAATAAGCGGGATAATGTAGAGCGAGGTGGTTGTTATAGTGAATACAACCCCTTCAGGCTGATCAGGACTCCGACGCGAAGCGGAGATATAAAACAGTTATGTCTGGTCGAACAATGTATTAATTAACTTCAGATTGGATTGTGTTGGTGATAGGCACTTACCTAACGCTAAAAGATGTTTCGTGCCTCTAACAAGTGCTTTCGATCTTCTTTCTGATCTGAATGGTGTGTGTAAAACACTTAAGTTTTACCACAGACTCGTCCCAGCGACTAGAACGCAACTGAATGCCCTTTCCAGCGTCTCCATACTTGAAAAACCGCGGAAAACTACTTATAAACACGAAATGACGAAATATTTATGTACATATTTACAGCGGGTCTATTCGCACGGGATTAGTATTACCTGAGGTCATTTTTCCAGACCTTTTTACTGAAGGTAAAAGTCGCTGTAATCTTTCCTGACATTGTCCGTAATGATCACTGAGATGCACATTCGGACGGGACTAAAAATCACAGAGAAGCTCTGGTAATTATTACTTTACCCCACCTCTCCATGTTAAACTAGTCCCGTCCGAATAGGGCTATAGTCTATTTTGTTAGGACAAGAAAAAGAAAAAAGAAAAGATCAAAACAGGTAAAGCATTCAAACAAGCTAATGGAAAGCTATCCGTCTCTGGAAATTACACCTATTTCCTTAGCACCCAAAGCAGCACTTTACGATTATTGTTGTTATTATTATTATTATTATTATGTCTTGTGGAAAACCTCAATTTCCTGCTCCATTTGACATCCGTTTTGTTCCCTTTGAGGTTAAAGCTGTTATTAACATCAGGGGTGAAACATGCAGGTTAATCGAGGACTTCTTCTATAATGAACCCAACTGAGCTGCGCATTTCAGGTCAATTAAACTCTGAGGTTCTGACACCTCTAAAAGGTGTGCTATTTATTTTCTTTTTGGAAGGGGGTAATCATTTCATTTTCTTGTGCACCTCTTTCCCAAAGAGGAAATGCTTTGAATAAGAACAAGAGGGCATAATAATGTTGAGTGTCTAGACATGTTCCCGCACAAAGACGAACATACCTGCTCAGTTAATGGCTCATTACAGGCGCTGTGATTGCACAGGGGCTCAGAGGCCTATTGATTGACTGATGAAACACAACTACAAGACAAACAGGCAATCTCAGGAACCGAGCAATGATGCACGGCTGTCCTTCAGAGATAAAGGTGAACCTTGTGCTTTCAGTTAAAGGGCTCGTGATCTTTTGACTTATTAGAGGTCATCGTACTTTAAAAATATCCTGCAAGTTTCGTTAGTCCAAAAATAGCTTTTATTGAAACCAAGCTGCAAAAACAGCTCGTTTCGGATTTTTCCTCAGTATGATGTCATAGTGTGACCAAGGACCGCCTACTTCTACATCATAGCCTCTGTGGCCCCACCCACCGATTTGCAAATAATGTCTAGAAGTAAACACGAGAAATAGGATTACTTCAGAAAAAAAACAATAGAGACTCTGAAGAATACAAGATGTTTTGAAATGCCAAGTTGTGGAAAAAACATTCTTTGCATTCCCTTCCTTGTGATCCTAACATTATGAAAGAGTGGATTAAGAAACTGTATATTTAGTTGCCAAAGCAACTTTTTTTAATTTTCATTTACTTTAAGATGAAGCACTAAAATTATTACTTGGAAATAAATAAAAACTAAAACTGAAATAAAAAACTGTTTTTTTGGTTTGTTTGTTTTTAACATAAACTATGAAATTAAAATAAAATGGAAACTGAAAATATAAAATAAATGCCAATTAGAAATATTAATAAACATTAATAAAAACTATAATGGCATTAAATAACACTGAATCATTATTCAAATAAATAAATAAATAAAGGTAAAAAAAGGTCCACAAATGCAGTGAACCACAACTTATCCTTATCTGTAAAACAAAGTTGTTTAAGACTCATTTTCTTTGTTCACATCTGTGTATTTGTCTATTTGTATTAAACTCACAGCCACTACTAAAAGCACTTTTAGTTGATTGTTGTGCAGTCCAATTACGAAGCTACAGCTAAAGCCTAATTATCTTTCTGCAGCTGAAGGAGAATTTAATCCTCTTGAAAAACCCATTTCTATGTTGTAAAATGAAGGAAAACTCATTAATTAGCCTGCCCTCAGGTGGAGATTCTTTCTTTCCTCATCTTAATGCACCGTCAATAAAATGCGCTGTTTGCTGCAGCCACACATGCACACACACTAACATCATGCACACACACACACAGTTGAGCCGCTTGCCCAGTGTGTGTGTGTGTGTGTGTCTCTGTTATTTTCAGATATTTTTGAATCTTGGACCTCGGTGTTGCCAGCAGAAATATTTCAGCACTGCACTAGCGTCCACATATCCATATTGAGGGACATTGTAACTTTGAGCAACATTACACATTACCATAAGAACCCAGTGACACCATCTAATATATATTTACATATTTTTTAATATCTAACTTTAATCTAAATTAAAATGCAAACTATTACATTAGATTAGATTCAGCTTCACAGTCATTTTGCAGAGTACAATACAAAGCCAATACAGAACATAACACAAAGTTACATTTACAGCAGAGACAATCAACTAGAGCGACCTGTTTTTTCTTCAAAAGACAATTATAATTCAAATTACATCTGCCAGTTTTGCACTGTACGCACTATATAAGCATGTAATCCAATAATCCTTTACAATTTGTGTGACATCAACCATTTAAAAATCACCAGAGAAAACTTAATTGGAAGGTATGCAGGTTAAGCTGAAAAAAAAAAAAATATATATATATATATATAGCTGCAAGCAACAATTAACGGGGTACAAGCGCTTTAAGGCCTTTAAGCCACTGCGTAAAAAGCTATTGTTTAATTTAGCAAACCTGTAACCACCTAAATCATAGATGGAAATTGAGCCATTTACAGCCAAAACAGGCAATTTACAAAGGAAATGTATGTTTTAAAGCTTTTCTTGTCAGTTATCAAGGTTGAGCCAAAAGCATTTTTTTTAAACAAAGATTTTAAAATAATCTCTAATATTTAACGAATGATTTGATTGACAGTGGCGGTCCAAGAGGCAAAGTTGCTCAAAATGAGGAGTTCTATCAAATGGTATGAATAGCCGCGTTTCCACTGTCGGGCCAGTGCGAGCCAGGGCTTTAAACGGGCCGTGCCGGGCTAATAGCCTCGGGCTAATAGCACCAGGCCTGCGTTTCCACTGTCGGGCCAGAAGCTCCACGGCGCTTCACTAAAACACGCCCACAACACGCCTCTCTGGAACAACGTCACACTAACCCATCATTTCACCAACAAATGGAAGTTTTATCAGAAAACTAATCAGAAATCACTGGAAACAGCGTTGAAAACAAACATGATAAAAGTGGCCGTTTGCTGGCATTTTTTTGTTTTGTTTACTTGAATATTTAAAACCCAAGCATCGATGTTTTACCACAGGTTTACAATAAAAAGTGATACATTGATCATAATGAATTAATTTATGTCAAAATTGCACATTAGTCACTCAGGAATAAATTACCGTTAGGTCTATTTCACAAAAGAAAGAGGACACACTTCTTCAGTCGCGTCTGTTTCTTTATCTGGTAGTTACGGGACATATTTACATCACATTTAGAAAGAATGATCATTTCTACAAATATATGCCATACGACCTGGAGCTTTAGCACTCTCTCGACTCCCATACAGATATTTTCAGTCAGAGAAACAGAGGAAGCTCCCGAAAAAAAAGTTGCTTTATTTTATGATAGTCCGGTATAAAGAGACGAGACGTAGGCTACTGACAGATAAAATAAAAACATGACTGTGATAGCCTTTATGATTGGTCTGATTTCTTCAAGCGTTCACTATGTTTTTTTTACTATGCGTATCTTCAAGCGTTTACTATGTTTACTATGGTAACGGTTAGCGCGCATAGTCTTTTGCATCACAAACAGAAGGCATTCAAACATGAACGCGAGTTAAATTATTTTAAAAGTCTTTAATGGTGACAGAATCATCCGGCGCTGGCGTCTCCCGACTCAGGTAAACTCCGCCTCTGTTGGTAACCACTCCTCTAGCCCGAGCTGGCCCGCTTTGGCCCAAGGTATTCGACGGGCCAGAAATCCTGGCCGTTGGCCCCGAGTAAGCCCCGATCAAGCCCCGGAAGTGACAGTGGAAACGCGACTGGCACGCACTAGCACGGCCCGGCCCTGGACCGACAGTGGAAACGCGGCTAATGTCTTGGGCATGTGCAAAAAATCGCGTGATATACAATCCTTTATACCGAAGGCGTACCCCTCTAGAGCCGTGAGTCAGTTTGTTTCGTTCCGTTCCGATCTATGACAGCCGTTTGAATTTCATTGGCCGACGGCAGCCATGTTTTTCGAGACACACAAATGTCCTTGTAGACAATCAATGCACTTTGGACAAAGACACTGCATGCCAATTTTCAAGTCAATCGGACTAACTGTTTCATAGCTATAGCCGTTTTCGTGTTTTGTTTTTGCCAGTCGCAACACGCAAACACAGACCAAGCCGAGTTTATCTCATTCCGTTCAAGAGGGATAGCCGTTTTAGGAAATGTGGCCACACCCACTTTGAACATTTTGGTGTCCCATCGCAGACGTAAATCAAAATTTCAACCTTTTTAAATAATTATTAACAATCAGACTCCAGAATATTTAGAAACTGCTTTGGTTCCAATCGGGCGAAAACCCTCGGACCAGTTCGCAATAGTAGTTTTTTTTCGCAAAATCCAAAATACCTGAAAATTACGCCACAAGTGTGACGATCAAATCTGTGACATGCATTTTGTTTGCCTTGAACCAAGGATTCCATCAATATAAGACATTGAGCCTGTGACGATCGGTTTAGGAGTTATGACTCATTACATACTTTTTGATCACTGTAGCGCCACCATCAGGCCAATTGGGGCGAGGATGTGTACTATCATTGCTCAAAGTTTCAACTCTATACGACTTACGGTTTTGGTCTGCCCGATCACTTTTAGGGGGTCATGATAAAATCATTGATTTGTTTCAGCACTACGTGCCTGTTATAGACATTTAGTAATTACAGCAGTTAAACTGAATGAATAATTAAAATGTATGAATTGAAATGAGCACTGAAATCAGATTTAAGATCCAAATTGGCCATTAACGTTTTTATTACCAATTTAACCGTAATTGAATTCTTTCTTCTCCTCTCAGTCTGAGCTCTAACACACACACACACACACACACACACACACACAGTATTTATCCAACGTTTCAAGCCATCCCATCCCGGACTCTTCTCTGAACTCATCGGCCCAGTATTGATTTGTAATCGGGCTCAGTGACGGGGATGGAGAGCATTAGACCGCATTTAAATTCTACATCCTGTATAATTAAATCTGTCCACCTTCCCTCAGAAGTGCTCGATACGCTGATGATGATTAGACGTGGGAGGCGCATTTTTAAGTTACGACTAAAATTTGTGTTTTTCAAAGTGAACATCTAATACAGACCTACACAACATTGAATCTGTCTGGGGGGAAAAAAAACAGGAAGTCTGCTATATAAAACACACACACACACACACACCTTCACTGCACTCAATAATTATCAGTGCATTGCTTTCAAGCATCTCCAGCTTTTTACTTTTAATTTAACCTTTAAATGTAAATTGTCATTTAAAAAAAAATCTTTCACACTTTCTAATAGACCAGAGGCCTTATGAACGTACGCAGATTTCAGAAATGTTCTTTACAAAACACCCATTTGCACAAAAAGTATGGTACTTATACATTCAGAAATCATTCTAAAATGCTGATTTGCTGCTTATGAAACATTTCTGATTATTATCAATGTTGAAAACAGTTGTGCTGCTTCATATTTTTGTGGATTCTTTGAATAGAAAGTTTAAAAGAACAGCATTTATTTGAAATAGAAATCTTTTGTAACATTATAAATGTCTTTACAGTCACTTTTGATCAATTTAATGCATAAAAATATAAATTTCTTTCAAAAAAAATATTTTTTTGAATCCATATGATATAATAAACATACGAGTAGCATACTTCTTGTGCGTATGAATGTAATGTATATCATTCATATATGAACATTTCATATTTTTTTCCCATACATACACATACATATATATATATATGGAAATGTATATATGGAAATATGGAATCTATCTATCTATCTATCTATCTATCTATCTATATATATATATATATATATATATATATATATATATACACACTGTCCTATCTCAGTAATGTCAAAAAATAAATCTCGATGAAGTTAGTTTGCAACATTGGTCATATATTGCAGTTTATTACTGCGAAGCTGCTTTGAAACAAAGTATTGTATAAGGCGTTATAGAAATAAAAGTAACTTGACCTAAACCAGCACAATAACACAGTCAGGAAAATAGTGTCTAATTATCATTATTAACACAATCATAGAAGATATTAAGATATCACTTTTGTCATGATGAGGTAATAATGAGGATGCGAAAAGACACATTATTTCTAAACATCACAGGGGGGAAAGTGGACATAAAACAGGGCCGGGGAAATGGCGGAATGAAACTAAATAGTTTTTGGTGCAAGAAACCTCAATTACACTATAAGTGGACCTCATGATGAAAAAGTCGACTCTTTTGTCAATGTTGTGGCATAGCATTAGGTTCAGGTTCAAGTCTGGACTGTTTTTCATCACGATCCCTAATTACTTTTACGTCACTCTTCACTTTCTGTCTAACAAAAAGGCGAAAGCACTGACACACACACACACACACCGACTGCTACTTCCAGAAATTACAGCCATTAATCTTCAGTGGAAAACAAAGACTAGACCGAACAAATGCTTCCTCTAAACACATTAATTTCTGGTGACGACTATTGTTGAAAACATCTCCCACCCCCTATGGTTATAATTGACCACACAAATCAGACTAACAGCCCCTGAGTGTGTCTTAAAGTCCCTAACAGCCTGTCCAGATGCCCTCACCCTCCCAGATCTCCACTGTAGGAAGAGAGAGAATGACCTCAGGAGGATTTGATAATGGCATTGTCATGATGCCAGATGCTGTGGTGTATCTAACAGGAACACAGTTGCTTAAGGCAAAGCAAGACCACAAAACTAAAGGACGATAGGGACATCAGCAGACTCCAGAAGAGGATGATGATGATGATAATGAAGATGATAATGGTGTCTGTCGTGCTCACTAGCATTAGCCCTCAGCTAATCTTCCAGTCGATTCTGTAAACCAAACTAAAGAGTTTCGGATGTACGGATGGGTGGGTGGATGGATGGATGGATGGATGGATGGATGGATGGATGGATGGATGGATGGATGGATGGATGGATGGATGGATGGATGGATGGATGGATGGATGGATGCGATAGATAGAATGATGGATGGGTGGATGCGATAGATAGAAGGATGGATGGATGGATGGATGGATGGATGGATGGATGGATGGATGGATGGATGGATGGATGGATGGATGGATGGATGGATGGATGGATGGATGCGATAGATAGAACAATAGATAGATGGAATGATGGATAGGTAGAAAGATGGATGGATGGATGGATGGATGGATGGATGGATGGATGGATGGATGGATGGATGGATGGATGCGATAGATAGAACAATAGATAGAATGATGGATGGATGGGTGGATGAGTGGGTGGATGCGATAGCTAGAACAATAGATAGATAGAATGATGGATGGATGGATGGATGGATGGATGGATGGATGGATGCGATAGATAGAACAATAGATAGATAGAATGATGGATAGGTAGAAAGATGGATGGATGGATGGATGGATGGATGGATGGATGGATGGATGGATTTATGAAATAAAATCTCTTACGCTCATCCAAGGCTCCATTTATTTGACAGTATTTTGCTGCTTAATATTTTTGTGGAAACCGTGAAACATTTTTTTTTTTTCAGGATTATTTGATGAACAGAAAGTTCTATGAACAACAGATAAACAAAATAGAAATCTTTCTATATTATAAAGGTCTTTACTGTCACTTTTGATCAATTTAATTATCCAAGTAATAATTTCCTACAATAATTTATTTTCCAGTATTGTAGATCAATATGCGATTTAAAAGACAAACAGTCATCAAGTACAATCATATTTACAGGTCTCAATCTTTAAGTGGAAAATACTGCGCAAGACTGCATTTAAACTAAAGATTGAGCATCATTATAGTTCTCATTATATGACTCAAATGTCTTAAATATCCATGCAAAAAATAAACATTTATTCACTTTATTAGTTTACTGGATTTTAAATTGCAATCTACAAACCATGCATATTTAATGTCAAGGAAATTATATTTTTCATTTTCAATGCAAGATAAATTTCCACGGCCTTTCAGGCGAGCACAAAAAGATGAATTGTGAAATAAGAGTTCTGCAAACCTGATGTTGCATTAGATATTCAGGATAATCAAAACGAGACAGTGTAATTAACTCTGGGTCACAGATAAATAACATCTATTCTTCTCTTTTTTTGTTGTTGTTGAAGAAAACATGCCCCTGTCTGCCCTTACCAACGAATATCAATTATCTGTTTTATTGTGAAAAGAAAAAAGAGATGTGTGATGGTGACACCAAAAGAATTTATGGCAAAAAGGTGAAGAAATGATGGAGACATAAAGCAAAGAATGAGAGTTAAAAAAATAAGGTTTGCGGGTCTCTTACCCCTGCCGCAAATCCCAGACTGCCGTCCAAGATCCGCTTCTGAGAGGAGGAAAGAAAAAAGATACATTGTAAAAAAAAAAAAAGAAGAAATAAAAAAAAAATTAAATAATATTAATTTAAATAATACAATTATTTTTTAAATAATAAAAAAAATATATATATATATATATATATATATATATATATACAGTAAAGAAACAGTAGCAAAATTTAATTATATGCTCTAGTGAAAAATAAATACACCAAAATGTGTTTGAAATAAATTTATTTCATGCTAAAAGCATTCTACAAATAAATGTACAGATTTATGCACTTAATAAAAATACCCTGCAACTGCACTTTTTATCTACTAAATTGATATATACTTAAAATCTGCTAAATTGGAACAAATAATTTTGTACTTAATGCACTTTAGTTTTCAAAGATTTATTTGACTGTGCTAAAGTGGAGCTATTGCAAGAAAGTATACCTTTTTTTAGGGTACACTTTAAATATCTTGCATGTAAAGACTGATATTATACAGAGATACTAATAGTGATTATTATTATTAATTAAAACACATTTTAGGATTAATATTAAGAAATGTGCATTGTGCAACAAAGAGTACTCCAAATAAAGTTTCATTATATCAGTAAGTCTCAAATGATATGCCAGTAAAAATGATAATGGGTTTATACTATACGTAGTATGAAAAAACATATATATTTTAAATACATGTTATTTTTTCACTAAGGTGGATAAAAAGTGATTAGTACATTATTTGAAATATCTTCTTCTGTGTTCCACGAAAGAAAGAAAGCCATTCCCCAGACAGAAACATAGTGTCGGCCCAGATCCGGGCCACATCTGGTACATGCGGATTCAACGCGTATCAGATCTGGGCTGACACTATGTTGCTGTCTGGGTCAGAATCAGACTGAGAACGACATAAGAACATAATGACAGAAATGTCATTTTTGAAATGAAAGCTTGTTTCTTTAGAGACCCAGCTCACCTGTCTGCCGGAGAACACGAAGACCAGAGCGGCTCCAGCTGCCGTGAGGCCCCAGGTGAACAGGGTCCCCAGCAGGGCCTGAACCACAGGACTGAAGCCTGGAAGCATGACGCCTGTGCAAACGAAAAACAGACAGGAGACGCAGATGCAGTTTATTCGTCACAGAGTTGGGTGTGAACCAAATCCTGTTTATCCAGGATTCCTGTAAGCACTGGAGATTAAAACAAGCCCTAACTTTAACTATATGCATGTAGAATTAACATTCACTTAGTGACATATAATTACAATAAATATGGTAACACTTTATTTTAGTGTCCTTATTATGCATGTTACATGTAGTACTAACTATAATTTATGCATAATTACATGCAACTAACCCTAAACCAAACCTAACCCTATACTAAGTACATTACAAATATTACTTTGCACTTAAATGTATAATTACACTGTAACACGGACATCTTAAAATAAAGTGTAAGCAATACAATATATCTAGACTAGTGTCAGATGTGTACATTTCTGAGTGAGTACAGCACCTGTCATTACGCTCAAATCAACACCAAAGCATCGGAACAAACTGATATTTTATTTGATAACTGTTAAAACAACTATTAAACAATCTAGTGATATGATAAAGTGAATGCAGTGCCGAATAAAGTTTATCTGCTACAGACTATCGTGAACTTCTGCTGCATTTAAACATTCAAACATTTAAACAATTCAAAGACAGAAAGTAAATGCAGCTATAGCCGATTTTTGGTTCGTTTTCATTCATTCTTTGACATTTTTACCTCAGCATAGAGTATTTGTTATTGAATAGTACTTACTGTTTACAGGCACCAACTGAGCCTCTTCACTTCCTGCTTCCCTGTACACGTGTCTGTGTTACGGCGTAAGCCCCGCCCCCCTCGAGCTCCTATTGGGTAATTCACACGCTACGGAGTTTTTAAGTGGCCACGTCAGCTGCGTTCCAACCTGAGTCCAACAGGTTATGATAGTTATGAGACAGATGTTCATTTATTTTGACACTGCCCTTATGTCTTTTTTTTTTTTTTTTTTTGCAAAATGTACTTGACTAATTGTTGGAAATGTTGATGAAAATTTGTGGAAATATGGAAATGCAAGTTTTTTGCTTTTAAAAATGAAGTGAAGCATTATATTGAGTCAATATTGCCCTCGAAGAAACAAAAAGCTATTAGAATTTTACAAGCATGTACAATCTTTAAAGTATTCCTATAATACTGTTTATACCTCCCCCTAGCATTTGAATTGTATTGTATTGTACTCTATCTCTATTGTTTCTATCTTTATCTCTATCTCTAACCTAAGTTTGCATGGGTTAATCATTTGTACAGGTGTAAACTCGTGGATAAAATTCTTCAGTTGCTGTACCTTTGCCTCCATGCAAGATTGTTCTGGAAGAATTTGGAAAATTATATTTGGGAGAAAATGGTGTGTTAGCCTTTTGGTAAAAAATGAATAAAAAAAGCACTGAAAACATAATCTCATAAAGAACTTTTTATATATATATATGCTTTATTTGAACATTCAGTTTACAGTGTGAAACAACAAAATTAGAACATAACAATAAGTATTAAGAATAACAAAAATATAAAGAAAAGTAAAAGAAAACACTTCACAAACACCACAGCACAAAACAAAAACAGACAGTAAATAAACGAGAATGGGAAAAAAAGAAAGAGCATTACTTAAATTAAAAGAAATGTAAACATTAATTAAGGTTAAAAAATCATAAAGAACTTGTAATTTACTTCTTGATATGGTGACGTCACTTGCTGTATGAAGTCTGTATACAGAAAATGAATCAAATTAACTATTAAAAATTGAGTATCATGTGCTCTGATATTTTCATGTTGCGAGTTCGAGTCTGAACCCCTTTCAAAACATTTTCCAATCCCTTTTCAATGATAAATTATAAAATGTGTTTTATATATGTATATATATATATATTCTTCTCACTAGTCCTTTATCTTTTATTTTTTGTCATGTGTGTGCTTTAATTATTAGTTCCTTTATATTTGCTCGTATTACTCTCCTTTTATCTTCCATCTCTGTTCTCGTTTATTTGATCCAATTTTCTTTCTTGATAACGATTGGCTTTCTTAGAAAAGCACTGGTTATGTCTCCTTTTATCCTTGTTGTGGCTTTTCAGCAGCTCATACACAAATTTGTCAAACTCAAGGTAAAATGCAAGATGGCAAAGCATCACTCTACAGGAGATTCACTACAGCAAAGTGCATTTGAGTGTTTGTAATTCAGAGCCATGATAAACCATAAGAAATGAGATCAAAGATCACTGAGAAACTGAAATAATGGAGATAATAAAAGAACACATTTCGTCTTTAAAATACTGCTTTTATTTGTAGGTATGAATTATCATTCACTTAAAGGGTTAGTTCACCCAAAAATTAAAATTATCCCATAATTTACTCTCCCTCAAGCATGTGTATAAGACCTTCTTCTTTCAGCCAAACACAATCAGAGTTATATTACTGTAATATAAAATACTATAATGGACACGACTCCAGTGGTTAATAAAGGCCTTCTGAAGCGAAGCCATGCGTTTTTGTAAGAGAAATATCCATATTCATAACTTTACAATCACTGGCTTGGAAAAGTGACCTCTGACCCGACACATGATGTATTGATGAATGCAGAAGTGCAGAGAATAGAGCAAAGCAAAACACCAGTTAGGAATTATAAGTCTAAAAGGAGAGTTTTTAAGGAGAAATGTGGGAGGAGCTTGAGCTGGCGTCGACTCTCACCTGAGCTTACGCTACGCCTTCATCCTGCATCATGTGCCGGGTCAGAGGTCATGCGTCGGGTCAGAGGTCATGTGTCGGGTCAGAGGTCACTCTTCCGCCGGAACTAGACTAGCTTTCGGCCGTTACAGTCAGTGATTACAGTTTATAAAGTTATGAATATGGATATTTTTCTTACAAAAACACAAGGCTTCACTTCAGAAGGCCTTTATTAAACCCTGGAGTTATATGGATTACTGTTATAATGGATGGATGCGCTTTTTCGGGCTTCAAAATCCAAGGTACCATTCACTCTCATTATAAAGTTTGGACATTTTTTAATATAACTCTGACTGTGTTCGGCTGAAGGAAGAAAGTCATATACACCTGGCTTGAGGGTGAATCAATTATACAATAATTTTAATTTTTGGGTGAACTTACCCTTTCATGCTAAGCTCATATTGAGTATATAATCATTGTACAATCGCTGCCATTTTTATGTTATAATACAGTATATCTACATGCATAAGAGACTCATTAAGCTCGGAGTGAGTGCAACACTTACAATTAACCATTTCCTAAACTATGCTTTAATTTGATAACTGTTAAAACAATCTATCAAGTGATATTAAAAAGCAAATGCAGTGCTATTAAATAAGACTATCATGTTGTATTTAAATACCTAATTTTTTAACAAATCCATTTCATTCATTCATTTTTACTACATTTTACAAAATGCTGGTTTGTTTCAACCCATGTTTGGGTCAAATATGTACAAACCCAACCGTTGGTTTGAATTTTTTAATTAAATTTCAAACCCAACCGTTGCGTTTGTACATATTTGACCCAAACATTGTTTCATTTTGTTGTACCTCAGCATACACTCTTTTACTAATTAAAGAACACACATACAACAAAAGCATACAAGACAAAGGAATAAAGATGAGAGACACAGATGAGACCAGGAACGTGCATTAACTGCTTCTGAATGAAAGGTTTCAGAATATTTCCATTCACGTCCTGGTTCTTCTTTACAACTCTTAGAAACTACGGCATGGTATTTGTAAAACCGGTATGTTCCTAGTTAAGAGATACAAGAAAACTCGAGCCCAGAACAGTGAAACCAAACGCTTTGCCATGTAGATTTATTGGAGAGGACTGGATACCTGTCTTCAGCAACACAGAGTCACTTGAGGCCCCTTAAACCTCGACATAAGCTCAGCATGCCAATGGAAACTTCCAAAATTGTAGGAATGATTCATGGAATTGGGAGTAGAATGACCTCCAAAACAATTAGCATATTGCATAATCTCTACTAAAACCGTGCTTGTGGTCAGTGAGGTGAGTATATATGAGCCTGATCATTACCTCCCTCAGTTACTGTTTTCCCGCATTTCTTGGGAAGTTCACTGGCATTCCAACAATGCGTGTCAGAAGAGGAACAGGACTAAGGTGATCGCTCATTACTCTTGCCCTTTTATCTGCAAGCCCACCGAGGCCTTGTGCGCGTGATAGATGATTCACTGACCAACAAACAAAGACAATCAGCCAGAAATATAAACAGTGAAGGGGGGAGACGCAGACAGGCCAGATTCATCACTCATCCGATGGGGACGTATTTGTGAAGTGGGTGGCCCGGAGGAGAAGTTGGGGGTCGATTGGCTCAGATTGACCCCCCACTGAACTGCGAGGAAAGGGAGGAAACATAGGGGTGGAGTGACGGAGGAAAACGAGAGGGAGTGAACAAGGGAGTGTGAAAGAAAGAGGCTGGATGGACCTTCTGACAAGAGTGTTTAGTTATGAAAACAAAAGTATTGTAACAGATGGCACCCTGGAAACCTCATAACAGCGGATTGGAACGAGCCGGCGCAGCTTATCGGAGTCGACGGATGACTTAGACACACACACACACTTTGGGATATATAAGATCTCCACAGGAGGGTCTGACACCAACTAGAGTTTGGAGATATTTCAACAAATTTGAACCAGTGAAATGTGTTTCACCTCGGAAATTTCTTCAAGATCAGTTCTGAAGATGGGAAAGTAAGCCTTCAAGGACAAGGTGGAGATCAAGGACTAATCCTGGTTCTTGTAATAAGTTTGATCTACAAGGACTACAAGACCAGAAATGGAAACGGCAGTGCCTTTGGGAATGTTTTACGACAACGTGTCGGTTCTAGGTGCCGCGATAAACAACGTCTACATCCAGGAGGACTTCGTCGCGTTCAGCGTCACCATGGCCGTGATGTACCTGGCCGTTTGCATTGTGGGACTGGCCGGGAACTTGCTGGTTATAATCACCATCCTAAAGCTGGACAAAATGTCCTCGGCGACCACCGTCTACATTTTCAACTTGGCTTTGGCTGATGGACTTTTCATGGTAGGACTCCCGTTTATCGCTATCCAAAACTTCCAAGACCAGTGGATCTTCGGGGATGCCGTTTGCAAGCTGGTTATGGTTCTAGACGGCATTAATCAATTCACAAGCGTGTTCTGCCTGACGGTAATGAGCGTTGACCGTTACATGGCGCTGGTAGACCCGATGCGATTCGCTCGTTGGCGGACGCCACGACGGGCGAAGATCATCGCTGCATCAATGTGGTTTATCTCTCTATTTCCCGTGCTTCCAATGGCTATTAACTTTTCTGCTACCTACGGTTTGTGCACCGTTGACCCTCATGTCGCATCTTACACCTGGTGGTTGACCTTTCTTAGCTACACGTTTACATTGGGCTTTGCTTTGCCCTTCACCGTGATGATTGTGTTTTACACGGCACTGTTAGTGACTCTGAGAAACGCCAGAACGCAAACGTCTTCTTCGCTGGAGAGTCACAGGCTGGAGAAACAGGTTACTAAGATGGTGGTGGCGGTTGTTTTGGTGTTTGGCGTTTGCTGGCTGCCCTTCTACGTCTTCAACTTTTGCTCTCTGCACCGAATGGATCCTGGGCTGGATTTCACTCGTGGCTTTGAGTTTGTGGTGCTGCTGTCGTATTCGTGGAGCTGCGCCAATCCAATCCTGTACGCATGTCTGTCGGAAACTTTTCGAAGGCATTTCCACGCCCTCCTCTGTCCCCATAAGAGCTCACCGACACACTGCGACCGAGACACCGAAGGCTACGTCCTGCGCGACACCAACGCACAAGGCGTGTTAGCTTAGTGCGTCTGTGTTTTAAAGTCCCCCTGTGGTGAAAATCAAGCTTTTAATGTTGTTTATGTGTCTATGTGGTGTTTTTAATATGCTTTAACTTATGGAAACTCATAAGTCGACACCATTGCTGAGTATTTTCTCTTTAAAACTGCAGTGAAACAAAGACAGTCTCAAAAACGCGGTGTTTCTGACGTCACAAACTACCTTGAAACCAATCACGTCAATCTGTCATTAAGGGGAGTCTCCAGAGATGCCAGGATATTTTTCTGTTGATATGAAAAATCGGGTATTAGCAATATAGCGGGTGTATGATGTGTATTACGATGTTATGATGAACTATATGCCTTTCTCCACTGACGTTCTGTTTTGTTCAAAGCGTTTCTGATGATTGTTAGAAGGCAGACTGAGATGGCAAACGGGAACATAGTTTGTGTAACATAAAAACTGTTGGGTTGTTTCAACCCAACTTTGGGTCAAATATGGACAAACCCAGCCGTTGGGTTAAATTTTTAAATTACATTTTTAACCCAACGTTTGGGTTTGTCCATATTTGACCCCAGCATTTTTTAGAGTGTAGCTTTCCTGTAGAACGGAGAACTGATAAGAATGTAAAATGTGTACCTTGAAATGCAATGTAAGTCGCTTTGGATAAAAGCGTCTGCCAAATGCATAAATGTAAATGTAAACATTAGCAGCACATTATTAGCTGTCTAAAAACACAGTCAAACAAATGGCTAATCATATTAATTACCGTTATGTGTCCGACGTTGTAAAGAGCGATAGCATTGTGCAGCATTTACCTCAGTCAGTTGGGAGTGAATCTCTGAGTGGAGGCGGGGCTAATTAGCATATTCATGGAGTTGCATCCCATTTCAAGGTATGAAGTTTTTTTGGGTTTTTTTACAGTAAAATACTTTAAATAGGTCATTTTGGTGATCAAAGATGAGTTTTAAGGGATAAAATGATCGACTACAGGGGGACTTTAAATATGTTGCAATACATTCCAACATAAATCCAACATGTTTACTTTGTAAACAGACAATCCTTAATTGCTTTCTGCGCCACATTTGTGTAGTGCAGTTTAAAGTATGAGCCTGTGAGATTGCCTTACATGAGCAGACTGAGGCATGATAAGTGGAAGCACAAAAGCAAAGTTGACGTGGTTGGTTTCCATGCAGAGGAATGGCCGTGTTGTAAGGACGATTATGCCATTTCTGCCCTCCTGTACAAGTGCTGTCAAACTGATTGTGGTTTTCTGGATGATGTCATGGTTGCCATGACATCCAGCTTGGACCAAATATTTGAGGATTTTTGTGTGACTGTTGCTAAATAACACATGAATAAGGAATGTGTTTGTAAATTTGTTTGAAAACAGTTGATATATTGATGCTAATAGCCAACACTGCCATATTGCTAAAATAAATGTAATTATTAATAACACATGGCCATGCATATACATACATACACACACAGGGTAATGTTTTATTATTATTATTTTTTTATATATGTTTTGTTACCATTTTTGGAAATATTTGTTCAAAATGTTTTTTTGTTTGACCAAGAAACCAAAAGCAATTATTCTTTTCTTTTTTTTACTTTTTAATAATATATTCTGAATGTATTGTAATATATTATGAATATTATAAAGCAGTAATTTACCCTTGTTTTATCACAATATTTTATGCTTATGCTTTTATGCCAATATTTTACTGTATTGCATGTATAGAATATTTGCATATAATCATCCAGAACATGTTTCTTTTTATATTCATGTCTACATATGTAAATTATCATTGTTCATAAACATTAAAATGTGCAGCTAATGACAAAGTGTGTAATTCTCTTTGTTCATGTAAGGATAGACTGCATTATTTAGACATTTATGAATCTCTCTGAAAAATCTTTTTGTGTGTGTGTGTGTGTGTGTGTGTGTGTGTGTGTGTGTGTGTGTGTGTGTGTGTGTGTGTGTGTGTGTGGAAGTCATCAAAGGAGCAAGTTTTCAGATTAAACTTTAAAGAGAAACAAACGTGCATTCAATTCGTGCCGTTTCTGCTTTGAAATGTATAACCGCTTGGATTTTGCAGAGAAAAATGAATCGTTCATACAAGTTTGACTAAGGTTGGTATTAATATCTTGACAGTGTTGAGGGCTTTGGACTGAGAAATACATTGAGAAAACGTCTCACAACACTTCTTTGGCTCACATCTGTTATAAACGTGTTGTTTTTGCAGCAGTTTTATAGGCAGCCAAAGTGCAATGCAAGCCTATAACATACCTTTCCTTATTCACTATATGCCTAAAGCAGAATCTGGAAGTCTTTAATCATCAAAATAAGGGGATGACCACACACATGCACAAAATGTACTCACACTCATTCTTGTCCATCATCATGTGAAAAAAAAACAACAAAAAAAACTAAAATGCATGAGACAGACTTGGTGGGAGACAGTACGCTTAGATTAGAACACTTAAAATGCTTCATTCCCATGTACAAATGTAGGAAAATAGTATCCCATGACTCCATGATGAATATGTTTTCCTAATGATTGTCAAAAATGTATACCTCTGACATAAAACAGATGGAATCTTAGCTTATCAAATCTTCCAAAATAAAATGATTTATATACAAAATGAGACGGTTAGGAATTGCTCTCACGCTTATGTACCAAAACAATTTTAAATAACATCTCTCTCCGGAGGTTATGAGATCGCATCCCTCATTACTCTGATAAGCATCTGTTATCCCACAAGTGTCTACATAGAAAATTACTTATTTTTATTATGAAATAACGAATTCAGAATCAGCACATCATTGAGCAAAAATATTCTAAACGAATAAAGAATTTAATATATAACATGAATAAATATAAATATTATATAAAACGGATTTGCAAATCTTGGCTGAGGAAGCTTATGTACACTGTAACTCAATTTAAATGCATATTGCCATGAAAAATATACATCATTTAATTCACAGTCCTGGTTTTGGGGTTGTTCTTGTCCTTTAACCCTGCAGTTATCCATCCAGTTGACAGTGCAACATACTCTAGTCTAGTTAACACAGCATTTGACCATTTTTACACAACAAAACTGTCCGGCAGTTCAGCTGTCTCTTTTATATCCCTGCTGACCCGGCTTTGGCTCTGTGCCTTAGAAAACAGCCCATCTTTATCAGTAGTTATCACTGTGCCTATAAACTGACAAAAGCTTTTAATTGGACCCTTGGGCGTCACATGTCCGGTCCAGGCCTATAATGTATAGGTTTGAAACATATCAGGCACATAATGAAGAGGTTAACTCAATTCAAGACAGTAGGGCTTCTGGGGCTTAACGGGTAATTCGTTTAAAGTGTTAGTTCACTCAAAAATGCGTCGTGTCAGAGGTCATGTGTCGGGTCAGAGGTCACTCTTCAACCGGAACTATAGACTCGCCTAAGGCCGTTACCGGAAGCCAGTGATTAGTTATAAATATGGATATTTTTCTTACAAAAACGCATGGCTTCGCTTCAGAAGGCCTTTATTAACCCCTGGAGTCGTATATGGATTACTGTTATGATGGATGAATGCGCTTTTTGGGGTTTCAAAATCTAAGGTACATTCATTCCCATTTTAAAGCCGAAGGATATTTTTTATAAAACTCAGATTGTATTCGTTTGATAGAAGAAATTCATATACACCTATGGCTTGAGGGCGAGTAAATTATGGGATAATTTTCACTTTTGGGTGAACTATCCCTTTAAAAATGAATTGCATTCAAAATTATATAAAATCATTTACCATTGAGGCTACTGTGATACATGTTATTAAAAGAATAAGAACAGATTTATTTATGTGTTTAAAAATAAGAACAGATGTAATGGAAATGGAAATGTTATATGTGTCAGGACTCCATCACCATCTCCTTCCACTCATTCCCTCACTCCGCCCACTCAGTCACCCATTTATACCTGTTACAAACATTCAATCATTGTCTGATCTCGTCTACACATGACACAGACTCTCTGCCATACTTACCTGTATTCCTATCTTCGATCCCGATCTTCTCAGCCAGTCATCATTCCGTCTTCTAAGGAACTCCTTCATCATCATCTGCAAGATAAAGAGAGAGAGAGACTTGGTTACACTTCAGTTAAGCTATCATCTGAAATTCAACTTACTGTTTACTCACCTGTTTCGCTGTACCGATCCATTCTGCAAATTAAAGCATTTAACTTACCATTCTGTCTGCTTCGTCTATGCCAAACCTGACAATATGAATTATCACTCACTGAAGTTAGTGTCCAAAGTGCATTATATTTTTGATGATTCAAACAGTTCCCACAATAAGTAGTAAAATACACAAAAATATTCATAGAACTGTGTATACTAAATGAGGCAAGGGTTCATTCAAGATATTTTAAGGCATGAAGAATTTTTTTCAAAAAACAAAACATTTAAATATGTCATTTTAGTGACCAAAGATGTCAAAAAATTGACTAAAGGGGGACTTAATAATAATAATAATATGAATAAATATTCTATATGGAGATTCCTGTGTTCTGTTTAACAGTTTGATCACCGTTATGTTTGTCCAGCCAAAAAGCACATGATTGTGTTGAAATGGGAGCCCTAATAATAAATGAGACGTGAGTCTTCCACTCTTCCACTCGACTGCGACCTGTTGGTGTTCTCCTGCTGGGTTCACAAATCAACCATGGCCTTGTGGACTTGAGCTGTCTTAAAAAAAAACATGTTTTACACTCTCGATGAGGTTTATTCAATTTGTGGAGAATTTTGTCATGAACATTTCCTCCATGCAATATTTCACCCCACACACAACATTGGTGGAAATGGCATTTTAAACATTTGTTGGAATAAAATGACACACTCCTTTGGAAATTACAGCATTTTATGTATCCTAAATACAAATTAATTCAGTAATATGTTCACAGTTTTGAAATAATTTGACAAAATTGCTTACAAATGATGCACAATAAAAATATGATGCACAAAAAGTGACATTTTTCATCATAATAAATTTGTTTAAAGCATGATGAAATTATGTGTTTTTATGGTCTTGAATAAAAGTGTTGTTTGTTATTTGTGTAAAATTATAAATATTGTATATACATACTGAAATGTTATATTGATTTTTAGGGTAATATTTATGTTTTTGGCGCTAGCTTAAAATAATCAAATATGTAAAAAATAAAATAAAAAAATAAAAATTGATAAAGGCATTGTAAAAAAAGTATGTTTTAATAATAATCAGCAACTGGGACATAAAAGTGTCCAATAATAAAAAACACAAAAATGCTTTGCTTTCTCATAACTAATGCATAATCCTCTCTATTTTTACCACACAATCCTGACAAGAATTTTCCCCATTTCTATTAGGCCTACTTTTGTCAGCTTGAGGAGAAAGGTTTTCCTCTCACTGTTGCCGAACAGAACATATATCCATTTGTTTAGAGCTTTATAACAAGTTTATACTATATGTCAACCACTCATCAAAAATAATGGATGTTATTTATTTTTACATACATGTTTCAGTTAAATCATTTATCATTTTGATTTATTTAACCCTTTTTGTCAAGTTGCGTCTGTTTATTTTCATTGCCACAGTTTACCTTTCATCAAGGCTTTTCATGACTTATCAGCCATTGACCTTTAACCCCATATATTCAGTTTAACTACGAGCTGTCCAAGGTGAAGGCTCGTGGTGTGTTCACTTCTCTTCTTTTAGGATTGAGTATTTCAGTTCCATTGAAGCAGAAGATAACCAATCTCAGGAATTTCTGTTAAAAAAAATAATGAAACAATTCATTATTTGTCACACAATTTATCATACACATGCCTGCAATTTTCATATAGAGGTTTTTTTTTTCTTCTGAGGTTAACTTAAGGTTTGTGTGTGTGTGTCTCAGACAAGTCCATATTCTGACCCTTTGAACATAACTGTCACAGTTAGCTTAGATAGGAGGACGAAGACAAGCAGATTAAGATCAATATACACCTATTTTGTAGTGATGAGTTGTTCATGAACAATGTTCATTGCGTTTGTCACGTGACAAATGAACGAAAGACTCGGAAGGTAAAGTTATTATTTATGCTCCCTGTAAATTATTTTTGACTGCATTATAATGATTTCTTAATTCAGAATATGATCAAGGTTGCATAGGTCGATGTGTTTGAGGAATTTGCCTGTTAAAAGTATAACAACAAAATGACTCGAAAAAAGATTTGTTCATTTTGAAGAACAAGATCGAACAAGAGAATGATGATCCGAACTTCCCATCAATACTATTTTAATGAAAGTTCTCCAAGCGGCAGACAGGCAGGATAAACACAGCCATACAGAGATCGGACAAAGAGTGAACAGGAGGAACTAAATAGCAAACACAGATGATGGTAATTAATAGGACACAGGTGATACCGATCAACTAATGATGGTAACCAGGGAGACAGACTAGTGGCGGGAAACTGAACAAAGGAACGTGACAAATGACAACAAACTGAGGCCCTGGTTACACGAGAACGCTCGCGGGTGAAAACGTAAAAATATTTTATCAGATGTGCCTTTCGTTTAGACGGCGACGGCGTTTTCGGAGCTTAAAAACGCAAAAAAGTGAAACCACCCTCCAGAGTGGAAATCTTAAAAACGCTCCACCGTCGTATTTCTGTCTAAATGGTAAAAACGCAAAAGTTTGCTAGACAGTGAAGGCACCGATCAGTGCTTCACATTGCCACCTAGCCGCCTGGAGTGCATACTACATTGAATTTCACACACTTTTGCGTCACCATATGCACGCAGATTTCCCCCCGATAACGCTTGTCTAAACGCAGAATAAAAAGTGATCACTTTTGCGTTTTCTCTTCAGATCGTTTCCGTGTAAACGTAGCCTGAGTTTACATGAAGGGAAGACGCAGATATTTCCCTGCGTTTGGCTTCTCATTTACACGAAAAACTCAGTTTTTATCACAGAAAACGATTATTTCTAAAAATTCCGGCCAAAGTGGAGATTTCTGATAACGCCGGTTATGTGTTGCCGTGTCAACTGGAAGAAATGGGGTTTTAGGTTCTCAAATACCCGGCTATGTGTAAATGTGGCCTAAAAAGTCCATGAACACAGACACAGTGGTGACAATAATATTCCATTATTGTTGTTTAAGAAACACACTCCAGAATGTGAATTGGTCACGTGTTGATGTATATGACCAGTTATTCAAGATTAGTTTGTTTCAGCAGTTATTTGAAACAGATTCAAAAGTGTGTATTAGATTTGTGCGCTTGCACTTGGTTTGATTATATGTTTAACCCCTTTTGCTGCCTTCGGGCAATTGTCACATGACAAAGATGGCAGATTTCAGATTGCACACTTCCACAGGGTCCTACAATAGAAGAATATGACTTGAAAAGTAAACCCAAGCTCCCTTTATGATATTTTTTATTTTATTTTGTATTTTTATGCAATGCACTTGTGCACCTGATCCTATCATATTGTAATGATACATTTTTGTTGCCATGCTGTCTGTACATGACATATTGTTCAATAAATAAAAATAAATATAAAAAAAACCTCCCACAGGGTCCTATAAGCCAGTCGAGGGACTTCCATTAAGATGAAAGAAGCTTTCTGCAAGTTGTAGAGTTTTTATAGTGTCATTTTTAAAGCTTGGCTTCGATAAATGGTGCAAGTCTTAAGTTCACAACCATTCAACATAAAATTATTTTATCTCAAAGAATTGAGGGAGCATTTGATTTCTCACGATATGACTCATTTAAGTCTCTGAATTAATTCCCACATGCATTTAGGCTATTTCAATCGAATCTAATTTTAAACATCTTTTTTGGGGAGATTCATAAATTATTATTTTGACCCCTGACATATTCCCGTATCCTTATCAAGACCACACAGCAAAAACAACTGAATATAGCCTTTCATGTCGTTTAGATTAATGTATCTGCGCAGGATATATATCAAGGAAGCGCGCGCTCTCCATCTGCACTCACACTCGTGCTCGCGCTCCAGCAACACACACGTTCCGCTCAGACTGAAAATACCAAAGGAATTCGACTGTTGCCCCTCGAAATTTAGTTTTCATGACTTAAATGTTACGTTTATTGAGTTCAAGTGCGTCATTCGCTTCTAAACCTCTGTTTTAGTATATTTTCTACCGAAATAACGGTAATTTGTTATCTGAGGAGAACTGTCGCTGTCCTGACGCACAAACGGACACGCGCGGGTTTATCAGGAGGTGTCAAGTGCGAGTGACGGTTATTCTTTGCTGGATTTCGCGCTTGTTCGGACAGTTTTGCGGTAATATAATGGTGCCAAATGGAAACATGTGAAGCTGTTCATATTCCAGGAATGGATTTCCAAAGGTGTCCCATAACTACAGGTAACTATACAGGCAAAAATGTAATAGGCTACATCAGATAGTTTTAAAATAGTCTTTTTTACAGCATAGAGCATACCAATTCACGTGGCATAGCTGTCAGCGTGTTATTGACGGTTTAACATTTGTATTTGAGAAAAAGAAAGTATTTATTCATTTACATCACATTTTAATCATTTAGCAAACGTTTTTATCCAAAGTGACTTACAAATGAGGAGAATTAGAGGTAGCCTAATCAGCCGGCTACACATTATTTGGTAAAAGACGTGTTTAGGTAAAATAGTTCGATCATGTCTGTTTTAGCTAATGTCAAAATAATGATTTTTTTCCCCACTTGCTATAATAATCCATTATAAAAAGCCTATATTTTACACAATTTATGTAGACATGTCGTGTACTGGCTGAAAATTACAGTAGGCTATAGCTTAGAGAGGCAGAGTCGGAAAGCATAATTAATTGTCTATTTAATATGGGCTATTTAAGCAGACTGATCCTTCATTGAGGTTTTGAATAGGAAACTAAGTTGTATGATTTGATTTCAGTTGGGTTTCTGATATTTTTCTCAGTTGAAGATGTTGTGATATTGTGTGGGATGATGGAGACCGACACGATTTGGATGGATCACTGCAATCTAAATAGAGAACAACACTGCAGTATCCTACTTCACTTTTATATTAATTCATTCATCCGAGCCTTGAGGAGCTGTACAGCTAAATTAAGTTCGTGTCACTTGTTAGATTATCTCTTATGTCAAATATTCATTCTGTTTGCTCAGTAAAGATCAATTAAACCAATATTTGCTAAGGCAAAAGTCAATGAGCTGTAGAAACCAGACAGACAAGGTAAAGTCCTTGTTTATCCAAAGTTGCAGATCAGACCTGTAAGCAGTATTGATTATCTAGCTGCATGCATGTTACCTGCTTTCCATTTTCACCTCATTTTTTACTTGAATAATGCTTTTATTTAAGCAGAACGGATATAAATACAGTCTACTCTCTCGGGATATGCTAATCAGAATTCACCTCTGTGGTGATTATACCCCATATTGCAATTATTGTTTGAGATTCGTGGTTGCTTCATTCATGTGTCTTGCTCACTCATGTGAGTTGTGGGATTCCTAAACTTCAGTATGCTGACGTAATCCAATTTGGGGGAGTAAACAACCTTGACCATTTACATTTGGCTGCATCACGTCTTGTATTAGTCTCAAATGTATGAAGTGACCAGGTGAAAATACTCATAAAGATTAAAAAAATATACAATACTTATGAATTCAAGTTTGGAATATAACTGAAAATGTGTTTGTGGTGTGCATTTGTATCTCCTCCTGAACTGTCACATTAACATTTAGTCTGAAATCATTAAAAATAATGGGTCTTTGTGGAGTTGAACAGTTCCCTTCCCGGCGTTGGTTCCGGAAGAATTTTTTCCATTCATTTTCCCCATAGGGATTTTAAAAATGTCTTTAAAAAAGAGTTATAAGTCATAAACCAAACCAATCAGCTACGAGGTGAATCAAAACATTACAAACTCTGATTTGATTTAAAAAAACAAAAACGTCAAAAAAAATAAAAAGTCAATAATACAAGACTGTGAACTTAACGACTTCAGTGAGGGAAAGGACTACAATTCCATGAAGCACTGCGAACAGCATAATCAAGTTAAAAACGATGGATAAATATAAAACTTCTCATTGTTATTGCATTGCAAAATATGCATATATATACAAATATTTAAGTATTTTGAGAGCTAAGACAGATCGACTTGCAGTTCTTCATGGGAGTGGGCGGAGCTAAAGAGCAAATTTTGGCATGTGTCGTTTTTTTGTGACTCACTGATTGGTGTAATTTTCTGTACAGCATCATGGGTAATGTAGTTTTCCACTAGGAATTCAGTTGTTAAATATTATTATTTAAAAAATAACCTGAAATAACGCGGCCTGACGGCTTAAACAGAAGCAAATGCCATGGATTAACAATCTCACAGCTCACAGCAGGGCTGTCTTTAAAGGTTTAAAAGTTATCATTCACAATCAATTTCCATATGGAGAAAAATGAGTGGAGTGTTTACTTCCAAAACCCAACTCTGGTTCCATGAAGAACCTTTAAAATTATTCACAGTAAGAAAAAAATAAACAAATTTAAGAACTGTGCACTGTTCTTTGGGGAACCAAAAATAGTTCTTCTATGGCATCTCCCCTTTTGGAAACTATTTTTAAGGGTTTAACGTGGAAATCAGGGCTACAGTCCACCATTAATACTCCCAAAAGTCTTCAGTTATGTGTAAACAATTACACTCACATGCAACATCCCTTAGATTAGATTACTTTGATTCGAGACAAATAAGGCATATGTATATGTGAATTTATAGAAATTTGAATAGATTGGTTGTTAACTCATATTTCCTTCCTTTTTTCTTCTTAAATGCCCATAGGTTTCGTATTAAACTGTGGATTCAATCTTCATAAGCCTATTCCCGGTGAATAATAAACACTGCCAAAATGGACACATGGACGTTTATGCCCAATTCCAACCTATCCCTCCCTGACCGCTTGGTGAACAATAGCTTCTTCCCAGGGAACGAGTCTGACTTTGGCCTGGAGATTTACCCTCACAATAGCACTAACCATGGCTTTGACCAAACAAGTTCAGTCGTCATCACATTTGTGTACTTTGTAGTCTGTGCGGTGGGACTGTGTGGGAACACGCTGGTCATTTATGTCATCCTGCGCTACGCCAAGATGAAGACCGTCACGAATATATACATTTTAAACCTGGCAGTGGCGGATGTCCTTTGCATGCTAAGTCTCCCTTTCATTGCGATTCAGCTCTTGCTTCTCCACTGGCCCTTTGGATCCGCGATCTGCCGCGTCGTCCTAACCGCGGACTCCATGAACCAATTCACCAGCATCTTCTTTCTGACGGTCATGAGCTTTGATCGCTACCTGGCCGTGGTGCATCCGATCAAATCCACCAAATGGCGAAAGCCACGCATGGCTAAAACCATTAGTTTGGCCATGTGGAGTGTGTCTCTGCTAGTCAACCTGCCAATTATGATCTACAGCGGAGTGAACTTGAAAAGATACGAGGCTCGGACGTGTACCATGTTGTGGCCGGAGCCACAGAACACCTACTACACCGCGTTTATCTTCTACACCTTTTTCTTGGGCTTTTTCTTGCCGCTGATTGTGATCTCCATGTGCTACCTGCTAATCGTCATTAAGGTGAAATCCTCTGGCATGCGGGTCGGCTCCACCAAAAGAAAGCGCTCAGAGCGGAAAGTCACCCGTATGGTTTCCATCGTAGTGGTCGTGTTCGTGCTCTGCTGGTTACCGTTTTACGTATTCAACGTGACCTCTGTGACCGGAACCGTCCCCACAACACCCGTGCTGAAAAGCACGTTTGACTTCGTGGTGGTGTTGGGTTACGCCAACAGCTGCGCCAACCCGATCCTCTACGCCTTCTTGTCGGACAACTTCAAGAAGAGTTTCCAAAACGTCTTGTGTCTGAAACGAGTCGGTGGCTTGGATGAGATCGACCGGAGCGACAGTCGACAGGACAGGACTCGAATGGTCAACGATGTCATGACGGAAACGCAAAACGCTGCATTGCTCAATGGAAACCTTCAGACCAGCATCTGAAAATGTCACATGAACCTTGTCCTTTGGCGAAATTCAAAGACTACCAGTCAGAAGCTACGAGAGATTTAGTATTTAAGATCAACGTTAAGTATCAGAGTTTATCTGGATGTCTTTAGGACACTAAAATGGTCCATTTGGGTGAGATCCTTGATCTGATTGATCTCATGTATTTAAGCGATGAATGTAATTTACTGTAAATAACTCTCGCTTTGTTTGGTGTTGCTGTCTGAAGAAATTATGAAGCTGTTGTGTTTTGTTATGCGTGTGTGTGTGTGTTCACTTCAGTGCCAAAACTGTCTTTAAAAGTTAAGAGATACAGTAGCGCCAATATTCAAGATCATGGCCCTTATTAGATAAACATTATTCACTCTCTAAAGACTTCTGTGGAAACGCAAGGCCAAATAGGACAAGCTTCTTATTATTCAAGGCTTCTGTGATGGCCAGACCAAATCACTGAATATAAAAAGGTCTCCAAAATCTAAGAAAAGATGTACATTTCTGTGGCCTATTTATTTGTTGTTTACTTAGTGAATGATGCTTGTTATATCTTACCAAAACCTGATGGTTGCCGTCTGCTTATATCTTGTTTACATTTAAAAAATCTTCCCTCATCATGTTTCGCCTCTGGTTCCCAGTAGAGTTTTATTTTGGTACTGGAAATGCACACAATGTTCAGTGGACGGGGGGGGGGAGGAGAAAGATGAGCTCTGTTGCTAAACTTAATGAGCTAATGGACATTTTCAGGCATCATATGAATGCGGCACCAAAAGGTGTAGGCAGCAACATTATGTCAAGAAACCTCCTTTTGATGGCATTTATACAGCATCACGAGTATCCTTCATGGAGAAAGCAATCCAATCGCAGTTAAAATGGACTATTTTATGCATATTTGTATGTGCTGTGTGTTGTTGCTGAATTCTAGGAACCAGTTGTGAGTTGTGGCTTTAAACGCTCACTAGGTTTTGAAACAGAGCTTTAGTAATTATTATCTGACCTGGAGAAAGTTTTAGAACTTTTTATTAATCACACTTTGTAATATATCTTTCCCTCACGGGGCAAAATGACCGGAAGTCCTAAAATTATACTTAATTTTTATTTTTTTTATTTTTTTGTCCAGAAGTCTTATTTTATTTCATTTTGATAATATTTTTTCTATTTTTTAATGCAATTGTTTTGGAGTTTTTTTTTGTAATTTTTAATTTATTTACCTTACCAATAAATAATACATAAATAGTAATTTAAGCACATTCCTCACATTCCTTAAAATAACTCACAATTTCATGCATAACCCTTTTAATTCAGCTCAAAATATCTTACAATCTTTGTGGACCTCTTGTGAAAAAACATAATATAACATGATATTGATATATATATAGAGAGAGCAAATGAGCTGTTCCGCTGGGTCCTAAAGTCAGTTCGTTTCAGTATGCATTCAGATACACATGTGGACATTATCAAAATATTATGAATTTTAGTTTAAATTTGGAACATTTTAGGGTTTTCTATGTGTAGGCTACTGCATTCCAAGCATTCCTCGCATTCCATTCATTTCTAAGGGGGTCAAATTGTAGCCTGGCTGCGCCCTCCTACGCACTTCCGCTCAATTTCATTTTCCTTCAGTACTACGTCTGGGACTGCTGTATATTCTTAGGTTTCCAGAAATCAATTTTTTGTAGGACCAATCAGCGAACAGAGGGAGTGGCTGAGAACGATGACGTTGATGTGATCACACACATGACTAGCGTCGGCCAATAGTGAGCCTACATGTGACGTACAACACAGACGCGCTGCTCTATCAAGACTCGAGGAACAGAGAGAAGGAAATGAATAGTGGAATAAAGTCGTTATTTTTGTTTGTTTTTGCGCACAAAAAGTATTCTCGTCGCTTTATAAACTTTATAAAAGATAGACATCTTATTCTAAACATAATCCTCTGATCATTCGGACGACCACACGTTAGCGATTGGCTATGGCAGATCCTGAGTGACTCTGGGCAGATCCAATAGTTTTGAACTTTAACAGAGAACCCGCCTTCAAGGAAGTAAACGTTTCTCAATGGAGAGAGGCCAGACTCTCTGTACAAATGAAATGTACGAGAGTCTGGTAGAACCAGGCTAGTCAAATTGACCCACAAGGGAAGGATTTGTTACTTTTTGAAATTTTGAAAACACAAAACACCTCGAATCGTTAAAAAAAAAAAAAAATTGTATTCGTGGTTCAAGTGCGACTTAAGTCCTAAGGTCTTGGACCCCTCTGTTGAACACTCAATATTTTAATTTTTGGATTATTATGGTGTAACCAATAACCATTGGTTGGACTCAATTAACATTCATCAGCTGGCAAATGAGATGCAAATCAATCCTCCTCGTTCCAGTTGTTATACAAACGTTTTGCTCAGTCAGCGAGACGGACAATGATGACAGAGAACGCAAGGAGGGCATACACTGCATTCAACTGTAGCTATTATTCATTATTCTGAGAAAAGTATTCAAACAAGTGTACAATCGTGCAACTCTTTTTGCCAACGTGTTGAATATACCTCATTATAAAACATTAGATATTCAGCCTTTATCCATCATTGTGATGAATGCATCCCGTCACACTAATGCTGAAGCATCAACACGGACTGTTCAATAGCAGATGCTTCACATTTGCATCGCTCGGAGGACATGAACAACTATTAATTATAAAACGACAATGCAAGTGCCTTAATCACTCGAAAAGACACACAGAATGAGAGGAGCGTAACCATGTGCATTCATTCATTCATTCGTAGAGCTTTAACAATAAACCCTCCACCTGAATGTAGGCTATAATCAATTCATTTACTGTTATACACTTGTAAATAAAACACTTACTTTAAATCCCTGTCGCTAGAGCTGTATAATGTGTAAATATTGAGCTGGCATCGACATTTGGGGGGTTTAGAGAATTATAACATTTGCGAAGGGCTAAAACAGTTCAGACTGAACTCAGTCTGTCCGACTTCTAAGGGCCGAAATCACGTGACGCAAGGTGAGCGCGTGCACGTTTGGAGTATTTTAGGACCGAAACAAACATATGTTGAAACCTGGGGAAGTATTGATGACAGCAAAGTGGTTATCGCAGTATTCGTCCGGTACAATGTGTTCAATGTGCCTTTGACCGTCAGGCAGGCATAGGGTGTGTGTGTGTGTGTAGTGCTTTAATGTTGTATCTCATGTTAAGTTGTCTAGTTCCCAGTCTGATGGTGTGTGGGTGCAATATAGCATTCCCTTTATATTAATAACACATTTCAAAGATGTCATTCTTCATCATAGCTGTGTGAACAAGCCTTGAAAAAGTGACTCATGCACCTCTCATCCTCCTCATTAGTTGCTTAGATTGAAGGTTGTGTGTTGCTTTTTCTCTTGCCGTGCATGTGTGTGTCCGCCCGGGATCATCTTAACCCTTGCCGTGCATGTGTGTGTGTGTGTGTGTGTGTGTGTGTTCGGGATCATCTTAAGGATGAAGCAAATAAACGCAAAGTCATTCCCTGGTTGCTAATCTGCCACAGCTCAATTTTTGCCCAGTTATTTATTTTATAGATAATTTATTACAATTCACTCAAGCGGAATAATCCTCAGGTTTAATTAAATGATTCTTCAAACGCTATTGTTGTCAGGTCATTTGTGGAGAAAGCGGGATTGTGTTTTAATTAAATTTTCCAAAGGCACTGGCGTTCTTTAAGTAGAGAACATTTTAACGGTGACACTTTACAATAAGGTCTCATTTGTTAACATTATTTAATGCATTAACAAACTAACAGTGAGCAATAGTTAGAAATAGAATTGTATATTGTTTGTTTGTGTAAGTTCACAGTGCATAAACATTACTAAATGATAAAATTAGCATTAACTATATTAATAAAGGCTGTAGAACTATTGTTCATTGTTGGTTTATGTTTATCATTTTAGTTAACTACTGTTATTAAATGAAACCATAATGTAAAGTGTTGCCTTTTTAAAAAATGCAAAATAATGCACATTACCAACCTGTAATATTATGTTATTTGTGAGGTGCAAATAAGTCATATTATAATTAATTATGTAAAGTTGTGTGTATGCATTTGTGTTTAAAAGTGGCTGGTAATGACTTTTACTGGGAAATTAGCATGTAAAATAATAATCAGTGTACAAAAACATTACAGAGAAATCAATCTTATGTTTAATCTTGTGAGTCAAATTTACCCTTTAACAAAACTGACTAAATACTGTATTGACACATGAGAAAATCTTGATGTATAAAGATAAGCTTATTTCCCCCTTTTTTTCTTTTTTTCTTTCTTTTTTTCTTTTTTTTTTTGCAATTATTTTTTTCTGCAAAATGTCTCCCTCTGTTGTCCAGTTTGGGGTTTGATTTCTATTTTAAAAATGATAGACTTGTGTTAGCTTTATATCTTTTGGCTTGTTTATGGATTATTAAGCATCATGTTCATGACCTGTAATTATTGACAATTGTAGAGAAACGTGTGATCAAGTATCCGCCAACCTTTTTCAGTGTTGTTATTGACAAAAATGAAGTGCATTACATTAATTTACCAAACAAATAAAGACTAATGTGTGAACAATGCTCAATTTGACTTGTGTATGTGCAATATTATGATAGTACTATAAAAAAAATACAGTAATACAGTAACTGTGAAATATTATTACAATTTAAAATAACTGTTTTCTATGTGAATGTATGTTAAAATGTAATTTATTCCTGTGATCAAAGCTGAATTTTCAGCATCATTAATCCAGTCTTCAGTGTCACATGATCCTTCAGAAATCATTCTAATATGGCGATTTGATCAAATCCAATTATTAATCATGTTAAAAACAGTTGTGCAGCTTCATATTTTGGTCGAACGGTCATACATTCTCTTTGATGAATAGAAAGTTCAAAAGAACAGTAACATTTTTGTAACATTATAAATGTCTTTATTGTCACTTTTGATCAGTTTAATGCATCTTTTCTGAATGAAAATATTAATTTATTTAATAACCTTGAAGAATAAAACAAATCTTACTAACTCCAAACCTTTGAACGGTACTATATATGATTATTAATCCAGATAAAAGTACTGTAAAATATGATCAACAATGAATGCATTAAACATCAGATGAATCCCCCTGTGCCCTGTAAGGAAAACTTGATCGTATATGTTTAGCTTCCTCAAGCATTTCTCATCGTCTCACACACATTGAAACCAAATGCATGAATCAATCAATGCAGCGATTATCATCTACAAACTAAGGCTCTGACTGTGTTTTGAGTCAACAGGTGTGTGTGTGTTGAGCGAGCTCTTCCGGTCGCGATCCACCATCTGTGTGTGTGGTTTGGCTTCACTGAACCCCAGTTACACACACACTGCACTGTCATGCTCGCTCAGACCTTATAATAGGTCTTCTGCTAGTTTCTGTAGGTTGTCTAAGAAACACGCTTGTCTACATGAAGTCTATTTAAAAGAAGTGCAGGTGCCAGGATGTGCTCAAATGAGTGTGTGATCAGTTTCGGTCTGAACACAAGGACAGAGGTGTAAAGAGTAGGGGAGCACGGGGCACAACCTAACACACTTCGGTTTTGGCTCAATTATTTAAAAAAATTTACAAAAATTTTTACGCAAGCAACATACACATCTCTGCTACAAATGAACACTTGAATGGATCTACCGTTGTCATACAGTTGCACTGAAAGTGACAGAAGTGCAAATGTGACAACTTGCCCCATATGCGGGGTTAACTGTAACAGACAGAGGGTTAGTTGTAACACTTGTGTGTAACACACGTAATTCAGGACTAGTTTATCTGTATAGTTTGATATTGTTTGTACATCTGTATAGATAGATATCCATACATCCATCCCTCATCCAATCATCCTTAATATGGATCAATATCATGGATAGAAATATAGGAAAGGGTAAAGTTTATTAAATTTATTAAAAAGTTTATTTTAAATTTATTGCAGTTTTGCAATAAATAAATAAATAAAATCATCAAATATTGTAATTGCAATTGAATTATGTTTGTGTGTGGCAGCTGCATGCAAAATTATTATTATTATTATTATTAATAACAGTAATAATAAAAAAACGAGCTTTAAATTCACATTTTAAAGGGTTTATTGCATGAAAAACAGGCTTTTTAATAATAAAAAAAACAAGTGATCAATGCATAGATAACAAATGTGAAAAAAATCATAGTCTACTTTGACATTTAAATTCCAGCATTGTTTGTGAAAGTCCAACAAAGTTAAATGTGGCAAAATAAATATATAAGTCTCAAAGCTGAAAAGTTGTCATTATCGCTGTACAGTTGGCGGCTGTAACACTGTGCTACGACTAACCCCGCTGTGTAAAACACAGTTTAAGTCGAGCTAACAGTTGCTGATATGTTTCAGAACGGTGCTGTTTTAGCCAACAAGACAGTGATTAAGGTCATATAAGTGAGATTTGGTGACGTACACACACAACTCAGAAACCGGAAAAAACGTTTGATGAAAAATTTACTTGCATGGTGTCAAAACACTCTTCGTCCAGAATCTTTACGAAAGAAAAAGAGAGAAAAAGAGTGTTAGGTTGTGCCCGCGCTCCCCTACATGAGAACCATACTTGAGTAAAAGTACAGATACTAAACAGCAAAAATGACTCCATTACAAGTTACAAGTCACCAATTACAATCCGACTTGAGTAAAAGTCTTAGAGTATCTGATTTTAACAGTTCTTACAGTTTTTTCCGATTGCTAACATACAATTTTTCAAACTAGGCTGGTTTTATCAAAATACTTCTCACAGTTCACAAAACCACAAACCCAAACTGCAAAATACCTCATATATCCTGCAAAATGAAGCAATGCAACCAAAATGACATATAGCATTATCAAAACTTTTGCACGAAATGGCACTTCATTTATATTAGCAGATTTTTGTCTAATCAACTTCACACTGTTGTGCGTAATGAAGAGCGCTCTCATCTTCAGGATGCTTCGCCATAATACTAAAAGAGCTCAAATTGTGGAAAATTCTTCAGATTGTTCACATGCACAGAAATATTTGCAGACACACACACATGCTGTTGAAACATTTATTTATTTATGTTTTCACCAAACAAGTGCAACATACGCACAGCAGAAATATTAATATTTACACTGGACTGAACACAAATATGCTCACAAACACAGTAAACTGAAAAAGACTGAAGTGTTAACAGTGAAGCATTGAGGTGTTTGGTCAGGTGACACATGTATCATGGAGTGTCATTTTGAATGGCAGTGTTTTGAAATGGCAAACATGTGACTTTATGTCAGATTGTGTGTGTTATGCAGAGAACCGTGTTCAGTGTTTAACCCTTGTGTGGTGTTCATATTTTTGTTACTCAGCCAGTGTTCGTGGGTCTGGTGGACCCGCTGCATTTTGGGTTTTTTAATTCAACACAATCAAAAATGTTATGTTAAAATACTCAACAGATGTTTACTTCATCCCAATTACAAGCAATATAAACAGCATATATGGTTAATATTTTCTCTTTACCTTTGTTAGATCACATTTAAGAATTGCAACCTCGTGTGGGAATGGCAGGAGTAGAAACACAAAACTCACTCTTGCACTCTTTCACACTTACACACAATCTCTCTCTCACACGCACGCACGCACAGACTCATGCACACACTCACAACACACACACCCACAACACACACACAGACACACACATACACATGCACACACACACACTCACTTGGATATGTGGTGTATGGTCACTCTCCATAGGCATAATGTTTTTTCTAATGTACAAACTGTATAATCTATCCCCCAACACTAACCCTACCCCTAAACCTACCAATCACTGAACACTTTTGCATTTTTGAATTTCAAAAAACACCATTTAGTATGTTTTAGTATGAGGACACAGATGTCGTCATAAACCATGTTTATGTTGTAATACCCATGTCATTATACACATTTGTGTCCTCATAAACCATATACAAGAACATACACACACTAACAGCAGGCCCTGACAGGAGGAGGACAGAGTAAAGGTACACAGGACCTACAATTTCCACACTTTTATTAGCCCCGGGTCCAGTGGACCCGAACATCCTGTGTGTAATATAAATGTGTAGGGGGGGTGTACAGTGTGTGGTCATTGAAAATGTGTTCTGATATATATTCCTCACAGAAAATGAGCCAAGGCCAATGAGTCTCAGTTTGAAAAAATAATTAATTGTATCATTTTTCTTTTGATAAAAAATGAAAACGGGTCCAACAGACCCGAACCATACAAGGGTTAAAAAGTGCCATTCTGAATTGCAAAATGTGTGTAAAGCAGAAAATGTGTTTAGACTTTTGGAGACTTGAGAAGAGGTTTTGCTGTGTGTGTGTGTCAGTGTAAATAACTGTGTTGTGCGTGTCATTTTAGTGTGTTAGCAACTGGAAAAAAACTGTAAAGTGTTTTACTCATACTGAATGCAGGCTCAAATATGCACTTTAGAGACATGCCATGAGTAAACCATTATCCTCTCATCGATATATTGGATGAATAAAATAATGTTCAGTAAAGTCTTGCACTGCGAGCTGGTTCGGGCCTCGTCATGTCCTCATCTCCTCAATCAAACACCTGTGATTCAGAAACTCCCAGCTAATGCTCTCGCGTTCACGTAAAGCAGCCGTGTGGAGCAGTTCGGGTGAGTAAAGGCAAAACACACATGATATAGTTCCTTCAGTGACGGCGATAACACTTCTTCACAGCAGATAAAGTGAGGTGTCATGCTAAATGTAATGTGTAATTGCATTACTCTTCACTAATGTATTGGAGTAAAAAATGCATTTGCTTGTTCAAAAATGTAGTCAAGTAGAGAGGAAAAGTTGCTAATATATTTGATACTCAAAGTCGCCAAAAAGATACTTAAATAACTAATTACGTTTTCTCCAAAACTTTACATCGCTGCAGCAGCACGACTCATTTTACTGAAATAAAACAGTGTAGGGGAAGCTGTCTGCAAACATCAGGGGCGCAACACGAGTTGAAGAGCTAGAGATATTCATCTTTTGAAACAAAAGTTGAGCGATGTCCCCCCCAGAGGATTATGCATCTTTATTGTAAATCTGAGTCATCTGCGCTGAGTTATCTGAACGATGTCTCTCCCTCTGAGCTCCTCTAGTCATTTAGTTCACGCTACAGCAAGAGAGCGTTCAGTTGGAAGATCATTTGTTTTAATGCGTCTTTAAAATTGTGTTTCACAAAAAAACAAGCCGCTGTGTTTGACTCATTGTAATTACCCAGCTAATATGGGTGTGAAATGGGCTGAAAAAAGAGGCCTTATAGGATCGCCGCGGACTGTCTGAAAAGAGTATAACATATATAGTGTAAGTGAGGGATCATGTACATCCAGCCGGTTGTTATCTCAGAATAAACCCGATCGGGTGATCAGGATCAGGTCTTCATCAGCCTGAAGGGGTTTATTCTGAGATCACACACACACACACACACACACACACACACACACACACACACACACACACACACACCTGAAGGGGTTTATTCTGAGATCACACACACACACACACACACACACACACCTGAAGGGGTTTATTCTGAGATCACACACACACACACACACACACACACCTGAAGGGGTTTATTCTGAGATCACACACATACACACACACACACACACACCTGAAGGGGTTTATTCTGAGATCACACACACACACACACACACCTGAAGGGGTTTATTCTGGGATCACACACACACACACACACACACAAACACCTGAAGGGGTTTATTCTGGGATCACACACACACACACACACACACACACCTGAAGGGGTTTATTCTGAGATCACACACACACACACACACACACCTGAAGGATTTTATTCTGAGATCACACACACACACACACACACACACACACACACACACACACACACCTGAAGGGGTTTATTCTGGGATCACACACACACACACACACACACAAACACCTGAAGGGGTTTATTCTGAGATCTCTCACACACACACACACACACACACACACACACCTGAAGGGGTTTATTCTGAGATCACACACACACACACACACACCTGAAGGATTTTATTCTGAGATCACACACACACACACACACACACACACACACACCTGAAGGGGTTTATTCTGGGATCACACACACACACACACACACACACAAACACCCGAAGGGGTTTATTCTGAGATCTCTCTCTCACACACACACACACACACACACACCTGAAGGGGTTTATTCTGAGATCACACACACACACACACACCTGAAGGGATTTATTCTGAGATCACACACACACACACACACACCTGAGGGGGTTTATTCTGAGATCACACACACACACACACACACACACACACACACACACACCTGAGGGGGTTTATTCTGAGATCACACACACACCTGAGGGGGTTTATTCTGAGATCATACACACACACACACCTGAAGGGGTTTATTCTGAGATCACACACACACACACACACACACACACACACACACCTGAAGGGGTTTATTCTGAGATCACACACACACACACACACACACACCCGAAGGGGTTTATTCTGAGATAACACACACACACACACACCTGAAGGGGTTTATTCTGAGATAACACACACACACACACACACCTGAAGGGGTTTATTCTGAGATAACACACACACACACACACACACACACACACACCCGAAGGGGTTTATTCTGAGATAACACACACACACACACACACACCCGAAGGGGTTTATTCTGAGATAACACACACACACACACACACCTAAAGGGGTTTATTCTGAGATAACACACACACACACACACACACACACACACACCTGAAGGGGTTTATTCTGAGATAACACTGGATGGATGTACATTATCCCGCTTGTTACACGGATACTTGCCACATGAGTAAATAATTAGACACAAAATATTGATCTGAGTTTAAATATTTTATTAGACTATTTTATTAGGTCTTTAAACACAAAGCTTCCGCGGAGAGAGCAGTCGCACACAGCAAGATCAAACTAGACGGACATTTAAGAGTTACGGTATATAACACTTATTATTACACAGCATTTCGCCACATAAATAATTATGATAATTATGATAGATAAGAGATGTTGATTTGAGATTAAACTGTTTTAAAATCGCACCTGTTTGTATCGTATAACAGTGTACAAAACAATAGTCACAAAGTGGCAGCATCTGCGTTTGTATGAAACCAGAGAGCGCGAGTCCACGATACTGGATGGCATAATTAAATAACTGTACACAAAATATAGAGTTTTAATATTTTATTAGCTCACCAAACGCAAAACTTGTATGTTTATACAAATCATCAGTTGCATATATTTAAACACCAGGCATGAGTCAGTTTAAACATTCATCTGATCACTAGTCCGGTGTAAATATTTCTGCTGTGCGTATGTTGCACTTGTTTGGTGAAAACATACATAAATAAATGTTTCAACAGCATGTGTGTGTGTCTGCAAATATTCCTGTGCATGTGAACAATCTGAAGAATTTTCCACAATTTGAATACTTTTAGTATTATGGCGAAGCATCCTGAAGATGAGAGCGCTCTTCATTACGCACAACAGTGTGAAGTTGGTCAGACAAAATCTGGTGATATGAATGAAGTGCCATTTCGTGCAAAAGTTTTGATAATGCTATATGTCATTTTGGTTGCATTCAGAGTGCGAATTACCCCACCATAATTGGGGGGTACTGCCCCTTCACTTCTTCTATGACCATCATGGTCCACTACCATATCAATCCCCACCGTGATCGCCAAGTGCAACGTGTGTTGTGCAACACACATACAAGGTCTAAACATGCGACAAACTGATAATCAGTAGGCTACAGAATATCTCATTGTTATTATATATCCAAAAGAGAACTGTTTTGATCAACTCCCAAAAGTTAGAAGTTAAGTGCACTGAAATACCATTCTAATTACTAGTAAAAGTAATACCTTTACAAGAAGCTTATTGCCTATTTCAGGGTTTTTCCTGGCTCAAAATGAGGCAGAGGTGGTAAAATCATAATAATGTATTTTAATAATAAGATAATTAAATTTGTATTTTTTTTTTTTGTAGATCATCATATAGCCTAATGTGTTTCCCACATTTTTTTGTTGGTGGAGCTTGGTATCTCTAGGGGGGTCCGGGGGTATGCCCCCCCCGGAAGATTTTTTTTTACATTTTAAAGATAAATTCATTAATCTGGTGCACTTTGAGTCACCCGAATCCACTGTTAAAAATAAATAATCCACCCGCAAACCGCCCATATTCTTTGATTTAGATCTGCATCTGATCATCACATTACAATTATTCAAATTCTTAGTGTTAAGCATGATAATATGGTGACATCACACTGAAGTAGGCTGATTTAAAATGAACATTTATTTAAAATAAAAGTTCTTCTTTTGGCAAAATTACATTTCCTTAATAGCCTAAACAGAGGCTTTACTCTCTTCAAGCTTAAATTGTCAATGTTTCATTACATCACTGTTTGAAAACACTCAGAATAATTTTTTTTTTACCTTTATAAAGGGCATTTTCCCCTAATTTTATTAAATGTATGCTCCATCTTTCATTTCAAATTCTTAAATTTGATAAATATATTCAATTAAAATAATTAGACACTAGGCTGTTACCAATCAAATTAAATAATTTACATTGAGAAATTATAACTGTATTAAATTAGATTATTTTAAATTTTAAATGTCATTCAGTGTTGACGCTTGCTTGAGAAGTTGAAGTCGTTCTCTATCTCCGCTGCTTCTGGCCGCGGTGGTTAAAAATGGTACAGTCCACAATAGGGGTGTCTGAAATCGCTTTACATTAAAATGTTCCTACAGTGAAAATAGGAGTTGACTTGTATTGTAACTGTAATTATATTTTTTTCACAATATCAGAAAAATTATCTGACCCCCCCAAAACTGATATTTCTGGCCCTTTGGGGGGCCCCTGTAATTCGAACTATGGTTGCATTGCTTCATTTTGCAGGATATAAGAGGTATTTTGCGGTTTGGGTTTGTGGTTTTGTGAACTGTGAGAAGTATTTTGATAAAACCAGCCTAGTTTGAAAAATTGTATGTTAGCAATCGGAAAAAACTGTAAGAACTGTTAAAATCAGATACTCTAAGACTTTTACTCAAGTCGGATCTGTACTTTTACTCAAGTATGGTTCTCATGTAGGGGAGCGCGGGCACAACCTAACACTCTTTTTCTCTCTTTTTCTTTTGTAAAGATCTGGACGAAGAGTGTTTTGCAGGGATTCACTTTTTATTTTACTTACCTTTTGTCTTCTGCATTCTCCTTACCATTGTCTCCTGTTCTTCCCTCAGACTCGTCCCCCAGAAACAGTCCCACGGACCCAGCCCCAAACCCCATCTCTGCAATAATATGGGTTCCATTCAGACCTTAACATTAAGTATTTTACTGTTATGTGTCAACAAGATTCAACAAGACATTTTCTCCTGGCTATACCCAATGATTAGATCTGTTGTGGTATTTATGCAAATTAGCACATACGTAATTAGATTATGCACCGTTTGTCCATGTTAACAAACAATTTAAAAAAACTTGTAATACATTTTTTGTTTGTCTTGATGTAAGTAATCAACTCAGTAATTTTCATGGTGATATCTAAAGGTTAACATTTTTACCCTATTCACACAAGAAAAAAAATGCATAGGTGTATTAATAGGCTATATTTGGGTCTTTTTCGAAACTTTCCCCCCTAATGGTTATTCTTCGGGACTTTTATTCCCCTTACTTTCCCTTTTTTTTCCCTTAATGGGGGTTGACCCCCATTTTGGCTTAAAATGACTGGACTAATCAGATTCTGCTTTTTGGAAGTACGACCAACATAAGAATTTTCACCGGAAAATGTTCTGAACGAGTAACATCCACTTTTGTTCTGACCAACTAAGGGGAAAAAGCATTGGAGTAAATATCGCTGATTAAATCTAACGATCGCTTATATCACGTCAAACCGTGCAAATTATACTTTGTTCTCAAATTGTTAATGTTAACATCAGCATTGCGTGACTACATTTATAACCCTTCCGATATTATCCTTGTTTCCGCATGGGCCGGTTGCACTCTCTCTTTTATAGTCACTCTGAAGTCTTTTGCGTTTTACAACGGGTGAATCTCCAGCTGGTGATTGTCGTTTGAACCTTTCTGGATCCGCCATCAAAATGATCAGTTTAATCATATCAAGTGCTGTGAGAAAAGGCTATAAATCTCCACATCCTCACACTCACAGCCGACTAGCCGAGACTCTTCTTTATGTGGACAGATGAGACGGAATGACGCAAACACATGCTTGAATTTCCCGCTGAAATCCACCAGTACCACTGGAGTTAAAAACATCATTACCAGCTTACCGTTCTGAGTCGCGCTACGGCAAGCAGAGAGTTTTGAACACTGGCTGGTGATGTACTTGCAACATTTATTTTGGATAATTTTTGGATAATTTTAAACCCAAAAAAGTTACGGACTGCAGCTTTAAATTTGAGGGGACAGTCATTTGTAGTGGTGTCTGAAACCATAGTGGATGTTATCGAGTGCACTCATTCAATCCCATAATGCCCTGCAACAACGATTGTACAACCAATGTGCGCTCGACAGCTAGAGAATACCCATAATGCACTGTGAGGGTCATGCCAAATGAATTCCCACGTGTCGCCAGAAGAATCATTCATCCATCCGTTTACAAACCACTGGTCCAATGTGGGTACAGCGTAATATCATACAATATCATTCACCCCTTCAACTGCACTATATTAGTGGATTCATGTAGGGAATAGTGAATGAGGGTATAGGGGGCGATTTCGGATTTCGACGATCTACTCCATCTGTGTTTAGATAGGCAAATTTGACAAGCAATAATAGATGATTTGGGGATTTTGAGCTGAAATTTCACACACACATTCTGGGGACACTATAGATGTATATTACATCTTGTGAAAAGGGGCGTAATATGTTACCTTTAAATGAAACTTACAAGTGTTGATAAAAAAAGCATGAAGCGAGAGGCTTTCAAATCAGAGGCTCTGTTCTTTCTTTTGATATATTGCATGCTCAAATATTCATACAACAAAATACTTTGAAAGTTTTGTGAAAAAACTGAACATGATAATAAAATATATATATATATATTTTACGCAGGCAGTGAAAGAGTTAATGCAACAGTTGCAGGTTTACTTTTCTTCTTTGCTTCCTCTTCCAAAACGCTTTGGGTTTTCACGTTCTCAGATTTACATGTATAATAAACTGAGACATGTATGAAATCATCAGATGTTTTCTGCATGTAATAAAAAGCAGTTGCATTAGCGTGGTCTCCTGAGACTGTGTGTGTGGTCACAGTCAAATTATGTGCTGGTACAAATAAACTCACACACACAGAAACTAAACCACAGACCACCTCATGCCTTCAGTGCAACTCGCGGTAAGTCATCTCTAAACTAACACACGCTCAGAGAGAAAAGCTCGCAGTAAAACATGCTTATTTGAGGATGCTTTACAAGTGTAATCCAAATGTGTTACTAATTATTTGTGAAATTTACTATTACAATCCTACACCATCTTTTTTTCAGTGTAGAAAGAGTATAAATGTGCTTGATATTTACAGGCTATTAACAGATTCACAACACTTATGAAGATCATTTAAAAAAACTAACTTTTAATGGATCGTAATGGAGATGAATGGATTGTAAGAACTTTTGGTAACACTTTATTTTACAGTGTCCTTGTTACACGTTACATGTAATAATAACTATATAATATGCATGAGAGCAACTAACCCTACAGTAAGTGCATGTGGTTAATTATTACTACTCAGTACTTAAATGTTTTAATTACACTGTTACAAAATAAACAAAAAATATAACCGTAAAATAAAATGTAACTGAATTTTTTAATGTTGCTTATAATAGTTTAACAGGTACAGTTGAATGCTTATTATTATTATTGGTAATATATGTGTGTGTGTGTGTGTGTGTGTGTGTGTGTGTGTGTGTGTGTGTGTGTGTGAGAGAGAGTGTGTGTGAGCATGTGTGTGTGTATGAGCATGTGTGTGAGTGAGTATATGTTTGAGTGTGTGAGTGCGTTAGTTTGTGTGTGTGTGTGAGTTTGTGTGTGTGAGGGAGGGTGTGTGTGTGTGTGTGTGTGTGTGTGTGTGTGTGAAAGAGAGAGAGTGTGTGTGTGTGAGAGCATGTGTGTGTGTATGAGCATATGTGTGAGTGAGTATATGTTTGAGTGTGTGTGCGTGTGTGTGAGTTTGTGTGTGTGAGTGAGTGCGTGTGTGTGAGTGCGTGTGTGTGTGTGTGAGCGTGTTTGTGAGTGAGTATATGTTTTTGAGTGTGTGTGTATATGTTTTTGAGTGTGTGTGTATGTGTGTAAGTGTGTGTGTGTGTGTGTGTGTGTGTGTAAGTGTGTGTGTGTGTGTGAGCGTGTTTGAGAGTGTGTGTGTGTGAGTGCGTGTGTGTTTGTGTGTGAGTGGGTGTGTGTGTGTGTGTGTGTGTGTGTGTGTGTGTGTGTGTGTGAGCGTGTTTGTGAGTTTATGTGTGTGTGTGTGTGTGTGTGTGTGTGTGAGCGTGTTTGTGAATTTGTGTGAGTGTGTTTGTGAGTTTGTGTGTGAGCGTGTTTGTGAGTTTGTGTGTGTGAGCGTGTGGGTGTGTGTGTATGTATGTGTTTGTAAGTGTGGTTAAACAGTTTAACAGGTAAAGTTGAATGCTATAGTATAATGATATTATATTTTATCATATATTTTAATATATATATATATATATATATATATATATATATATATATATAATAACAATTAATATAATTTGTATGTCCATCAAGCAAAGCACTTATAAATATAATTATTTTAGTTCAACGTGAAACTAACAAACGTTTATCAAATCCATGGAATCTAAAATCATTTTGTCCACATCTGTACATGTGTGCTCATCTTTAACTGTAAATGCCAATCTGAATATGACCGACCTTGCTTTGAATGAGTCACATCTGAAGATCAGCTTCTGTGTGATGAATCCTAAGACTGAATATGAGTTTTTGCATCTCTTTGCTTTAAGCTGTCAGTCCCTCATGACTCAGATAAACACAGGTGTGTGTGTGGACTGAGCGATGGCCCAGCGCTGTGGTGAAGGCCAGTACATGGACCGGCTGGTGCGAGAGTGTGTGTCCTGCAGTCTGGTGTGTCACAACAACCCGGTGGCGATCATACGCTGCTCTGAATACTGCGGTGAGTTACACTGTCTGGAGCTCATAGTAGCTCACTTAAAGGTGCAGAGTGGGATTTTTAGCGGCATCTAGTGGTGAGGTTGCGAACTGCACCCAACAGAAGTTACGGTGGCCGACAGGAAGTGATGTCGTCGTCTGAGACAGCAGAGAAGAGCCAGTTAAGCAATGAGGTTTCTTTACAAAGATATATTAAGAAATTAGGTTTACTTGATTTTTCAGTAAAACGATGTTATTGCGAATAGTATTGTTACTTGTTTATCATTGTGTCAGTGTTTTATTTGCAGACTTTAGCTCGCTTCTTTGCACGAATACCAACATAGTGACGAAACGCGTTTGTCCGTTTTGAGTTCCTGTAGAAACATGTCGATTGTGTGTACGATGTGTGTGTACTGTAGACAGAAATGGCTCTTTCTATGGTAATAAATACATAATGGTTCATTATGTAAGGTCTTTATACACCACTGAAAACATAGGTATGTATATATTGCATTTCTGTCAACAGATCCTCCTAAATATAACACAATGCACTTTTAAAGGGATAGTTCACCCCAAAATTAAAATTAGCCCATGATTTATTCACCCCCAAGTCATCCCAGGTGTATATGACATTCTTCTTTAAGACGAACACAGAGTTATATTGACTTCTGCCACAAGAGTAACCTGTGACGCGTGTATGATGTAGGATGTAGGAGTATCGTAAGTTTAGACGCCTCTCTCAGTTTAAACAAACATGGCTGTGCAATACACTTCTTCTTCTTGTTGTTGTTGTTACTGGCCGCTCACTCCTAGGAGTATTACCAGAGAATGTCTAATAAGGGGAGAACTTCCACTCTCAGTAAACTTCCGGCTTCTGAACTGGTTGCAGTTCCACTCTGGCTCCACATGAGGGCGCTCACAGGACGAGTGCAGTTCCACTCTGGCTCCACATGAGGGCGCTCACAGGACGAGTGCAGTTCCACTCTGGCTCCACATGAGGGCGCTCACAGGACGAGTGCAGTTCCACTCTGGCTCCACATGAGGGCGCTCACAGGACCAGTGCAGTTCCACTCTGGCTCCACATGAGGGCGCTCACAGGACGAGTGCAGTTCCACTCTGGCTCCACATGAGGGCGCTCACAGGACGAGTGCAGTTCCACTCTGGCTTCACATGAGGGCGCTCACAGGACCAGTGCAGAATGAATGGAGGTCTATGGCGCTATACCCCTCAAAATCCACTTTTCTCAGGATATAATTTTTTGTCTAGTAATTTGAATGTTGTATTCGAAAGGAGATGCAAAGAAATTACACATTGCTGGGTGTTAGATTTTTTAGAGTCACTTATTTGCTTTAAAAAGTCTTTTAAAGTGTCAATGACGTCATACACATCGTACGACCAGAGACACTGCTTTACGGCAATCCTTCACTCACTTTGGTGCTTTCGCGCTCTGCACTTTCTTTTCTCTCGAGGCATGGACAACACAGTTGACACAGGCAAACACACGTGCTAGAAGAGTTTTGTTTTTTGTTTTTAAAAGACCATCAAGCGGTATCTCTGGTCGTAATCAGTCCTTCACTGACCAATCAGTGTTCATTAGCAGAATGCTAGCGTGTTATGGGCAACAACAACTCAACCTGTAAGAAATCGAAAGGACATAAGTACTCGTTCATTCAACTTTCGATCTATAACCCATGTTGAACTTGCAAAACCTACAATCAAATCTGAGATTTCTCAACGGCAATCGGGTGAAAGAGACAAATTTAGCCGTCTAGCCCCATAGACTCCCATTCATTCTGCACTCATGGGCGATCGCCCCCAGTGGAGCTCTGGTGGAACTACAACCAAAATTCGGTACAATAGGACTTAATAGGAAGTGGCCAGGCTCTCCGTAGACGGGCTCTGGTATTACTGTGCAATAAACTGAAGCTCCACTTCTAATATAGAAATCTTCTGACATTTCTCTTAAAAATTTCTAATTCACGACCGCTGTTTTGTTTTGCTCTTTCGTCTGCGCTTCCGCAATCGTCATTACGTTGTGCGTCGGGTCAGGGGTTATTCTGTTCGGAAGCCAGTGATTATAGTTTATAAAGTTATAAATATGGGTATTTCTCTGACACAAATGCATGGCTTCACTTCAGAAGGCCTTTATTAACCCCTGGAATCGTATGGATTACTTTTATAATGGATAGATGCACTTTTATTATGGATAGATGCACTTTTAATGCACTTTTATTATGGATAGATGCACTTTTATAATGGATAGATGCACTTTTAATGCACTTTTATTATGGATAGATGCACTTTTATAATGGATAGATGCACTTTTAATGCACTTTTATTATGGATAGATGCACTTTTATAATGGATAGATGCACTTTTAATGCACTTTTATTATGGATAGATGCACTTTTATAATGGATAGATGCACTTTTATTATGGATAGATGCACTTTTATTATGGATAGATGCACTTTTAATGCATTTTTATGATGGATAGATGCACTTTTATAATGGATAGATGCACTTTTATAATGGATAGATGCACTTTTATAATGGATAGATGCACTTTTAATGCACTTTTATGATGGATAGATGCACTTTTATAATGGATAGATGCACTTTTATTATGGATAGATGCACTTTTATAATGGATAGATGCACTTTTTTGGTCTTCAAAACTTTCTCCAGCCATTCACGCTCATTATAAAGCTGGGAAGAGCCAGAACATTATTTAATATAACTCTGTGTTCATCTGAAAGAAGAAAGTAATATATATCTAGGATGACTTGAGGGCGAGTAATTTATGGGAAATTTAAAAAATTTGGGGTAAACTAACCCTTTTATTTACTGAGATTTAACCAACTGGTAATATAACTTAAACACCAAAGAATCTACTTTATTTAGCTCCAGACCTGTTTAAACTACAGCCCTGGTTAAACACACCTGAAGCAGTTCAGCAGTATCGGGGAGTTGTTCTTGATGAATGACGAGAGCTGTTGTGTCGGCAGAGGCCTGGAGATGTAAAGCCGTGTCGGGTCAGTTCTACGACCGACTGCTGAAGAAGTGTCTGAAGTGCTCTGAGATCTGTGGCGGTCACCCGTCGGCCTGCTCAGACGCCTGCAAGAGTGAGTAAACCATGTGTGTTTCCTTATTTTAGTTCATTTTTTTATTTATTTGTATAGTGCTTTTCACAATACACTTCATTTCAAAGCAGCTTTACAGTAAATGCATGAGTCCACATTGCAATTTAGAGTGATCTGTTATCAGAGGAAACTGTCTAAGTTATGCATTTCAGAAATGCACATATACAAAATCACAGTTAGCGAAAAATGTATTACTTTAAACAATGTAATAATTTAATGCTGAAACAATGAGCTCATTGAAGTAATGAATATGTGTTTGTGTGTGTCCTCATGACTCGCTGAGGAATGAGTCACGTGACCTTAAACCTCTCCGAGCTTCTTATACATGACATTTCAGCTTTTAATTAAATTCTTTAAATTCTCAACTTTAAATTACTTTAAATTTGGCATGAAGGGGAGTTGCGCTGGTCTTTTCTTCCCTATATTGTGTCTATATCTGAGTGAAACGCTTCTGAAATAAGAACAAATGTGGGCGGGGCTTGATTTTGTCTGTGGGGAATTGACTGGATGGTTGAATGGTTGTGGTTTGCCATTGGCTGATCTCATGTGAGTGACAGGTTGCCCCGCCCACATCATCAGAGAAGAGAAGAGTTATTTTGATTCAAGATTATAGGAGGTACATGAATTTAAAACAAACAGTAATGTGCACGGATAAAAAATTGTCAATTTTGATTTCATGGTGACTTTAACAGTTCAGACGAGTTGCTAATAAAATAATTGAATTATTTAGGCGAGTCATTCCTGGTATTCAATGCCTTGTGGCCATCATAAAATGTAGAAAATCAAACTCAGTTTTTAAAAGAATTGTTTGTGTAGTCATGATAGGGTAATGTAAATCATTTGATAAATGTCATATACACCTAGGATGGCTTCAGGGTGAGGGAATCATGGGGGAATCTTCATTTTTGGGTGAACTATCCCTTTAATTAAAATGTTATGTTAGTTGTCCTTTTTTTATTATTATTATTTTTTTATTGAACATATATAACAGCAAATACAGTTATACCTCAAAACATAATTAAACAACAATAGAATTATAAACAGTAGACAAAAAGCCAGTAAAATAAACAGATAAAAACACTGAGCCAGGGGTAACATATCATTTAAAATAAATTAAATTAGAGAGAGAGAGAGAGAGAGAGAGAAAGAGAGAGAAAGAGAGAGAGAGAGAGAGAGAGAAAGAGAGAGAGAGAGAGAGAGAGAGAGAGAGAGAGACAGCACCGCCCTAGAGCACACGATGCAGTACACTTACCTCGGCCTGGTCATCACTGCATCGGGGAGTTTCAGTGTGGCAGTGAATGCTCTCAAAGATAAAGCTCGAAGAGCTCTATACGCAATTAAGAAAAAATTCCAAAACATTGAATTACCGATTCCAATCTGGTGTAAAATCTTCGATAGTGTAATTCAGCCCATTGCGCTGTATGGAAGTGAGGTTTGGGGTCCACTCAGTGATCAGAGCTACACTAGATGGGACAGACATCCAACAGAAGCCCTACACACTGAATTCTGCAAAATGATTCTGAAACTACAAAGGAAAACACCCAATAATGCATGTAGGGCAGAATTAGGCCGATTCCCATTGATTATTAATATGCAAAAAAGATCCCTCAAATTCGGGATGCATCTAAAATCAAGTCCCACAGAATCGCTACATTTTAAAGCTCTACAAACCCAAGAACTGAACCCCGAAAAGAGTCTCCTCAGTCAGCTGGTTCTGAGACTCACTAACCAGACTAACCCTACTAACACTAACCAGTCTCAGACCAGCACTGCTTCTCACACTAACATCAGGATAAACCAAATTATCAAACACTCTAAAAATACATATCTGGAACATTGGGATCAGGAAACTAAAACACAAAGTAAATTACAATTCTATCGAAATCTGAAATCAAATTATGAACTGGAAGAATATCTCCAGAGTGTGAGAGACACAAAGCAGAGACGGATCCTGAGCCGGTACAGGCTGAGTGTGTGTGTGTGTGTGTGTGTGTGTGTGTGTGTGTGTGTGTGTGTGTGTGTGTGTGTGTGTGTGTGTGTGTGTGTGTGTGTGATCCTGAGCCAGTACAGGCTGAGTGAACACAGTCTCGCCATCGAGACGGGCAGACACAGGAAGAGCTGGTTACCCCGAGAGCAGAGGGTGTGTGTGTGTGTGTGTGTGTGTGGTTACCCCGAGAGCAGAGGGTGTGTGTTCACTGCAGGACAGGAGAGATCGAGACAGAGACGCACTTCCTACTTCACTGTCACAAATACAGTTCAGTCAGAGAACTCTACTTCAGCAAACTCACTAACGTAATACAGAACTTTACAGCCATGACTGAAGTAGATCAGATGAAGATCCTGCTAGGAGAGGGCCAGACAGCAGCACTGGCTGCCAGATACGTGTGTGTGTGCCACAGCCTGAGAGACAGCAGGTGAATGTGTGTGTGATGTGTGTGTCTGACCTCAGTGTGTTTCCCTACTGTCCACCACAGTGACCTTCAGTGACGTGTGTGTGTGTGTGTATGTTAAAACACTGTGGTGTAAAATGTTCACAGATATTATAATTTGTTACACTGTTAATTTGTACAATTAATTTAAGTTATGCATTTAGATTTAAGTTATATTATAATATTTTATTATTTTGTACTTTATAATTTTATACTTTATAATTCTATGTGTTCCAAGCTTTGGCAATATTGTAACATGTACAGTCATGCCAATAAAGCAATTTTGAATTGAATTGAATTGAATTGAGAGAGAGAGAGAGAGAGAGAGAGAGAGAGAGAGAGAGAAAGAGAGAGAGAGATAGAGAAAGAGAGAGAGAGAGAGAGAGAGAGAGAGAGAGAGAGAGAGAGAGAGAGAAAGAGAGAGAGAGAGAGAAAGAGAGAGAGAGAGAGACACCTTGAGTCCTTTTTTTATTTTTACAAAAAAAGCATAAATATCATACTTTGTGCACAACGTAATGGACTTTAAAGCTTTGACATTGCTGGAAGAACAGACCCAAATAACATTTCAGGTCTTTGCAAAAAAAATAAAAATATATATATATATAGTTTTTTCTTTTTTCTTATTTTTTTTCCATTTTTTTTATTATTTAAACAACATACATTTTGGAGCCAGGGGAGCAAAGAAAACACATAAAACATAAATAAATAAACATTCACAAAAATACAAGACCTTTGTATTAATCAAAGATTTTGAAGACAGTTGACAAATGAACAAATTCTTTAAGGAATACTAAGAAAAGGGGCTTTTTGTTAGAAAACTTACACTTATGAATGTGAAATTTGACTAATAAAATTAACAAAGTAATTACAAAAGCCTCCTTATTCACACTGTTATCATACTTTAAATATCCAAAAATTACATATTCAAAATGCAAAACAAAATTAAAGAGTATACCTTTTCCTTAATAAACTTATAGATACCTCTCACACCATAACTTTTTCACACGACTACAATGCCAGAAAATGTGGGTTTTGTTTCCAAGTGCAAAGAGCAGAAAGAGCAGAAAGAGCAGAAAGAGCAGCGCACATCAGTGTCGTTCTTACCCTTACTAAGGAAATGTTTGACAGAATGTGTGCATTATCTTGAAAGAGATTTATTTGACCTTGTTTGCAACAAAAACGTATGAGGTAATAACCAAACACTTTCCCAATCAAGAGCATTAACACATTCAGTCCAATAAGCAATAGAGCAAGATTTGGTGACAGCCTCCTTTAAAACTGTGTTATTGTTTTTAGACTGTAAAAAACAAATTGTGCATGTACATATGTTTTTTTTTTGTTTTTTTTTATTGAGAACATTATATAAACAAAGAAGGAAACAGTCACAATGTAGAACAAATACACGAAAGAAAAAAAAGACACAAGACGGGGGTATATAACTAATCAGAAAAGATTACATATCAAAGGAAAAGATTAAAAGACTTAGGCTACATATTTCACTTGTTTTTAAAGCCTTCTTGTTACACGAGTCAGAGATAGTCCCAAAGTAATGTTGGACTTAAGTAAGCAAAACATAGAAAAGTGGTTTCTGACCTGAAAATTTACATTTATGTATATAAAATTTTGTTTAAAAAAAAGAAGAATATTTTGTTTTCGTGTAATTGCTCTTTTTTTTTTTCAATTAACAATTCCAAACAAAACATTTTCCCAAAGTAGAGAAAAATCCTTATCAATGTTCTCAATAACAAACCGGGAAAACAATTTCCTTAATAATTCAGAGTGATGGCAAAGCCTAAATAAATGCACTATAGTGTCTGGGTGCTGTTTACAAAAATAACAGTTTGCGTTAATATCTTTTTTGAATTTCTTTAAGAAGGAATTAACGGGATATACACGATGGACTACTCGAAAGGAACCTTCTCTCGTCTCATCAGCATGATGATGTCCTCATGTTTGCTGTCCTCAGATGCGGTGACGCAGGGTCCTGTGGGCGTGTCTGCAGTTCCTCTGGTCACCGGCAGGGGGCGCGCAGGGATCCACACATACACACCCGCGCTGTTCTCTGAGGCGCTGCTGTTCTCACTGCTGGGTGTGTGTGTTACTGTCCTGCTGTTCACACTGACCACCGCGATCCTGTTGCTGATCAGGAGAGCCAAACAGCAGCAGCTCCAGCAGGACACCGGCAAACAGCAGCACAACCAACACGCGCAATCATCCAAAGGTCAATATAACAACCCGAGCCTGCGCATGGGGGCGCTCTAACACGACTAACACAAGACCAAACCCAGTAAACATCATACTAGTGAAGTATACCACACAGTAAAAAAATGTTGGGTTATTTTTTTTTAACCCAACCGTTGGGTTACACATGGTCACTATGTTGGGTTATTTTCCCAAAAAATATTGGGTCATTTTTAAAATCGTTGGATAATTTCTAGTAATAACTCGGCTGTTGGGTTAAATACGTATGTTGTAAGTACACTTGTGTGTTTTGAAATTATGTACACAACTATGTAGCCTATATTTAAATTAAATTCTAGACTTCCCAAAATTTAGTTTGTACTTTAAAAATATTTTATTGTTTTATACAAATAAACAATCTGTATTTGAAAACAAAGTGTATTTTATTTATTAAAATAATGTCATAAATAAAAAACTTAACTGTTGGGTTATGCATTGGGTTAAAATAACCCACAGGTGGGAAGGTGCTAGACCGCCCCATAGTTGGGTTACTCGTTGGGTTATTTTTAACCCAACATTATTAAGTGAGCATGTACAAAAACAATCAGATGAGCCCAGAATATGAACATATAGCGTTTAATTACACGTTAAGCATTTTCCTCCCATAGAAAACCATGATAAGAAACCGCGTAACGTGGCTTACTGTACTCTAAGGCAGTGTTATTAAAAGACCAAACTCAGTAAACATCATACTAATAAACTATACTATACAGAAAAATCCCAGGATATGATTGTTGTGGAACGTGTTTAATAATGGTTCTTATAATGGATTTCTATGGAAGGAAAATGCTTAACGTGTAATTAAACTCGTTGCGATCATATTCTGGGCTCATCTGATTTTTTTATACATATATGTAAAAATGCTGGGTTATTTCAGCCCATGTTTGGGTCAAATATGGACAAACCCAACCATTGGGTTAAAACATTAATTCAAAAATGTAAACCAATGGTTGGGTTTGTCCATATTTGACCCAAACATGGGCTGAAATAACCCAGCATTGTTTAGAGTGTAGCATGGTTTATTAATAAGGTGTTTACTGAGTTTGGTCTTTTAATAACAGTCTTAGTACATTAAGCATGTTAAGCGTTTAGCGGACGAAGAAAGAAAGAGAAAAAAAGAAATGCTTTTAACAGAAAAACCTGCACCTATTAAACAGCTGCGTAGTTTTCCTTGCTTTTGAGTTTTTACATTTGGATATTGTTTCTAAATATATTTTAATATCAATTTTAAATTGTTAAAAATTTGCCATTTTTTCATTCCATTTGACTTTATATGCATATAGTAACATAGTGCTGGGTAACGATTAATCACATCCAAAATAAAAGTTTGTGTTTACATAATATGTGTGTGTGTGTGTGTACTGTGTAAAATTATGTATATATAAATACACACACATGCATGTATATATTTAAGAAATATTTGCATGTCTATACTGTATATAGGCTATATTTATACATAATTTATATTATATATAAATATAAAACATGCTACATGCATATGTGTGTATTATACAAAATAATGTTACACAGTACACACACATATATTATGTAAACACAAACTCTTATTTTGTATGCGATTAATCGTTGCCCAGCACTAGGCCTACTAATAATTAAATATAAACTAAATATTTCTATCACCATAAAATGAGAAAGATTTTTATCACAACATCCACTTGTTGAAAGTGAACAGGACTCACAGGTTTTCTTTGCTGTTTCAGATTCTCTGATGGCTCGAGCTGATGATGTGGATCAGGATCAGGATCAGGATCAGGACAGATCCAGAGCGACTGAAACATGTGTCTATTGCTTCTCTGACCACACGGTGGCGCCACACACACTCTATCAGCAGGCCGGAGAGAACACACACACACAGCACCCAGCTCTCACACACTCCGACAAGAGCCGGCCGTTCAGGATTATATGTTCACCTACTCAAACAAGCATGTGAATAATAATAATAATACTAAAGTCAGATCTCGAGAATTCCTGTGGAAAATCAGTGTCATTTTAGTTTTAATAAATGCTATATTTAATAGAGCACAACAGACTTTCTAAGCCATCTTCATCTTGAAAGTAGCCTATAGCTTTCTCGGTCATTTTCCCCATTGATACACATGCAGAAAAGTCTTGAACCATGAACAAAACCAACAGAATAACTCATAAATGACCATTTCTGATTCAAGGGCAAACACGCGCGCACACACACACACACACACACACACTTGATCCATACTTGAATCATCAATGGAAGTACAATATGAAACGATTAACTAGGCTATAAATATTCCACAAGAAAAAAAATAAAATAAATCAAGCTCACGCTAAATAGAAATTATAACATAAGTCTAAATTAAGACTTAAAAAGTTAAATTGTGACATCAATTTGAAATTATGACATACAAAAAAGTCAAAATTAAGACTTAAAATATCATGACACTACATCGAATATATAAGATGAGTCAAAATGATGACATAAATATATTATGATTAATTAAAAATAATAATTATGAGATAAAAAGTCAAAATTATGACGTTGACTTTTAAGTCATAATTTTTACTTAAATGTGTCAATTTCGATTTAGTATGATTTCTACTGTTTAAGTCACAATTTCCAAAAAAAAAAAAAAAAAGCTAATAACTCTGACTTTTAAAGTCACAATTATGACTTCCGCCTTCGACCGCTCCAGACAAGGCCCGCCATCTAGGAACGGTCAGCGTGACGTCACTCACAGTAAAATGCTGCGTTCAGAGGAGGTTGGCGTGCGCAGGAAGATCCCAAATTAAAGTTCCAGGCAATCAGAGTTCACGTTCACATTTTGACCATATGATGTCGCAAACGACACAACGAGAGCATATTGTGATTTTGTGTCAATGATCTAAATTCCCTAAGAAATGGGATAACCTTTCAGTTGAGAATGTGTTGGTTTGTGTTTTTATATGCAGCAACTCAATATTACAGGTTTGACTTGTACTTTTTAAATGTTTTCAGTTGTACTATAGTAGCTGTTTAATGTCATGTTAGCATACGCCTTCGTTTTGTTATACAGTGTTAGTTTAGCAAAATCATCTGCTGAAGTTTATTGCAGATATAAATGTTCATACATGCATGCTTGCTTTGACTGTTCCAATATGGCGGACGGCTTACATACAGCAGCCCATCGAAACAGCTGCTAATGAGGCATCTGTTACTCTACAGCTACACGACAGCTACTAAACACAATATTGTGTCTTAGAAACACATTTAATCGTTTAACAACATATATCTGTATATTCTGTGGAGAAAACAAATAGGATTTTATCTCCCAGAATCCTACTGTTGAGCGGTCACTACAGGGAAAACATATATTCGAATATATATCACCATACTTTCACCCAATGATTAACCACTGTACATTATGACAACTGTTTTGCATCACAATTTTTCTGAAATATTGTTTAAATATGCAATTGAGGTATTATCTTATTAAATATGCAGTAATTTGCAAACATTTTCAGAAGAGAAATCTGAAAATATTAAAGTGAGGTTCATAATTCTTTGATTTTGTTGACATGTACAGGTTTTTAACAGTGTATTTTGGATTTCTGTGTATCACTCAATAAATCAGAAAATTCTGTCAACAGACAGCAGCAAAATACATTTTCGCCATGTTTAAATCAGGCAAATGATATATGAACAAACCTTGAGATTATAGATGAATTAAACTGTAAAGTTTGGTGTGTGTAAAGCTGCTGAACTGGAGATTTCTGACTCAAACTCACCAACTTTAAAGATATAGATTGAAATTAGATATGCAGATAGATGGTGTAATAAAATAAGCACTTGAATGTATATTTTGGATGTTCTCTTTCCACTAGCCTGAAGAAAGATGAGATGTTATAGAGGCAAAATAGCCCTCAAAACCGACCAGTGCATGAATAAACTGTTTTTGTCGTGTCAGAGTATGATTCATTTGATTTGGTTTTCCAGCAGAAATAAAGATGGCCTAAAAACGAGCAAAAGAAATGGTGAAAGCAGAGAACAAAGGATGCAGAGGCGAATGAGAAAGAACTGAAATTAATTAAGAGAGGAAAAAAACTGCTATTGAAATAAAAAAACCTTCCAACCCAGCGGAAAGCAGACATCTCGTGTTATTATTCCCAACATGTTTCAGGCCGGAGAGCAAATCAGACAGCACTTTTTTTCTTCATTTTTTTTTTCCATTGATTTGTTTTACATACATTACATACATACATACTATACATAGATACATAATTAACATTTATAAAATCCTCCCCAAAGTCTTTTAGCATCCAGTTTAAACAGCATGCCAAGTTTGAGTACTGATTCAGTACACACACACACACACACACACACACACACACACACACACGTTAACACCACCAACACACAGGTGCCCACATACCTGCATGCGCGCACACACACACACACACACGCACAGAATATGCATACATGCGCACGCACACACACACACACACACTCGACATGTGGCTGAGGATAACACTGCTGAATCGAGCCATGGTGGCGACAGGCATCACATGAACAGAAAGAAAACGTCTTCATTCACAATGCGTCTGAAACACAAGCCTTCACAACCAAACAAACCTGCAGCCACACTCATCAGCAACCGAAACTTCTCACGTCCAACCAAACATCTGTGACGCAACAAAAACACCCTTTCCATTCATATCCAAGACTGTAAGCACATAAAGAGAAAAGATGGGGGTATAGGACACGTAAACAAGAAATGAAGGACTTATAAAAATATATTTATATATAGATTTATGTGCGCATGTGTGTGAGTGTGAGTGTGTGTGTGTGTGTGTAAGAGTGTAAGTGTGTGATACATTTTCAGCCCTCAACCAAAAGAAAAACAAGCTTTTCCGAATGAAGAAAAAAAAATAAAAAGTGCTGGACAAGAACAGTATTTCCAAACTCAACCGACAATATAGGTTTACGCTGAAGTCAATAACACCTTTCTTTTGCATTCGGTACATCAATAATGCATACGAAGAAATAAAAAAGGAATATTTCCCCCTCATATACTTCTCGAGAAATCATTTGAGGACGAGGGAACTGATGCACGTGAATGCTTTATATTGTTTGTGGGTGAAAACGCAACTGAAAGTGAAGTGCGCGTGATGATGATGATGATGAGATGTCAGTCTGTGTGTGTCTGTAGTGCCGGAGGTTCTCCATCTTCTCCTCCTCCTCCTCTTCTTCTTTCTGTCAAGTATGCTCCGGTTGCTCAGTGCAGATTGGTTTAGCTGTGTCATTTTTTTTCTTTATTATTTTTTTTTTTCATTTAATTTCATATTTTGTTGTTTTTAATGTTCTTTAGTGAGAAAGGCTGCATTTTTTACTCTTCTGTCCCGGGACGAGCAAGTGTAGTTCCTGCTCTCCATCATCACGCCGTCACTCGTACGATCTTCCCTTCACAGCTTTGGACTCGGACCGCGTCTGGATCTCGGCTTATTCGTATTCAAGGAACTGTTTATGGTAAAATAACAAGTACCTGCAAAAAGAGAAAATACAATGTATATATGTATATAATTTAGAAACAACAGTAAAAAAAAAAAAAAATATGGAAGCTTGTTTCCGCCACTGAATAATAAATAAATAAATAAATAAATAAATAAATAAATAATAATAGCGACATTTTATCTCACAATTCTGACTTTTTTTTCCCTCACAATTGCAAGATATGAAGTCAGAATTGTGACTTTATAACACACAATTGCAACTTTATTTCACGCAATTCTGACTTTATATCTCGCAATTCTGAGAAATAAAGTCAGAATTGCGAGATGTAAACTCGCAATTGTGAGATAAAAAGTCGCAATTATCTTTTAAAATGTTTTATTTTGTTGCGGAAACAAGCTTCCATACTATTGCGAGATAAAGAGTTGCAATTACCTTTTTAAACTGCGTTGCGGAAACAAGCTCCATTAAAAAAACAGCAGGATTATTTAAGTTTCAATGAGATGATAAAGTTTCTATTAATATTTTGAATTAGTTTTCATTTTTATTTTAGGTTTCAGTAACTATGTTGTATGTTTTTGTCATTTTTATTAGTTATTGTCTATTTTAGTTGTCAGTGCAAGTAAATGATTAATAAACTATTTAAATGTACATTTATATATCTTATTATTTAGACATATAGTAATAGTTACTCAGTATGTTAAAGGGGTGGTTACAACATAAACAACATCTGCAAAGTTACAACACTCAAAGTTCAAAGCAAAGGGAGATATTTGCTTTTAAAGAAATCGCTTTTTAAGGACTACAACAAACGGCTGGTAGAGACTACACCACATTCCTCCCGGGTTAGTGACATCACCAACCCTAGAATTTACATAAACCCCGCCCCCTGAACACGATTTCTATATTATCAAGACAGAATATGCTAATCAATGACTAGAAGATAACTACACATCAGCTTCATAAATTCATCAACTAACCATTCAGAAATGTCCTGTTGCTTCTACATGTTGTCTCTTCTTCTTGAGTCTCTCCATCTTTGTCTGACTCCGGTTTGAACATAAAAGGCTAAAAGTTTTTGACATTTTCAGTGCATGTCCGTGTGAGTGCAAGCTGTTGAAGCTCCGCCCCCTGTGCCGGGAGCAGCAGCTCATTTGCATTTAAAGGGACACACAAAAACGGTGCGTTTTTGCCAAGCGGCAACCTCCCCGTCTCTCTCTTGAAACCAACACGGAAGTGAGTTCAACTGCAATTCGTTGACTGGCCGCTTGAGGCTGATGTCAAAAGTGAGTCAAATCTGTATCTCCCCCATGTTAAAATGACAAATTTTACAGCAGAAAAAAACGTGTTTACAGCCTGGTGTCTGTATGTGGCTTTGGTCTATACAGCTAATTTTAAAAAACTTCATGACAACTGTGAGGGGGGTGAATTTTTTTATAACTCATCCGTTTAGTTGATTAATATTTAAAGTTCTGCATAATTAAGGGTGTGGCCACTTGATTGACAGGTGGGTTGTCGCTGATGTCAATGCTAGCCGCTTGTCTGTTGTTACTAGCCGTCACTTCACCTCAGCAAATGTTGCTGCTGAACTTGCCATCTCTGCCGTGTTTTGTGCTTTTTTTCGGGATTATTTCATACAATTTAATACACCCATTAAGTAACGTTAACTTCGCCCACGGTTTAGGATTGTTGTCGTCGAGTATCGTTCGAGAGAACAACCAGCGCTGTATTTCAGTTTTCCTCTGTGAACATGCACTAATGGATGTCTGATAATTTCATTGCTTTTTGGAGTTTTCAGATTTAAAAACGTCAATAAAGGCTTGTTCGTTCTGCTCTCACGGAACAGATATAGATTATAATATGCTTATGTACCGTCAGATGAAATCATGCAGGCGTCGGCGCTTTCTCCGTCCATGCTATAAATGCACATGCTTGAATGAGCGCGGATTTTCTAGCGCATTTACTTGAACTTCATAGGCAATATATCTATAACCCATTTGAGAGGCGGCCAAAATCAGAATTTAAAATGGACTGAATAAGCTCTCTACGAACTTGACGAGCGATGCCGTGCTGACGGACCATAAGAAAGAGTGACTGACATGTGCACATAAATCACTGTCACACACACACACACTCAGAGTAATATTAAGTTACTGCATAATACATTTTCAACTAGCAGAATAGTACAGAATCACAATACACAGTCTCACTTGTAGCTGTGTCTTTTAAATATTATAATATTTCGAAGGGCAAAAACAGGAACTTTTAATTGGCTTTACATCATCAGCTAACTCGATCACGTCGAGCCATAGAACAGTGTTTATATCTATGACGTTGAGCTGGGTGATTTCGGCTCCTCAGCTCCACTCACGCCTGTTTGCCTATTTTCTGTTATCCGGGAGTGACGCGAGGCCAAGATGGCGACGGCCGGCTCCGCCTACTTTAGGCTTCAAAAATGCTCTTCAGAAACCTACGGGTGACGTCACGGACACTACGTCCATATTTTTTTACAGTCTATGGTTTTTGCTCACCCTCAAAAAGTGACAATTTTAACATGCTATATAAAAATATCTGTGGGGTATTTTGAGCTAAAACTTCACATACACACTCTGGGGACATCAGAGACTTATTTTACATCTTGTGAAAAGGGCATTATACCACCCCTTTAATAAATACTTTATTAACATGTATTCCTACTGTAATTCATGATTAATTCATGTAGTTTAGTGGTTGCCAGTTAACTATTTTTGTGAGCTCATCTAAAGTGAGGACTATTTATGCCTCGTAAAGCTTTTACAAACCACTGACAACTCCTAAATAACTGGGTTGTAAATGATGTAATACTTGATTTAGAAATGATAAACTGATCATTAATAAAGTATGAAAATACAATTATTAAACATTATAGATATGATTATAAATCAAGAAAAAAGCATGTATACCTGTATTTATAACGTCTATTAATGCTTTATAAATGATGAATTAACTATTTACTAATGCTTTAATGATTCATAGCATGCAGTAATTATAAAGTGTTATCAAACCTTTACTGTTCTACTGAAGATAAAAGTTCACCCACAAATGAACATTTAGGTGTATTATCCCTTTAAGAACGCATAGGCTCATGTTAAGCAAAACATTACAATAAATGAAAGTATAGTTATTTCTAGTCCAGCATAATTTATCTGCAGAAGTTTGATATTTGGTTTTGAATGCATTGAAACGCAAGTGTGACTCAAACATCCATATAGTTCTGGTGTGTGTGGATGAGCGTGAGACTGACCCCTCGCTGTCCAGGACATCTTTAATGCTGGCTTTAGTGATAATGGCGTCATCACACTTAAACCACTGGTCCTTGTGTTGCCGGATGAATGTGGTGTAATGGCCGCTCTCCAACGTGCCCTGATGATTCACCACTGCGAACAGAGAATACCTGCACACACACACACACACACACACGTCAAGTCAAGTCACCTTCATTTATATAGCGCTTTTAAGAATATAGATTGTTTCAAAGCAGCTTTACAGTGATCACACACACACACACACTCTTGTACATCTATCTTTATGAGGACATTTATTGACACAATGCAATCTCTATCCGCTTACCCTAACCTTACCCATCACAACTAAGTGCCTAACCCGACCCCTGACCCTAAACCGACCCTTGACCTCATTATAACCTTATCCCTAAAACCAAGTCTTGACCCTCAAACAGGCCTTTAAAGGCTCTCAGAAACTGAGGACCGGCCAACATGTCCTCACTTTACTCTCTGTCCTCACGCCAATGGTCTAAAACTCAAACTGGTCCTCACAAAGATAGTTGTACAAGTACACACACACACACACACACACACACACGATAATACAGCAGGAGCTGATGCAGTATTTTGAGTCAGTCACTTACTTGTTATCGTTGTTTAATGAGTCCACTGGTTGCTGGTACTGTCCATTCATTCGGCTCTCTTTACTGGGAGACGAACAGAAAAAACATTAGCAATTAATTTGCAGAGTCACTCCACTTCGTTATCCATGATGAATCCATGACTGAATGTTGCCGTGTTTGTTGACGGGCATCAGAGACTGACGACCAAGGCCTTCAACTATTTTTTGCCAATGGCTGGTGACTTAAGAAAATTTACCGGGCAAAAATATATTTGACACAAAAACAAGGAGTTAAGACACCAATATTTTAGATACTAGAGAAAATTCACAATCCTCTATTCCAACTTGACACCACAGCTAAAACTACTAGCTTAACCAATATACATTTAATAGGCTACATTTGTAAAGACAAGAAAACATTCAGTAATAAAATAAGAACAAACAGTCAAATTAAAAGCACAAATAAATACAATACAAAAAAATGAAATAAACTGCTCAGCCAGGTCTAATATCAGGTACCGAAATGTAATCTAATCAAATAAATAATACTGCATAGTCTTCATATCCTTTTTAAAGGTTAAGAGGAGTGAGTGTTTTCTTTGTCCTTTGCTGTGTGGTGAACATTAAAAACGCAGACAGTAGCAGCATTATTTGGATGCTGTCACTTTAAGACCGAATGAACATGATCATGCGTTTTGTGTTTGCGTTCACTTAAGACATAACTGACTATAGCCCCTTTCACACAGCGCCTTGATCCCGGGAAATTGCCGTAAAATTGCTAGAGTGCCTTAGACTGCGGGATCGATGGCGGGATCGGGACCTAGTAACATTGCCGGGATCAGTCCCGGAACGCGCCCTGTGTGAACAAAAGCCAGGGCCAATGCCGTAAGGGGTATTTTGTTGCTCTTAGAAGAAAGTTTGTCAGGGTTCCCACACCTTGGTTAACTTCAAATTCAAGGACCTTTCAAGGACTTTCCAGGTCCAATACCCTCAAATTCAAGGACTTAATGTGGGGACACGTTTCAAGTGAGAACAAGGTTACATCGTGTTACCTTGTAAGACACATTGTTACTAGTGGTCATATTTGGCATTTTTGAAATATCGGCATCGGCCGATAAGTTTTTCTGATTGGCCGATGTGTTGAAAGCGGGACTTTTATTTTGACGGCGCTCCGGACTTTTATTTTGACGGGCGGCGCTGAGAGAACACCAGCGCCAGAAGAGAACGGCAGCTCCTCAGATGATGTCAGATCAAACAGCGCTCACTCACATTCTCCGTCTTCATTAATTTACGATCTCTGTCAGTCATATCTAAAACTTTGTTAGACAGAACTGGTAAACAAAGTAAGTAAATGGTAACTTATGCCAAGTAAGTAAAGTAAAGCGTTTGCTTTTATATTATTTATAACAGAAAAGGCAAACAATCAGGCTAAAATACTTTCTCATTTGCCGTCAACATTCAGCAAATGCGCATCTACGTCATTTAAACAAATCTCTGAATATCTAATAAACATTTAATTTCACAAACCTTGCAGATTTAATCGAATCCAGCTGTGATATCTTGTGAAGTGTGCATTACTGTCTGCGAGTGACGGTCGGTCTGAGTGAATGCGAACAGAAGATCAGCTTCACAGGAGACGCGATCAAAAAACTTTAAATCCTTCATTTTAAAATATGCTGATCTATATGAAATAACCAGTTGCCAACTGTGTCATATTCATATCGTTTTCAGTGTGCTGTATGTAAAATTAGCGTTACCTTGTCTTTATTTGAAAAAAATATGATTACCAGCACGAAATTACCAGAATACTGAGAGCCCTGTTACAGTGTTTACTTTCTTTTTATTCACATATTCATATATTTCTAAACAATTACTTTGTGAAAAATACTGTAATAGGATTGCAAATTTAAGAAGTTGCCATCTAAAGTATAAAAGCATGTTTATTTTAAAATTTTGTTTTATAATTTATTAAATATTGATTAAAATAAATATATATAAAAAATATCGGCTTTATATCGGCCATCAGCCACCCTGCTCTCCAAGATATCGGCATCGGCCATCAAAAAACCAATATCGGTCGACCACTAATTGTTACAGTTTTTATGTGTCAAACACAAATATGCTTTTTCATATGACAGAGATCTGATATTCTATTAGTCGTATTTCTGTTTTGCATATTCAGGACATCCTACACTGTATTTTAAAATGATCTAATATTAACTTTTGCATGGATTTTTTTAAAAAGAGCTTAGGCTCGTGTAACCAGCCTATTTTCCACTTAACGTAACGCGTAAATGTGCGTAACTAACGTAAATCAAGCGAGCTAGGCCACCAAGTGTTGGCGAAATAACACATTAGCGGACCGGAGGGAATAATACAGATTTTTTTCCAGAAAACTTCTTGCACAAAATAAATTCAAGCACTTTCAATGACCTGTATCTGTGTGTGTTTATTTTCAAAAACTTTCCAGGGCCTTTTTTTTTTTTTCAGATTCACAAACTTCAGGATTTCAAGGACCCGTGGGAACCCTGGTTTGTGTTCGTCATCAACAAAGAAAGAATGAAAAAATGTGTGCAAACTAGAATGAAGCAGAGACCAGGAGCTACTATCCGCGCTGAAGCTGAGAGCGTTCGTCAGCTTTGTGGAACGGGATGTGTGTGAACGCACTCACAGATTCCAGACAATCAGTGGCAGTGTGAATGAACCAAAATCAAACCATCCCGGGACACATTATCCGTGTATTTTCCGGAATCTCTGTGTGAAAGGGGCTGATGTTTACTAGGATTCTCGCCGAGACAGGCGTTTGTTTTAGTTTTTTACATAATTTTGAGTGAATTTGTCCATGAAAAAGAGCTCAACATCGCATTAGTTAGAATTCAAGAAACTGTTACTGGCCATCTGGCGACTGACGCCGTTTCATACACTCGCCAACACTGATTTTTCCTCACGTGTGGCGCTTGGTGAGTGTTTCATCAGAGCTGAGTGAGGCTGTACCTGGAGGCCATGAAGGGCGTCATGTCCAGCTCCAGAGGAAACGACACGTATGTGGTGATCTTACGCCGGAGCTTCGCTGAATGCTCGAACCGCTGGACAGAAGAAAACACAGAGCAATGAGAGATGCAGACGAGAGACAGGCTTCACAGAAACACATTTGAAGGCCAGACTCTCTCTCACACACACACACACACACCTTCTGATGCAGCAACCATTCCACAGAGACTGTGAAGCTCTTTGTGGTTTGAAGTCTTTGCAACTTCACAATCTGGTCAAGAACCAGCAAAATGCACCAATATAAACATTCAGTCAGACAGAGGATAATTATGCTAATATTTTGGCCGGTAACCAATAAATGTATTGTGATGACGACGATAATAATAATTGCAAATTATTACTATAAAAAAAAATAATAATTAAATAAGACATGTATATAAATATTAAAGTTCTATACTACTCTGAGTAAAGAAATAAATAACGATGAAATATATAAATACAGTAGTAGTATTAGTTATAATAATAATAATAATAATAATATTAATGTTGGTGAAAATTTAATTCTGCCATTAACTTTGTTTTAAAGAGTACACTAACATAAAATTTAAATATTTTGATACATTTTCATGCAACTATTCATATTACACTTTAAAAAAAAAAAGATTTATGCTTTTCATTTAATGGTAAAATTCCATCAAATTGAATTGAATAATCCTTACATATTATTCATATTATAAATGAGAAAAAAAAAAAAAAAAAATAGAGGTTAATAAAACAAGTAAGTTTATGTTATTCGTATTCATAAATAAAAAAAAGATTTATTAGCTCTTGTTTTGTTTTTTTACTCATTTAAAATTCTTCATTCATAATATGAATTATATGTAAGGATTATTTGATGGAATATTACTATTAATTGAAATGCAATTGTGTGTAAATTTGTTTTTACACAATAGTATAGAATTTAAATATTTCTATACATTTATCATTAATCACACACCTCATTACAGAATTCTGTGAATTCTGGCATCAAAATATTATAATGTACAGTATAAAAAAGGATATTAATTTTGATATTTGCTAAAGATTACATTTAACATTGTTATTAAATAAAGCATTCAAACTTAAAAATTGCACGCACAATTAAATGTTTACAATATCATTCCATATACATAAAATATTGGCTGATACTAATACAAATAAATGCATTAAGATATTTCAGTAATCATTAAAATAAATGCATATGATGCACTTTCATCTGCATCAAAAAAGAAAAAAAAATGCACGCACACACTCACACGCACACACTCACTTTGAGGTGGAAACATGCCACAATAGGAAGTCTCTTCATAGTCAGCTGCTTGGTGGACTCCTGGTAACTATGGCAACCGCTGCATTTGATCTTGGCGCTGCTTCCTAAGTGTTCGGGTCGGGTGAACCTGCAATGCAGAAGCGTGAGTCAGTGAAGTCCGGTGCGATCACAGATCCAGGTGTGTGTGTGTGCGTGTGCGTGTGCGTGCACCTGCGCAGGCAGTCTGTGAGTGTGGTGGCTCCGCTGGGATGACTGTCTCCGTTCACCACACTGCCGTCACTGCCCGGGCTCAGCGGCCAGAACGGGGTGGACGAACCCGGCAGATCCAAGCTAATGTCCCAGAACGGGTCTATTGTGGTGGAGACTCCACTGCACACACAGAAAACACTGACGAATCACATCTTCTTCTCAGCGCTACTAATGCACAACCTCAAATAACACTCATGAAACCATTAAAACTTGATTTAATAGATGCATTTACACTTAAATAATCAAGATACAGCAGGAATGGAATGTGCGTGATGCAATACCTCTGTTAAACACAAGGTGGCGTTGAGGAGCATTTATTTAGAGAAAACAAGATGCATAGACACTGGCTCTGTTCCAAAACCTAGTGAGCGGTCTATGTAGGGACTAGGGAGCATTTTAAGGTAACAAATTTAATCAAATATATATCTTTTTACAGTGCAAAATTAACAAAACCATTGCTATCAGCCTTTATTTTAATTATGTAATTGAAATGTAAAATCAGGGTTACTAATATGTCAACTGCCTACATAAAAAAAGATTACTAAAATGGATGCAGAGTGAAATGACTTATTGCTTTTTTACATGTTTATCTTTCTTTAGCACGTAATGTTGCTGTTTGAGCATGAAAAAGCTCTGAAAAGTTATGTTATAATGAATAAAGTTATAATTCATATGCAGAATAAAGGGGCGGGCCTGGTTGAGTTAGTTAGTAGTGTGTTAAACTGGTGGTTATGGTAATGGCGGGACATTCCCCAAACACACTCAACCAATCACAACACACTGCTCCAGCCGACCAATCAGAGCACAGTGTGCTTTTCAGAAGGAGGGGCTTCATAGAGACAGGAACTAAACAGAGCGTTACTGACAGACTGGGAAGAGACGAGCCACAAAAATGGAGAATATGAGGAAAATAATGTGTTTTTGAACATTCAAACATGAAAACTTATTGTAGTAGAGCCCAAAAACAATATCAGGACTTTAAAAAAGGACACAAAAAGGGACTTTTAAGTGGCCTTATTCACAAAAAACAAGCAGAATGTCATTTCATTATTGCATACATCAACACATTCAATGTGCCAATGCAAGAACAGATATATGAACGGTTGACAGATGTTCGCTCGCCTCGTTTCATCTCACACACACTGTGCTGTATATCTGGTCTTACTGGCAGACTTGGCAGGTGACGTCAGACTGCAGGCCTCCAGTGAAGATTTGGTCAATGATGCAGTTGCAGTGGTTTGGGTTGTTGGCTTTTTTCCCATTATCATCTCCTTAGCGGACATGGAAGCAGCATATGAACACACACACACACACACACACACACACACACACACACACACACACACACACACACACACAGAGAGAGAGAGAGAGAGACAGAGAAGGTCTGATTAGAAAGCAGCGCTCGGACTGCTGCAGAAACACCCCTCCCTCTGCTTTCACACTGCAGGAGAGAGAGTGAGATCTGTCTACCGACTCTACATCTATATCCTCTCGCTCGTTTCATTCGCTCGCTCTCCCGTCTCCGTTTCGGAGCGCTTGCTCCCATCGCCCACGACTCCGACCTCAGTGCGTACACTGCGACAAGACTCTCTCCTTGGCTCTCGCACATGCGCGCGTTCAGAGTACAATCAATATTTTAAGGAGGAAATGTTTCATCCTACAGTCACGAATCTGCACATGAATAACAAGCAGATCTTACATGAGAAGCGCTGACGTACTGTAAAGCTGACGGTGCTGTGAGGGATCTTTATGAAATAACATGCACTAAATCTGCATGCTATCCGACACATGATCCAGAAACACGATAAAGGCCGACCGATTAATAGAAATAAAGCCGATTATCACACCGCAAACGCTGCGATTTCATACAATAAACACGTGTTGCATGTTTCAGAAGGGGAACGGCTAAATAAAAGCTTGATGATTTCACGTATTCTTAAGAAAAACTTATTAGTATAGTAATCTTAGTTGCACTTATAAATAAAAATAAAAGAATTATACTATTTTTCTTAAATACTCTCATTTTTATCTTCTTAAACACCTTTTTTTATTTTACAGTATTTTTAAACATTACATTGTTTAATAAATCTTGTTTCATACTTTTATTTAGTATGATAGTATCTACTAAATAGTAATAATAGTATCTATTATTATTATTCATTATTTTAGTTGTATTGCTACATAAATCACTAAATGTGGCCAAATTTTGCAGCCCAACAAACACGAGCTTTTTAAATTGCATTTTAAATCAAAAAGCAATTTTTATCAGAAAGAGAAAAAAAAAAAGGTTTTTACATTTTTTTTCCCCACCAAATCGTGCAACCCTTCTTAAAGGTAAATGTGTGTAATTTTCTTGATGTTAAAGTTCTTTCTCCATCATAACATTGTTTTAATTGGGCACAGCAACAGCGGCTCCACCAATAGCGTGATTTTGAGGCGGGCTTTTAGTTTGTCCAGCCAATAGCAGATAACGTCATCTTTAATGCACATCTTTACCCGCCTGAAATGCATTCTGTTCCGGCTTGTCTTGCTTTCCGACAGCAGATTAGTCCTAAAATACACTGTCACCATTAACACACATCATGCAGCGTTACGTCATCATCTTTCCTGCTCTAAACCACACATTTCATCTAAAAAGCAGCCAGGTGGAACTGATATAATTAGCAAGCTAATGCTGCGTTTCATTCAATTCAACCTTTGCAGGGAGTTTGATTGACAGGCGATCTGACCAATCATAATCCGCCATCCACCATTTTTGTCCGACAAAGCAGTCAGGAGAGTTCGTAGATTAACGTCGGTGGACTTGAACTTGAAAAGCAGCGTGTACTGACGTCTTTCCGCGGTTAAACAACATTCCTTCTGATGTTCATTCATGTTTATTTGATGCTATAAATGAACTAGAAGGAAGAGATGATCGGTTCACGAGGAGCTTTAACTGAGCGATCTGTCAGACACATTAAAGAGACACAAAACGCTATTTATTGTTTACATTTCTTAAAAAAAATGACCAAATTTTAAAGTTTCATATCATAAGTAAGCTGGTCTGTCCTGTGTGTCAGTGTGTGTCAGTGTCTCTGCTCCGCGATGTGTGTTTCACTGCGTGAGAACATGGTGTGTGTGAGAGAGGCGTGGCTTGTCGGACATAGCAACAGTAACTAAAGGGGGCGGGTCTTTGTGAACGGTCAATTGCGTAATGCATTATGTTACTTCTTTTTCACCATGGTTGGTCTTGTTTTTTTTTTAACAAAGTAATATTTTTGGGCAAATGCAACCTTTCACACCAAAAGCCTCAGGCTGAAGGAAATGCAGATTTACTCCTGACGCCACACAAACAAACATTTCATCTGCTGATATTCTGGATAACGGAAGAATAGGATGCAGGAGAAGAAAGTTTAACACTTACTTTACCGATAAAAACAAAAAAAATCTATAGTCATTTTAGGGATGGAACCGGTTTAGGATTAACGGTTTCACGATTAACCACGATAAAATGTCCTGATGGTTAGTATTATCGCTTAAAATTGTGAAAACCTTTTGTAAACCCTGTCCTGGCAGCTTCAGTCTGACGCAGTCACAGCATGCAACGTTGTGTTTTTGTAAAAAAAACAGAAAAAAGTCTGGTATTGTACATCCTATTCTCTGTTATTGTTAAGCCCCACTAAAGATATAAAAAATATTGTAAAGCACCATAAAGTTTGTGCACTATATTCCAAGACTTCTGAAGCCATTCGATAGCTTAATGTGAGGTGCAAATGAATATTTAAGTCGTGAAACTTTTAATGGAAACTCATCCCAGTCATTCTCCGTACATTCAGCGCGTCGCGTTCGGTTCCGACAGTAACACGAGGAAACTCACTCCAAGATCAATGCTCCCATTATTATACTTTATCTGTAGAAAAAGGTCAATGGTTTTTCATAAAAGTAATTTCTCACTGGAGTTCATTTCTGTTTCTAGTCTTTCTCCCGGGTGTCAGATCACACTGGAGTAGAGCGCACTGAATTGTGCTTCACGCGCACAGTAACTGAAATGTACAACTGTTAAAAGAAAAGGCTCAAACTGTTGCACAGATGTGATACACTAAGCATTAATATCTATTCTCCTATAAGCCGCTCTATATCGAAGCCTTTCATATTAGCCCTATAATACTTTTGCCCAATGAAAGATTACGATTATTACTGGTCTTTCTTGTTCTGTCGTATCAAATGTTGTTGCCTCATGAAAAAGCTGTGCTATACATTTAAAATAAAAGTCTTTTCATTTTATATTATATGCAAATACATTTATTTGTTTTTTATCAATGGAACATAACACCTTTTATTTGTTTCAAACTAAATGTTTTTTTTTTTTCACTATAATAACATTTCCTGCTAAATTATCCACTAAAAGCTCATTTATAATAGCATATATAATAATATAACATTTTAATGAAACGAGAGAGCGTGTCCACAGTGATAGAGATGTGCGCGGTGTTATAATGCGTTGCCATTGACTACGGTCATATAATTTAATGTGTACTGTATGCTTAAAAGTGCATAAAGCTGCTCATTTTATCAGTTGTTTTTGAACATTTTCATCTAATTTTGACAAAACCGTAATATTGATAATCGTGATAAATTGTGTCACTATAATCGTGATATGAAATGTTCATAGTCATTTATGCTTATGATTTCAGTGAATCATTGAAGGTCAGAAACAAGTACATTGGTCAATAAAGCGAGATTAAATGCATGTTTTACTTAACATATTAAAGGTTTGAGAGGAGCGTGGCTTGCCGGACATAACAAGCGCAACTAAAGGGGGCGGGTCTTTGCGTGTGATTGGCTGCGGTACCTTTGCAGTGTCTGTGCAGCACGTCGAGCGCAGCGATCAGGAACTCGTGAGCGTCTTGCTGCTCGTATCCGGCCAGGTGTCGAGCGTGAGTCCAGACCAGGTGAAGCAGCCGGAAGGGAATGTGAGGAGAGCGATGACCCGAGTAAAACTACAACAGAGAACGACAGAGACGTGAGCGACACACTATATGTGCATTTATCTGAACAAAACACAGTAAAAAAAAAAAAGCAATATATTATAATTGAAAGTAACTGTTTTTCTATGTGAATATATAGTAAAGTGTAATTTATTCCTGTGATCAAAGCTGAATTTTCAGCATCATTACTCCAGTCTTCAGTGTCACATGATCCTTCAGAAATCACTCTAATATGATGATTTGATGATCAATAGCGCTGCATGATTAATCGCAATTTACATGAAATCGCACTTAAACCGATTTGGCTTATTGCGATTATGAAATGGCAAAGTCTGATTGTGTGTAATGTGCAGCTTGTCAGTGCCGTACGGCTCAGTAAACGCGGCTCACTCTGAACGCACTGAGTTTGAGTCGCTTATAACGAGCATTTGAAAAAGCAACACATCTTTCCAGACATGAGACGCATTTATGAACCTCTTGTCCAACAAAAGACAACATTAATAACACGCTTTTCCTCCAAACTCACTTCGTGAGGACAGCTGAGCTCCTCCTCCTGTGAGATGATGACACTGATTAAACACACGACTGCCTTATTCTATCAAAGCGTCTCAATCTTCTGTTTATTCAGAGACAGAGAGTGTGATGACCGATAGGGGTTTCCTGGAATGATGTGTGTTATCGTACTTCTGTGGCGTGTGTGTGTGTGAGAGACGCCCTCTGGTGTTCAGATGGAGCAGTGTTTACTGCCGCAGTTTACTACTATTTAAAATAATCGCGTCTTTGCCAAATCGCGTGCGGTTTCATTGCGATTAATTGTGCAGCCCTAATGATAAAGAAACATTTATGATCATATTATTATCAATGTTGAAAACAGTCGTGCTGCTTCATAAGTGTGTGAGAAAACTGTGTTCAGGATTCTGTGATAAATAGAAAGAACAAAAGAACAGCATCTATTTGAAATAGAAATCTGTGGTAACATTAAAGAAAATGTTCTTACTGTCACTTGATCAATTTAATGCATCTTTGCTGAATAAAAGTATTGATTTCTTTCAACAAAAAATAAATAAATAAATAAATAAATAAATAAATAAATAAATAGTACTGACCCAAACTATTGAATGATAATTTATCACAGTTTTCCAAGATGTATGAAGCAGCACAGCAGTTTTCAACACTGATAATAATCATAACTGTTTCTTTCAAATCAGCATACTAGAATGATTTCTGAAGGATCATGTGACACTGAACCAGCTCAAGAGTAATTTGCTTGATAATCTGATTACTCTGGCTGTGTTGTGTGTGTGTGTGTGTGTGTGTGTGTGTGTGTGTGTGTGTGTGTGTGTGTGTGTGCGCGTGTGTCTGAGTGCGTGTCTGTGAGTTAGTATATATGTGTGTGTGTGTGAGTGTGTTAGAATATGTGTGTGCGTGCGTGTGTGTGTATGTGTCTGAGTGCATGTCTGTGAGTTAGTATATGTGTGTGAGTGTGTGGGGGTATATGAGTGTGTGAGTGTGTGGGGGTATATGAGTGTGTGTGTGTAAGTTTGTGTGTTTGAGTGAGTGTGTGTGTCTGAGTGTTAGTGTGTGTGTGCGCGTGTGTGTGGGGAGGGGGGTATATGAGTGTGTGTGTGTGTGTTTGTGAGTGTGGGTATATGAATGTGTGTGTATATGTGTGGGTATGAGTGTGTGTGGTTGTGTGCGCGTGTGTGTGTGTGTCTGTGAGTTAGTATATATGCATGTGAGTGTATGTGTGGGGGTGTGTGTGTGTTAGAATATGTGTGTGTGTGCGTGTGTGTATGTGTGTGTGTCTGAGTGCATGTCTGTGAGTTAGTATATGTGTGTGTGTGGTTGGGGGGGTATATAAGTGTGAGTGTGTGCGCGTGTGAGTGTGTGTGTATATGTGTGGGTATATGAGTGTGTGTGGTTGTGTGTGCGCGTGTGTGAGTGAGAGTGTGAGTGTGTGCGCGTGTGTGTGTATGTGTGGGTATATGAGTGTGTGTGGTTGTGTGTGCGCGTGTGAGTGAGAGTGTGTGTGAAGAACTCTCACCTCCTGAAAGAGCTGAGACATTTCACACACTAGGCAAGAGTTGGACTGCATCTCACACTTGTGTCTGTCGGACAGGAAGAAATCCCTCAGCAGCGGAGTGTGTGTGAGAGCCTGAACGATACAGTTCATAAAGCATGTGTTCCCAAGGTTTATTAAACCCCTCAATCCTGAAAGAGAAGACAGAAAGAACAGAGAGCATTAAAAATAAGGATGGACATCGAGTAATTTTCCAGTCGAGTCTCGAACACACAATAAAAGATTCATCGCCAGCAGTGGTTTTGAAATAAGATAAGTTTATAGTTTATAACTTATACATTTTTATTTTATTATTAATAATTTATTATGAAAATTGTACTTTTTTGTGAGAGTAAATATAAAGTAAGTGAATAAGAAATATAAGTGTTGCTAACATTATTATACATTCTTTTAAATTATTATTATTATTATTATTATTATTATGTATTGTTTACTCCATTTTTATTTATTAATTATTATAAATAATAAATATAACATCAATAACATCAACATTTTATTCATTTACTTTGCATTATTTTCTGTTATGACCATTTTGTATTAGTAATTTATTATTTTATTAAATTTACTTTGTTTTATTTACATTTATCACCATAAAATGCATATTCATAACATAATAATAATAATAATAATAAAGTTAATTTACTTTCCATTTCCTATTTGTCAATTTTATAAAAAAAATAATTATTCATAAACAAAAAAAATTAATGAGTAAAATGCATTCAAAAATACTATTAAAAAATATGCACTCACCTGGAGGTTACATAGTAACCAATTTAGGTAACATGCATATATAAAAGAATAATAAAAAATAATAATAATAATAATAATAAATATAAATAAATAATAATAATAATAATAATAATAATAATAATTATATAATAATAATAATAATAATTATATATATATATATATATATATATATATATATATATATATATATATATATATATATATATATATATATATATATATATATATATATATATATATATATATATATATATATATATATGTCATCGTAGGTGCATGTCCACTGTGAGAGACAATCTAAAAAAAAAAATCCAGAAATCAATGTATGATTTTTTTTTAAACTATTTATTTGTATGATACAGCTGCAAATAAGTATTTGAACACCTGAGAAAATCAATGTTAATATTTGGTACAGTAGCCTTTGTTTGCAATGACAGAGGTCAAACGTTTCCTGTAGTTTTTCACCAGGTTTGCACACACTGCAGGAGGGATTTTGGCCCACTCCTCCACACAGATCTTCTCTAGATCAGTCAGGTTTCTGGGCTGTCACTGAGAAACACGGAGTTTGAGCTCCCTCCAAAGATTCTCTATTGGGTTTAGGTCTGGAGACTGGCTAGGCCACGCCAGAACCTTGATATGCTTCTTACAGAGCCACTCCTTGGTTATCCTGGCTGTGTGCTTCGGGTCATTGTCATGTTGGAAGACCCAGCCTCGACCCATCTTCAATGCTATAACTGAGGGAAGGAGGTTGTTCCCCAAAATCTCGCAATACATGGCCCCGGTCATCCTCTCCTTAATACAGTGCAGTCGCCCTGTCCCATGTGCAGAAAAACACCCCCAAAGCATGATGCTACCACCCCCATGCTTCACAGTAGGGATGGTGTTCTTGGGATGGTACTCATCATTCTTCTTCCTCCAAACACGTTTAGTGGAATTATGACCAAAAAGTTCTATTTTGGTCTCATCTGACCACATGACTTTCTCTGGATCATCCAAATGGTCATTGGCAAACTTAAGACGGGCCTTGACGTGCTGGTTTAAGCAGGGGAACCTTCCGTGTCATGCATGATTTCAAACCATGACGTCTTAGTGTATTACCAACAGTAACCTTGGAAACGGTGGTCCCAGCTCTTTTCAGGTCATTGACCAGCTCCTCCCGTGTTGTTCTGGGCTGATTTCTCACCTTTCTTAGGATCATTGAAACCCCACGAGGTGAGATCTTGCATGGAGCCCCAGTCCGAGGGAGATTGACAGTCATGTTTAGCTTCTTCCATTTTCTAATGATTGCTCCAACAGTGGACCTTTTTTCACCAAGCTGCTTGGCAATTTCCCCGTAGGCCTTTCCAGCCTTGTGGAGGTGTACAATTTTGTCTCTAGTGTCTTTGGACAGCTCTTTGGTCTTGGCCATGTTAGTAGTTGGATTCTTACTGATTGTATGGGGTGGACAGGTGTCTTTATGCAGCTAACGACCTCAAACAGGTGCATCTAATTTAGGATAATAAATGGAGTGGAGGTGGACATTTTAAAGGCAGACTAACAGGTCTTTGAGGGTCAGAATTCTAGCTGATAGACAGGTGTTCAAATACTTATTTGCAGCTGTATCATACAAATAAATAGTTAAAAAATCATATATTGTGATTTCTGGATTTTTTTTTTTAGATTATGTCTCTCACAGTGGACATGCACCTACGATGACAATTTCAGACCCCTCCATGATTTCCAAGTGGGAGAACTTGCAAAATAGCAGGGTGTTCAAATACTTATTTTCCTCACTGTATATATATATATATATATATATATATATATATATATATATATATATATATATATATATATATATATATATATATATATATATATATATATATATATATAGGGCATTCAATTGTTATAAAACAAAAGCAAATGGAGAAAAGTCATTCTCAGTGTTTAGAGAATGTGTATTCACTATAAAGAACTAGTTCAAAAGAGTCATTTGCTCAAGAACTGGACTCCTCTGGTGGTGCTTTATGTTTTTGATTTGCTACAAAGAATCAACTCAGAGCTCAAAAGAGTCACTTGTTCGGGAATCCTTATATACTGTTCCCACTTTGTGTATGATTCAAGAACCAGCTCAAAAGAGTGATGCGTTCAGGAATCAGCAAACACTAGTCTCCCAGTATGTTTACAACTCACTATAAGGAACTCAAAAGAGTCACTTGTTTGGGAATCAAACTACTCTGGTTGTTTTTGATTCACTAAAAAAAAAAAAGAACCAGCTCAAATGAGTCACTCGTTTGGGAATACGTCACTGCTTGAGTTGTGTGTATGATTTACTAAAACAAGCAGCTCAAAAGGGTCATCTATTCAGGAATCGGTTTGATCACACTGGTCACGCTGTGTTTATGATTCACTACAAAGAACCGGCTCAAAAGAGTCATTTGCTTGAGAATCTGACTTCTCTGGTGGTGCTGTCGTTCTCAGTGTTTAGAGAATGTGTTAGAGAAACGGTTTGACAAACAGAGTCTGGTTACACTTTATTTTAAGGTGTCATTGTTACAGTGTAATTATATATTTAAGTACTGAGTAATATTAACTACATGTTCTTACTATAGGGTTAGGGTAGGATTAGGGTTTGGGCACGCCGTCAGCGTTTTCACAGATTTGCGTTTTTTGAAGTTTACGCAGAGATAACGTTTTAAAAAGAAATTCAACGCTTGCACCTTGGAACATATTTCAAGGTTTGCGTTCTCGAGCACCGAACACTGCTGTGTGCGAATGAGCGGCCGGAGCACATTAAAGGTTTTCAGTTAAAACGGTCTCGTGTAAGTTAATAAATAATGATCTTTGCAACGGAAGTGAATCAATCAAAACTAACTTTAGCTGGACAGTAACTTTATTCTAGAGCTGCTGTAAAGCCTAAACAATCTGTGTTACTTTAATTTCCTATTATCACTGTAAAGCCGCTTTGAAACGGTCTATATTGTTAAAAGCGCTGTATAAATGAAGGTGACTTGACTAGTGCAAATAGTTCAAATTGAGCAAACGCTCCATTTTCACAACGTAAATGGATCTCGCCTCAATCTGAAGCGTATAACCCCAGAAGTTAAAGCTCAGCAGGCTCTCTTCTGTGTCAGATCGAGTGTGTTCCCTGCCGTGCTGACGACGGGCGCTCGTACAGTTCGACGGGTCACCGGCCCGTGAGCTTCGAGACAGACACGCGCTCACACAGGGTGGCTAAACGCCTTCACTGGCCCTGATCCAAACCTACAGCGCTCAGACATCTGCTCCTCACGCTTCTCAGAGTCCAGTTAAACTGAGGACGAGGAGAGACAGGCGGGACCAACACAGCCCTGCAGGAAGACCAACAGTGGGAGAACTAGGGATGATCAGCAACCGAAACTATTCGGCCGAAAATAGCAAAGAAAGCACTTTCGGTGTAGAATAAGGGAGAAGGCCGAATAAATTTCAGTTAGAAAGAGATTGGGAGAGAGAGAGAGAGAGAGAGAGAGAGAGAGAGAGAGAGAGAGAGAGAGAGAGAGAGAGAGAGAGTTAAAGTTAGAGAGAGTTAGAGAGAGTTAGAGAGAGTTAGAGAGAGTTAGAGAGAGAGAGAGAGAGAGAGAGGGAGAGAGAGTTAGAGAGAGAGAGTTAGAGAGAGTTAGAGTTAGAGAGAGTGAGTTAGAGTTAGAGAGAGATAGGGAGAGAGAGAGAGAGAGAGAGAGAGAGAGAGAGAGAGAGAGAGTTAGAGAGAGATAGGGAGAGAGAGAGAGAGAGAGAGAGAGAGAGAGAGAGAGAGAGAGTTAGAGAGAGATAGGGAGAGAGGGTTAGAGAGAGATAGGGAGAGAGAGTTAGAGTTAGAGTGTGAGAGAGAGTAAGAGTGAGAGTGAGAGTGAGAGTGAGAGTGAGAGTGAGAGTGAGAGTGAGAGAGAGAGAGAGAGAGAGAGAGAGAGAGGTGTTATCCGGCGTCTCCTGTGGCACTTTCAAGTACTAATATATTATTAATGCACACGAGTGACTGCACATCATACGCACGCCTGATCAACACACGGCACATCACTGCTGACAACGCCTCCGCTTCAGTCATTTCGACGCCGGACATCGAAACTACATGCATGACATATACAGCGGAAACAAACGGTGTGTGCATCGCCTGAAACACGATAGCAATGCATAAAAACAGCTCATGTTCAGCAACGTAATGATGCTGGAACCGATTCCGGTTCGTTTAATGATTCTTCTGTACTTTTGAGGAATATTTGATAGAATTTCAGATAATAGATGGATAGCCTAAATTATTTAGTAAATAATAAAAATTAATTAAAAAAAAGGTGACAAAACGCAGTAAGTTTTGTAAGCTATGCGCGTTTGATTCACTAAAAATAACCCACTGAAATGAGTCGGGAATCATTTGGCTCATGTGTAAAACACAGATTCAAAAATTTGCTTTTGACGCCGATTCTCATTTGCTTGAGAACTGCACAACTCTGGTTGTGCTTTGTTTTTGATTCACTATAAAGAACCAGCTCAAAAGAGTCATTTGTTCAGGAGTCAGTTGAATTACACGGGTCGCACTGTATATTTTCAATTCACTAAAAAAAGAACTGACTCAAGAGTCATTTGCTGGAGAATCTAAATACTCTGGTTGTGCTGTGGGTTTCTGATTTGCTAAAAAAGAACCAGCTCAAAAGAGTCATCCGCTCAGGAATCGGTTTGATAAACACTGGTCACGCGGCGTGTCTTTGATTCACTAAAAAGAACTAGTTCAAAAGAGTCATTTGCTCAAGAACTGGACTCCTCTGGTGGTGCTTTATGTTTTTGATTTGATACAAAGAATCAACTCAGAGCTCAAAAGAGTCACTTGTTTGGGAATCCTTATATACTGTTCCCACTTTGTGTATGATTCACTTAAAAAAGGTCCAGCTCAAAAGAGTGATGCGTTCAGGAATCAGCTGATCTCCAAGTACATTTTCAACTCACTATAAGGAACTCAAAAGAGTCACTTGTTTGGGAATCAAACTATTCTGGTTGTTTTTGATTCACTAAAAGAACCAACTCAAATGAGTCACTCGTTTGGGAATACATCTACACTGCTCGAGTTGTGTGTATGATTCACTAAAAGAACCAGCTCAAAAGAGTGATGCGTTCAGGAATCAGCTGGCTTACATTGGTCTCCCAGTACATTTTGAAGTCACTATAAGGAACTCAAAAGAGTCACTTGTTTGGGAATCAAACTACTCTGGTTGTTTTTGATTCACTAAAAAGAACCAGCTCAAAAGAGTCATTTGCTCAAGAACTGGACTCCTCTGGTGGTGCTTTATGTTTTTGATTTGCTACAAAGAATCAACTCAGAGCTCAAAAGAGTCACTTGTTTGGGAATCCTTATATACTGTTCCCACTTTATGTATGATTTACTAAAAGGACCAGCTCAAAAGAGTGATGCGTTCAGGAATCAGCTGATCACCAAGTACGTTTTCAACTCACTATAAGGAACTCAAAAGAGTCACTTGTTTGGGAATCAAACTACAACGCAGTCCTGTGCATTATATATTTAACATCAGTTAGGGTGTTTTTGTATATCAAAAAAAAAAAAAGCAATTGGTTCTGAATGAGAACTGGCTTCCAACACTAATTGATGTAAAAGTTGAGATTTTTCTTAATTTTACCGTTGCTGAAGTCTAGCATCGTCATTAATGAACACCCAGAGCCGAAAGCTTTCGTGTAGTGATTCGTTGTGTCATCGGACGCCTACAGTCTGTAAACCAACAGCCATCTCACACAATATCCATCTGAATTCATCATACATGGCCCATATTATGTCCTAAATGATCAATGGGAGCTCCGGCTCTCATATGGCTAATCGCATTAGTGCGTTACTCTGGGTGTGAGAGAGGCTAGCGTTTAGCGCCTACGCTGGGCCTGTGGTGCAGATATTTAACACTATTACTCCACTGCCAGGCCCTCTGACTGAGCGGAAACAGGCGAAAATGAGAAAAGGGAGAGGAAACGTTATTTCTCTAATGGCCAGAGTCCATATCTCCGCTTTATTCTCTCTGCGCCACGGCATGCAAACAGAAAAAAATAGATGGAAAACATCGCAACTGATGGCCAAGAAACAAAGAGTGGTCTTGGCTCCGGTGCAAAACTGCAGTCTCTAGACATTTGACTACTAGAAAATCATCTGAACCACTGGTTTTATACAGATGAGTGTTGGCAGAGGCCTGATCAACTGCTGTGTTATTGAGCTGAGTCTCAGAGATGTGGCCTGTGGGAAATGAAGCTCTTACCAATGGTGCAGTTCGCTGTGATTTTTCTTCGTTTGGGGTTGTGTCGCAGCAACTCCAGCTCTCGCTTCGTCGGCTCCCACATCGAATATTTCTCTCCGATACCTGACGTTTCGGGGAATTTGCACGTTATATTGCATACAAATCAAGCTTTGGATATGCACAAGACTGCATTAAACCGTAAACATGCATTCTATTGAATTAAAGTGACTAAAGATATTTAAAATACATGATGCTCTTTTGAACTTTCTATTCATCAAAGAATCCTGAAAAATAAATGAAGAGTTCATTTAAGTGCCATCTAGAATGATCATTTTTATAAAGCTTGTATTTTTAAGATAAGTAATTTCACTTAAATGACAATTAACAGGTAATTTGCATTGCCATTTAATTGAAATTATTGAACTTAAATATACAAGCTTGATAAAAATGATCATTCTAGAAGAAAATTTCAGAGACTTTTGCATCTGAACTCTTCACATGTATCATGGTTTCCATATGTATGAATAATCATAAATGTTTCTTGAGCATCAAATCATCATTAGAATGATTTCTGAAGGATCATGTGACACTGAAGACTGGAGTAATGATGCTGAAAATACAGCTTTGATCACAGGAATAAATTACACTTTACTATATATTCACATAGAAAACAGAATTAACATGTTAACATGATTACCATGTAGCTAACGTGATTGCTATGTTGCTAGCTTGATTAAACATGTTGCTAGCATGTTTTAACACATTGTTAACATGAATTATCATTTTGCATGCAGACTTTTTGGATTTCATAAACTTTGCACATAAAAAAAATGTAAAGTTTGAAAAAACTTTACAGAGCCTGAAAACTAAACTGGCACGCTATTATTTTGAGGCCTTGCAAACAACAGCAAACGCACATCTATCTTAGGATTACGCTACACGTCACACTTGTGCAGATTCAATAGCAAGCTTTGGAAAATAATGAAAGATTAGCTCTTTATCAGCATCACAATCCAAACACACACTCTTGCCCTCCTGTGGCTCGCATCACAACAGCTTCGAATATTAATTTTCCAAATGAACGGCCTCTTACGCCACAGGCCGAGTTGAACTACCACCAACCTTGCAATTTCCAGGCTTTTCTTTGTTCTTCTTTGGCAATCTGCTCCATGTCTTTGTCGTATATGTAGTCTTGGCACACAAAGCAATATATTCCACCATACAAAAGGTCTATAGCTGAACAAGAGAAGGAGAGAGAGGGAAAAAAAACAGAAGGAAAGGACCTATTAGAGACCTTTTGGAGAAGTTGGCGTTTGCATCTTCCCGTATCTGCCCTGTAAATATGGATGAGGCATTAAGGAAGCATCCCAGCATTGCTCAGTGCAGCAAATCTGCCTCCTTTAATAAGTGATGGGAATAATAATTAGGGTGCAGCACAGAAACATCCATCGCTGCGTGTGCCACGATATCGTGTCCTCTGTGAAATGTCATGGAGAGCAATCGCTTTTACCTGGCAGCTTCTTATTGCCCTGACTGATGCTATAGTTGTGGACGAGGAGTAGCGTTTATGAATTTATGCTTATTAAGTGCACTGTAAAAAAAAAAAAAAAAAAAAAAAAACCTGCTACAGTAAAAACCTGTAAACTTCCTTATTCTATACAGGGAAAAAACTATTACATCTAACCTTACATTATGTAATTTTGCAGTAAACCCCTGTTAAATGTACCTTATATTCAGCAAAGATGCATTAAACTGAACAAAAGTAACAGTAAAAACATTAAAAATGCACATATATTGGCCGATATATCCCTGATAATGGTACAATAGTAACAAATGCTGTTCTTTGACATTGATAATAATCATAAATGTTTCTTGAGCATCAATTCATCATATTAGAATGATTTCTGAAGGATCATGTGACACTGAAGACTGGAGTAATGATGCTGAAAATTCAGCTTTGATCACAGGAATAAATTACACTTTAAGACATATTCAAATAGAAAATTGTTATTTTTAAAACGTATTTTTTCCACAATATTTCTATTGTATTTTTTTATCACATACCCTTGTTGAGATATCTTTCAAAAACAAGAAAAAAAATAATTAAAATAAACAACAAATCATCTTATAATTTACAATAAAAACTGTTAACTTATTTATTTTAATAATCATGTTTCTTAGGGTTTAATTAGGGTTTCTTGCTATCAGGGATGTACATTAGAGTTTTTTTGTAACATCATATGAAGAGTTCAGATGCAAAAGCCTCTAAGTGCAGTCTGAAATTTTCTTGTAGAATGATCATTTTTATCAAGCTTGTATATTTAAGTTCAATAATTTCACTTAAATGGCAATGCAAATTACCTATTAATTGTCATTTAAGTGAAATTACTTAACTTAAAATATACGAGCTTGATAAAAACATTCATTCTACAAGAAAATTTCAGACTTGCATCTGAACTCTTCATATGTTTTTGAATGAAGGTTTATTGCATTATTTTAGTGTTATGATGGTGTTTTGTGTTGTGTTGTCCATCTTCTATTTATTAGTATTTACTACAGCTTGTGATGAACTTTAATCATATATTTTTCTCATTAAAACCTGCGTTATTACAGTTATTGTCAGTATATGTTAAAGGTAATGCAGGTTTTAGTAGCAGTGTGACAAATATTAGCGATACAAATATTTTAAATATATTTTATGAATATAAAAAAGCCTAATGTACACACCTGATAACAAGAAACATGATTAATAAAACGAAAAGTGTCAGTTCACAGCTTTCACTGTAAATTATAAGATGATTTGTTGGTTTTTCCCTTGATTTTCATGTTTTTTTGAAGGATATCTCAACAAGGCTATTTGATAAAAAAAATACAGTAGAAATATTGTGGAAAAACTGTTTCAAAATACATGCATACACATATATATACACACAATAGGTAAATATGTTGCCATTTTTACTGTGTTTTAACAGAATTATGCTAATTATTATGTTTAAAGGAACACGCCGACTTTTTGGGACTTTAGCTTATACCGTACTCAGCCATCTTCTAACCGTACACACACTGGGAACTATATTCTCAGAAGGCGAAGCACTGCTACTTCTGCGGAGTGATTTGCTCGCAGCGCCTGAGAAGCCCCGTGGTGAGGAGCAGAGAGTTCGTCAGAGTTGGAGTAAATCACTCCGCAGAAGTAGCAGTGCTTCGCCTTCTGAGAATATAGTTCCCAGTGTGTGTACGGTTAGAAGATGGCTGTGTCTCATGTGACCTTGTTATTTGCACACGCTGTGACTATACACATCACATCATGTAAATAGGAAAATGTTGGCGTTATTTTGTCACTTATTGGGAGCAGTATGCTAGCTGGAGCCATTTACCTCCAGTCTTTGTGCTAAGCTAGGCTAGCGGTGGGTGCGTCAGACAGAGTTACGGCACACACGGAGATGAGAAGGGTGTGTAAGGACTGATCTAACTCTACGGTGATTAAGATAAAGTCCCAAAAAGTCGGCGTGTTCCTTTAAAGTTCATCACAAGTTGCTTTTCTACATGCTGTGGTAAATACTACAACACAAAACACCATCATAACACACAACACTAAAATAATGCAATATACCTTCATTCAAAAACATATGTTGTAACAAAAAAAAAAACTAATGTACACACTTGATAACAAGAAACCCTAATTAAACCCTAAGAAATATGATTATAAAAAAATAAAAAAAATCATCAAATGTGAAGTGCCACACGCAGTTTACAGTTTTCATTGTAAATAAGATGATTTGTTGCTTTTTTAACTTATTTTTTTGTAAGTATGTTGCCATTTTTACTGTTTTAACAGAATTATTCTCTAAAAATGACATGATTTTATCAGTTTTTTACACAGTGCCATTCGCCCATTTCTCCAACCCTGCAGTACCAGTACCTGTTTTTCAGTTCCCATGGCAACCCGATGATGGTCTGTTTCACACAGACGCACTAAATGTTCGCAGGTGGAGTGAAGCAGTGGGAAGCGGCTTCTATTTGTGACACGACACTAATGCACAGCCTGGCACACGCTGTCGACAGCCGCTCGGACTGAAGCTTTTAGAGGCTTTCAGTGAGAGCGACCAGCGCCTGAGCGCTTGCACGGCTATTTTCAGTTATTGCAAAGGGACTGAAGTCTTATTGTGCGCGCTAGATGAACTGGCAGGACGTTAACAATCCACACAGGCATGTGGTAAATCTGTTAAATCTGCTCAAAAACGACCCCATTTACTTCCTAAATTAATGTATTTAGTCTCTTTGTGCAAGATTAGGATTTATTAGTGCAAGACGAGAAATGCATTGCATGATCTTTAATTAAAATGCAATGAAATCTAATATTTAAAATAATAAATACTAATGCAACGATCCATCCAATTAAATCCTAATGGATTTTTTATTTATTTTATTAAACAGGCTTTATTATTTTCCATTGCAATATTTCTGTCACACTTGCAGATGCATCACATAATGGAAGTTGAATGCGTTCTGCTGCTGTCTATTTTTGTCTGAACGCATTCTGCGGATGATATTGTCATGGCAATACTTTCCTATTAAACTATAATCCTGTTCACACCATTCATGATGTATTAAGACTCATTAAATGGTAACACTTTAAAATAGGATTCACTTCATTGATACATTGGGCATCATGAACTAACTATAAACATTAAAATTTTACAGCATTTACAGAATCTAGGTTGACGTTAGTTGTTATTATGAATACAGTATTGTTCAATGTTTCTTCATAATGCATTAGTTAATGTAAATGTAACTTAAATTGTTAAATATGTCTAATTAGAATTAACCTTAACCTAGATTAATAAATGCTGCTAAATTCAGTGTTATCAATAAAAAAAAAATTCCATTGCTCGAAATAAAATAAACATTAACATACACACATAATATAGATAGATAGATAGATATATATATATATATATATATATATATATATATATATATATATATATATATATATATATATATATATATATATATATATATATATATATATATATATATATATATATATATATATATATATGCATACATTAAATGTTCATTAGTAAAACTTATACCATGGTCTGGGTGAATACTCGATTCTGATTGGCTGCAGGGTGTCCATTAAAAAGTGATAATGTACACCTAGGAAAGGCGTCCCGTCAGTTTGCCTGATGACAGTTCTAAATGATTGCGCTGGCTCAAACTCACTGATCAGCTGCTGCGGTCGGGTCGCTGTGGCCACGTTCATTGGCAACGCCTGTATACGGGAGATATTAAATAGTGCGCTCGACTTAAATAAAAACCCTCACGATTTTTACTCTAAAACACATTAAAGTATTATTAATTGATTAAATATTTCTTTCTTTCGTAAGTGACCATGGTATAAGCGGGTTAATGCCCTTCGAGGTGTCCATTGTCAGGTATTAATGGCCTCGCCGTCGTCCATTAATACCTGATAATGGACACCTCGTCGGGCATTAACCCTTACTTAATGGACAGAAATGAGTTAAGTCATCTTGATGGGTTGTGTACTTTGTGCCATGTTTTGTATATGTGACTGGTTTTGTGATCCAGGGTCACATTTAAGCACAATATGTTTGAGAGGCGGCTTCATGAGAGCGCCACTTATATAGATCAGTCATGAGCATGCGAAACTTGCGGGAATGAGTAAAATTATGCGAAATACAGGTGTGTGTGTGTGGTGTCAATTCAGAGGGAGCGAGAATGCGCGTATCAGTGTATCGATACTGCAGGAGGAGGTTTGGAACCATTTTTAGATATTCAGTATCGATACATATCGAAAAATTTATATTTTTGACAACACTTACAACAAACTCACAAAAATCTAATTATTAGAGACTACTTACAACTATCATGAACAAATCAAATGCATTCCTGATGAATAATTATTCTTAGAAATATCAAATCAGCATATTAAATTGGCAGAGCTATTGGTCTGTATGAAGTGACGGAGAAGGTAAATATTATTGTCATTACGTTTATGAGCACTACAATCTGAACAAATGACACAGGAAATCATAAAGGCAAACAGTATTTGTCAAATGAGAGAAGTTGCACAAGAGCATGAGGTGGGGTTGCATGATGCACGCACACACACATACACACACACATCAGATGAATAAACCAAAAGCATAGCAGGCCTTCAGGTAACCATGGGAACCAGCACAGGAAAAAGAGGAAAGAACACCGAGATCAAGTCTGACAAGTGTGAGCCGGAAAAAAGCCACAGCAAATAGAGGGCGAAAAAACAAAACGCAAGCTAAATAAATTGCAACAACAGAGACGCACAAGCCGAAAGAATCGGTGGCTCATTCAGACTTAATTACTCCCGTTCGTCTTTGGAGAATAATCACAGTTTTCCTCCTCGGGAACGGCGCGCTCATTCACAGATATCCCATGTACGGAGACTAACCTAATTAAATGTTCAATTAAACTCCGCGGGGAGCGCGGGGTGTAAAGACTGAGCGACGCCGCGACGCCACCTGGGAAACACAGCGAGACTCCAGCGAGCGGATTAGCCTCTCTGCTAACATGATACTGCGGATGCTGATGAACGGACCAGTGGCAAGGGACTCGGATTTGTTGGCAAAAACACACAACAAAATTACTAAAACTAACGAAAATAAAAAGAAAACAGATAAATAAGTGAATTTAACACAGGCGAGGCTGTGAGGATAAATGGGACGCAATGCATAAGAGTTATGCCTACGGAAAGTTGTTTTGGAAAGATATTTAAAAGCGAAAAAAGTGAAAGGGAGTCCCATACTTGGGAATGTTCACACACACATTATTGAACAAACACACACACACACACACACACACACGGAACACCCATTTTTTTGCTGTTGTGGGTATGAGAGTGCAAGAGCTTGCTGTTCATTTACTCTCTCCACCGACATTTCATGCCGGTACAGAGACTCAAACTCTAAAGTGCCCTATTATGCCATTTTAAAAGTTCCTAATGTTGTTTTTAAGTTTCCTATAACAGGTTTACATGCATCCAATGTCAAAAAACACTTTAATTTTCTCATAATACACACTGCAGCTTTTCTCTCAGTGTCTGAAACGGTTTGATAAAGGATTCAGTCTCTCTAAACCCCGCCTCTCTGAGAGCTGCTCAGCTCTGATTGGTCAGAAACCAAACGCTCATTATCATATCTGAATCTCAGCTCTTGATCACAGTGATACGAACAGTAACGATGGCGTGGGTTTTACCGTATCAATCTCATCAAAGTGGATTTGCTTTGTCAACAGAAAACAGCGTCTTCTCGACACGAACAACACGAACCAAACTCTTCCAGTCTCAGATACACTACAGTGTTTGAGGGCGGAGCTAAGAGACGCTGTTCAGCCAATCAAGACCAGAGACGGGCATTATGCAAATTAGTTACAAACTATAAACTACAGTGTTTGAGGGCGGAGCAAAGAGACGCTGTTCAGCCAATCAAGACTAGAGGCAGGCATTATGCAAATTAGTTACAAACTATAAACTACAGTGTTTGAGGGCGGAGCAAAGAGACGCTGTTCAGCCAATCAAGACTAGAGGCAGGCATTATGCAAATTAGTTACAAACTATAAACTACAGTGTTTGAGGGCGGAGCAAAGAGACGCTGTTCAGCCAATCAAGACTAGAGGCAGGCATTATGCAAATTAGTTACAAACTATAAACTACAGTGTTTGAGGGCGGAGCAAAGAGACGCTGTTCAGCCAATCAAGACTAGAGGCAGGCATTATGCAAATTAGTTACAAACTATAAACTACAGTGTTTGAGGGCGGAGCAAAGAGACGCTGTTCAGCCAATCAAGACTAGAGGCAGGCATTATGCAAATTAGTTACAAACTATAAACTACAGTGTTTGAGGGCGGAGCAAAGAGACGCTGTTCAGCCAATCAAGACTAGAGGCAGGCATTATGCAAATTAGTTACAAACTATAAACTACAGTGTTTGAGGGCAGAGCTAAGAGAAGCTGTTCAGCCAATCAAGACCAGAGGCGGGCATTATTCAGATTAGTTACAAACTATACAATAACTCAATTTATCTGCAATTTGATCTTTGAAACTTTGCTGACCTTTTACATTCAAACAGCTGCATTACACACTACATGAAAGCCCCTGGTGATACTTCGAGCAAAGTTTCATGTTGTGTCAAGCCTTCTTAGTGTTTTAAATAGTGATTTTTGATGCTATCATAAAAGTGCTCCATTCACTCCCATTCACAAGGCATTTAACCTAAAATGAAAATACGGTCAAACTTAAGTGGCGTATCCATTCTAATTAGTCTTTTAAACGAAAGTTTGCCTCGAGTAGATTAACAAAAAGACCCTAGGTTGCATTTTGGCGAGAGTTACCCTTTAAATGAACAACAAAGTCCCAAACTTTGAGTCAGTGAATCCATCTTCTCCTCTCTGATTTTAGCTTCTTTATGGACTGTTCAGGCCATCTGTGACAAAGACTGCCAACTGCGTTACAGAAAGAGATGCTCATGCTCTCCTTCTCGGAAAATAAAGCTAATTTCGGGTTTTTCAAAATAACACCACCACTTTTCTGGCCTACTTTAGAACATATTAAAACATTTATGTTCTAGAGCACAAACTTTTGGTTCAAAAGCATATGAATGGTGTCAGGACAGAAGTAGTCCGAGACGCTTTTGTTGCCGTCGAACAAACACGTTTGCCCATATATATTTCTAACTGATCAGACTACAAGGCACACAAGCTACTTTCACATGCAAACAAATAATCCATTAGTAATCAGTCTGAAAACCTACATTCTTTAATAATTTTCTTCAATCTACAAGTTTAGTGTTTTAGTTATTTGTATTGGGAGTAACCCACAAGCAACGTTCTCCAGTTAGCCTAGATACAGTCAAACCAACATTTATTCAGACACTTTCTCACATTATCAAAGTTTATTCGCTATAGTTTAAAAAAATGGCAATAAAATATGAGCAGAACTCAGTTGATATTTGACTGGTTTTGTCCGTCCTTCTGTTAGACTGTCTCACACATGAATTATGTTGAATATCTGTCAGCTGTTAAATTTAACTACACAATTAGATAATACCAGTTTAGCTCAACCAATCACCAAGCAATGCTTCATTGTGTTCAGTCTGTGTGTAAAAAGAGCATTAGCAATTCAAGAAAACACACTTCAGAAAATTGGTCCCAAATTTGTATACATTTTACTGGTATTCACTGTATGAATAATTTTGGGTTATAATATTTGCTCTCCTCACTTACATAAATGAACTATAGTGTCCTGCACACAAAAAAAATCTAAAATTATATCTGGCGTCTGAATAATCTTTGGTTTGACTGTGTTTGGTTGCCGTATCTTGGGTGGTTCTTCTTTCAATACACAAGAGGAAATCCTAAAAGATGGCAGAGAGAGATGGCAGCTTCAGATCTCTAGGTAGAAATTAATTAAACTGATTGTGTGAAGCCTGAGGGTGATCTGGAAAACCCCCAAACCTCTGAAACAGGTGGTTGATGAACTCTAAGCCATCGCTTGAAGCAAACACTGCAAGTCACACAGAGTCAGGGACTATTATCCCCTCGCACACTATAATTACCCAATTTCCCGTCTGTTTGCGCTTCTTATTTGTTTGTTGTTGGAGGGTGGCGCCCCTCCTCATTAAAACAGAGGGGATAATTACATGCCACCGATGCATTAAGGAACTGGGAGATTTCCAAGACCCCATCCAAACATCTACAGCCGCATTTGTGCACTTGCTGCCTCTTGCTTGTCGAGTACAATCAGAAAAGCGTCTTTTTTTTATTTTTATGGCTTTTGGAGCAGAAATGAAACTAGATTTCTGTGCATGTATGGCGGGGTATTTGATTATAAACTGGTACTTCTCTATTCAGTATTCTGAAAAATAGTATATTGAAAAAGCAAATAGAATCGACCGAACCCGGTCACTGAAATGGAAATTACTGTATAAACTAATAACATGGAACTTGGAAACTTAATAAATTGAAAGTAGGGCTGTATAATTGATCAAATTTTGATCTAGACTAATGTCTGTGAATATTAAAGCAGAAAAAGAAACTCGAAGCTCTTCAATACCAACCCGTCAAAATAAAAGTTCAACTTGAAGAAATTATGACAGAAATATATTTGTAACATTTAACAATAAGGTCTCATTAATTAATGCATTAACTAGCAATGAGCTATATATTCTTACAGCATTTATTAACCAATTTTGGATTTTAAAAACGTATTAGTAAATATAGAAATTAACATTAGGATTAATAAATGCTGTAGAAGTATTATTAACTAATGTAGAGTAGTTAGCCTAACTAATGTCAACAAATTAAACCTTGCTGTAAAAGGTTACCAATATACCACTATTGTACAGTAGAATGTACTGTACTTCTCAAAGTAATAATAACAATAAAAAAAACTTTTAATAAAGAGTATCACAATTTTTCTTCCATGTTTCCATCATAAATACAGGAAAATTAACAGACAATAAAAAAACAAATACAAATTTTAATAAATTAAATTGTTAAAGTGGATTAGACATGCTTTTTGATTATTAAAATGTAATTAAATCATTAAAAACAAGAATTTAGAAAAAAAAACATGAAATATTTGGAAAATTAAAATGGTTTTCAATGTTAAACATTTAATAAATTGCTGTTAAATTGTATAAATTTCATGATTTCAAATAATTAGCCACACTCCTTAGTTAATACAATTTAATTTAACCATTAAAACAGAATCCAGCAAAAAAAAAAACCTTTAAATTAATAAACAAATTTAAAAATTAAGGAAAAAAAAACAACAACAAAAAAAAAAAACAGTATATGCCCCTAAATTTTTAATTTTTTATAAAAACATTTAACAAATCATTGTTAAATTGTAGAAATTTCATGATTTCAATTAATTAAACATGATAAAAATTTTAAATGTAACCATTAAAACGGAATCTAGAAAAAACTGAATTCGGAGGGGAAAATAAAACCCTAAAATATGTTCTGAATGACCCGGTGTGACTGTGTCCATTATCCATCGTCTCTATCTGAGTTTAATTGTCATGATTGTGTGTTCTGCGCGCGAGTCGTGCTCATATGTTGCACGTGTCTTACCTTAGACGTTGAGAAGCTGAAATGCGTACGAGTAAGTCTTTGTGAAGAACGCTCGTGTGCATCTTACCTAGGTTGTGTCTCTTGTTTTTGGCGTGCTCGTGGATGTGTTTCTTGCTGAAACAGCCGAAGAACACACAATGGAGACAGGAGTGAAGTCGATTTAAATGAGCTCCACACATGTGACACATACATGACTTTGCCTAGGATGAAAAGAGAAAGAGATACAGGCGTTTAGTTAAGGGATACTTCACCGATTAGCATTAAGCTTTGTATCAGTAGAAACCCGGTGGTATTTTCACATGACCGTGCTTCCCTCCCTCATGTCCCCCTGAGACCAGAGATTTCTGTATTGTGTGTCTGGGAAAAAAACTGAGATGACACAAAAATCTTCATTTAGCTCATCAGAGGCTTTTGTGTCCCGAGGCGAGAGACTCCAGCCAGTAGGAGGAGCTCGTCCTGCATGTCTTCAACCCGCCCATAGGGGGAGCTCACCATAAAACGCCGTCTTTTCAGTTTCGAGTCGACTAGTAGCCTAGCTGTATCATTTCTCCCGACACTGCCCTCTGTAACCGGGAGGCGTGGCTTGGGCGTGGCCTCGTAGGGCAGCGAAGCAAGTGCATTCTGGGAGTTGTTGTCTTTCATCCACATGAGCCAAAAATACATTTTCTGACTTTTCTCAGTCTAGAAGGCACCAGCTTCTAAAATAATTTCACATTTCTACTACATAAATGACCCAATTTAAATACACATTCATCTTTCCAGCGGTGAAATATCCCTTTAGTTTATTTTAACACAGCAGAAGGGGTTCAAGTGATTTTCTCAACGGAAAAACCTTTTAAGACAGATCAACCTTTCATTATAGGGACATGGACAACAATTGATTGCACAAAACTCTCAATGTCCTTGAAAAAAATGGATAATGCATAATAAGCGGCCGATTGTAAGCCCTGAAATTAAATTAAAGGGCCGTGAATCTGTTACAGAAGCAGTTCTTTGATGGCTATAGAAACAGTGTTTCAGGGAGACAAAATCTTTATATTTTGACGTGTTCGTGATCAGTTTAATCTCTGAAGGTCTAAATGCAGTGAATTTTGTCTTGTAGTCCTGTACCCGAAGCTGAATGACTGAATTCCCATGTGACGCATCAGTCATGATCCCACAGTCGCTAATCACCCTCTGACTCCGCCTGCTTACAGTAGCCACGCCCCCAAACTCTCACTATTGGTTGAGCTGGAAAGTGATTGACAGATCTGAGCAGACACTGTGTTTTGATTAGGGATGCGCGATATATCGTCTACCATATCGGTATCGAACGATATATGTTAATTATTAATGTTATCATTATCGACCCTATAAGAGAATTTGGCTGATATATTAAAGCCAATAAATAATGTATTATTTCCTTCAGCTGAGACGCTTCAGATGCCACTGTTCAACATGCATGATGGTTTTGAATTGCTTGAAATATGACTGGAATCACTTCAAAAAGGAAAATATAGTTAAGTGCGACATGTGCGGTTATATCGGCAACATAAAATTGTAATGAGAACATTATAATTGTGTGTTTGGGACATGGCTTTAATGGTGAGACTTTTGTTCTTGTAATCAGGCTCTCAAAAACTACATACAAATTTGGATTTAGATTTATCGGCCAATATATCGGTTATCGGCTTTCAAATATAAAGAATTATCGGTTATCGGTATCGGCCAAAATGTTCATATCGGTGCATCCCTAGTTTTGATGATGCCTGGGCCTTTTAAGGGAGATAAACTCATGAATGGCATACTACTATTAATCAAAGAACAATAAGCTGGCTTAAAAGAATGCATTTTAACATTTGCTTCACCTTTAAAATATGCATTAAACAGAAATAGCAAAGAAAAACTAGTCAACCACAATAAGACTCACTAGATGATTTGTTCCCATTCCTAATTCGGACTCGCTGATTATCCCAATACCCTGATCTCCAATTTAGTACAGTAGTGTTGGTTTTAGATCACTAAACCGCTCCAGTGTTTAACAGTTCGCTCAGCTTTTACCTCCAGACTTGCTATTTTTATAGAGACCCCATTTTCAGCTTCACATCTCACCCTTTCGTTATTCCCCGGCGACACGCCACCCAGCAGACGACTGAGAATAACTGAGAATAACCATCCTACCGCATGAACGGCGCGCTAGAGCGTCACACCACAGGTGAGACGAGAACACACAGAACTGGAGCACTTCTGCATGTTTCTTTTTCATTACAACGGCTTTAATGAAACCGTGCACTACAACCACCAAGGCCTGAAGTCTAGTGAGGGACATATGGAAAAATGAGGATGTTACAGAGAAAAGATAAATGTAAATCATGCTAGCGTCATCATTATTAAACCAAAAGAAACCTTAACGTTCTCATTCGAGTTGAAAGAAAGCGTCCCTGTGGATGTTTCGGGAGAGAGGAGGAGACGGGAAAGGCCTTGTTTTGTCCGTGTTTCATCAGAGTAATTTGATCGGAGACGTCGAGGGAGAAAGGCCTGCGGTAAGGTGAACTTGGCAAACATATGATACGGTGTTAAATCGCACAACAGCGCATCAAACATCTTCATGGGTTCACTAGAGCATGACTGGGCTATTATAGGTTTTGCAAGCTGCAGTGAAGCCTAATATCATTAAGTATTACAGTAATATGATATTCAAAAGTTCCTGATCACATCATGAAAGAGGATCATTTCATGACCAACATCTCCAAGAGATTCGCCACACCCAGACTCTACGACACAACCTGACTGTGATGAGCACAGCAGTGCACTACACACAGTTAGTGCGCAATACATGTCGTATGCAAATTATCTGTAGGAATAAAAGTGCATTACAGAACAAGCAATGCAATGTTCTTGACATGACCTTCCATTTCTGTTCATGTTCTTTACACATTTTTTTTACACTCTAAAAATTATTTTTATTAAACTGGCAACGAGATCATGCAAAAAATATTTTGAGAGATCATGCAAAAACCATTTTGAACTATGAACTGTCCGAAACATTTAGCAATGCATGCATAATGCATCTATTTTTAAAGATCAAAGACAAAAAAAAAAACATAAATAATGATCATCATTTTTGGATGAATTTCCACAAATATTAACATCATAATTCTAGCTACGTTTTTTATATTTAAATTTTAAACAATGTCATGTACTGGAGATGCACCAAAGAACCAATATTTATCAGCCGGTTTTGATACTAGTGATGCACCGAAATGAAAATTCTGGGCCGAAACCGAAACCGAAAATTTAGGATGCACTTGGTCGAAAACCGAAACTGAAGCCGAAAAAGGCTTCTTTGAAAAACTTCTATATATATATTGCTTGAATTTAATGGATCTGAAATGAAAAATCACAATATAATAATCAAACTTTTATTAACAGTTACATAACAAAACATAAAATATTTTTAACAATAAATATAAATAATAATTATTCTTCAAGTTTTATGTTCCATCAAATAATAGAGTTTTTTAAAAATTGTGCAAAAAAATTCCACAATTTTGGAGATTTTTGCAGAACAAATGTTACATATTGTAACTTTGGTGTCCTCTCGTATAGGGCTGTCACTTTTGTGAAAAAAAAAAAATCCTATTCGATTTTTGAGACATAGGCAAAGTGTTCATTGAATCGTTAGTAAATTGCCTATATTTGGCGTTGATCCGTTTTTAACAGCAAATATAGGCAAATCCACGGACAACTAAACAGGCATTAGGGCGAACGTAAAGAGGGCGCTTGAGACGCGCACAAGTCAGCAATGTGGACTGCCATAACATCAATGAAAAACATTACTGAAGGCTACATATTATGCACTATATTATGCAGAAATAGGCTATGTGTGTGTGTGTGTGTGTGTGTGAACCTGCAGTTGCTGTGTGACGCGCGTTCGCTGCGAGCGTATAGTGACGAGCTGGACGCGCTCCGAGAGAAGGCCGTTAAAATCGATTCCCTATTTTCGTTTTCGAAACTTGTGTTGGCTGGTCCGATCGATTGTGCAATAAGTGACAGCCCTTTGACATGCTTAATCTTTGATAGGCAGACGCGTGATAACAGCTCGACCGTGAGTGAAACCTAAGCGCTTGCGCACGGATGGGAGGGGCGGGTGACATTCATTTTCGGTTTACGTTTTCGGCTGTTTTTTTTATTTCGGCCCGAAACCGATAATGCCATTTCGGCCGAAAATTTTCGGCGGCCGAAATTTCGGTGCACCCCTATTTGATACATTTAAAACCATTGGCATATCGGCTATAAAAAAGGCCGATATAACAAACATATTTTATTAATTAATGGCGTGAAGACACTACATAAGAAATATGTAATGTTCTGTAATAAGTCAACTATGAGTTAATGTTGTAAATAAGAAATATTTGATCGCATGATTAACTTCTGAAGGTTGTCTTAGTATTTTATCTCACTTTGTGCCTCTCTTATTATGTCGGCCTGTTGAATGTTAAATGGATCCGATCCATGTCTAATAAATATGATTTGATGCGATTTGATGCTAATAACATGCGTTTTTGAACTTTAAAACGTGATCAAAACAATAATCTATTTTAAAGACAAAAGTAAGCAAGTGACAAATATCGGTATCGGCCAAAATCAATAATTTAAAAAATCCTATCAGTGCATCCCTATAATGTACATTTATAATGCTATACTTTGTGTTAAATTACCTTGGCTTTAAATTACAGAAAAATAGTTTTTTTTTCTTTTTTTTCTTTTAGAAAGTCATAAAATATGACTTATCATAGATTTTTCATAGATTTCATAGACTATAAGATTTTTTTCTTATGCTATAGGGACAATTGGGAATGCAAAAAAAATATTTGTTATAGTCATTCACCATTATAGAGGTTTACACAACTATGATGGAAGTGAAAATGGTACGTCGTAAAAAAAAAAAACTGCCTTTCAAACTAAAAATATTTGCATAGCACAGTAATTCAGTGATCTGAACATTAGTTTCACTCTGAACATCTCTGACGTCATTTCTCCTTTACATCTACACTTTAATCTCTCTCTCTGTCCTCCTGTTGTAATGTTGAATTAGATCATGCATTGATCCGGACCTCATCTGAGATGTGGATGTGAGGCTGAAGAACAAGCTTTTGAAGGATCAGCTTCGTCCTACAAGATCCACTGCAGGCTACGCGACGCGTGGAGAATATCTTTGCAGCTTTGCTGGCACACATTTGTAAAATAAAACCCCTAAAATGGAACAGCAACGAAGCACCAAACAATTGCCTGCAGTCACCCGCAAAGATAAAATAAAAACACAAATAAAATAAAATATAAAAAATAGGAGGTATAGATTTTTTGAAATATTAAATAAAAAAATAGGGATGCATAAAAATAAATATATAAATTAAAAAATTACATTAAAATAAGTAAATAAATAAAATAATTGGAATTATTAATTAATAAAATCGGATTGTCATCAATCACGATCTTCATTTAAACAATTATTCTCAAAATTCCAAGATCAATCTCTTATTCTATGCCTGTATACATTTATTTCTGCAGATGTATAAGCAGTCTGTCCCGCTAGAACAAACTTCATCACAATTAATATTAATATAATAAATTATCATAAGTATTATTATTTTTAAGTATTCAATGATTTGCTCTCTTCATTTGTGAGCCACTTTGGATAAAAGCTGCTAAATGATTAAATGTAAATTAATATAATAATATGGCATGTTTGATGGCTTCAGTCGTTGTTGTTCTGCAAAACATACAACGCAACCAACTCAGTCTGATTCACCAACAAATGACTCACATGAGACGGTTCTTTAGATGAATCAAATCAAAACGAAAAATAAATCCATATGAACAGGTAAGTAGATGACATCAGACCAGAGAGAAGGACTCCTCTGTTAGCCACGGAAACCAGACGATGATGCCGGAACCAGTATAACCAGCAACAAACCAGCACTGTCATCCCTCGTAACGCATGTGCCTTTCAGCCATTCTGGCAGCTCACAGCAAATCAACATCCTCGAGGACAGCGGGAAGGATTTTTTCATTGGTCCTCCACTATAGAGAGTGAGAGTGTGTGTGTGTGTGTGTGTGTGTGTGTGTGTGTGTGTGTGTGTGTGTGTGTGTGTGTGTGTGTGTGTGTGTGTGTGTGTGTGTGTGTGTGTGTGTGTGTGTGTGTGTGTGTGTGTGTGTGTGTGTGTGTGTGTGTGTGTGTGTGTGTGTGTGTGTGTGTGTGTATCCCATCACGTTTTATTTAGTCACTGTATGTCGGCACCCCTCTCCGACCGGGTCTGTAACAAATCACTCCAGTTTTGGATCATTTCTGTTATGGTTATCAAACTCTGATTGTTGTGAAAATGCTTTGTTTGAGGCCAGAAGTTATGCAGTTAATGCATTTTAATATTGGGATGCTTAAAAAAAAATCTGTGGCCAAAATTTTGGTGCATCCCTATTTTGAAAATGCAGTCCAAGTGAAATAAAATGTAGGTGGTGTTCTTTATAGGGTAAAAATGTGCCTATATTGTGACAAAAGTATATATATATATATTTTTTTTTTGTATCAATTATGTTGATTAGCTTCAATATTTTACAAAAGTATTTTAGAATATTTTAATAATTGATTGGGCCTGGATGTTATGGTAGTGCCATCTGAAATATTAACAAAATATATAATTAAGTTTTAAATGTATTACGCTATTCCAAATAAAGTATTTATTTTACCAACCATTTAAAATAAAATGTAAAATATTTATTAGGTTTATATATTTATAATTAAATAAAATAAATTCAAATAAATAGACAATAAAAAATAAATATAAATAAATAATAAAATATTTTAAATAAAAACTATAAAAAAAGAGAAAAATAAATAAATAAAAACTTAAAAGATATAATATATAATATACAGTGAGGAAAATAAGTATTTGAACACCCTGCTATTTTGCAAGTTCTCCCACTTAGAAATCATGGAGGGGTCTGAAATTGTCATCGTAGGTGCATGTCCACTGTGAGAGACAATATAAAAAAAAAAAAAATCCAGAAATCACAATGTATGATTTTTTAACTATTTATTTGTATGATACAGCTGCAAATAAGTATTTGAACACCTGAGAAAATCAATGTTAATATTTGGTACAGTAGCCTTTGTTTGCAATTACAGAGGTCAAACGTTTCCTGTAGTTTTTCACCAGGTTTGCACACACTGCAGGAGGGATTTTGGCCCACTCCTCCACACAGATCTTCTCTAGATCAGTCAGGTTTCTGGGCTGTCGCTGAGAAACACGGAGTTTGAGCTCCCTCCAAAGATTCTCTATTGGGTTTAGGTCTGGAGACTGGCTAGGCCACGCCAGAACCTTGATATGCTTCTTACAGAGCCACTCCTTGGTTATCCTGGCTGTGTGCTTCGGGTCATTGTCATGTTGGAAGACCCAGCCTCGACCCATCTTCAATGCTCTAACTGAGGGAAGGAGGTTGTTCCCCAAAATCTCGCAATACATGGCCCCGGTCATCCTCTCCTTAATACAGTGCAGTCGCCCTGTCCCATGTGCAGAAAAACACCCCCAAAGCATGATGCTACCACCCCCATGCTTCACAGTAGGGATGGTGTTCTTGGGATGGTACTCATCATTCTTCTTCCTCCAAACACGTTTAGTGGAATTATGACCAAAAAGTTCTATTTTGGTCTCATCTGACCACATGACTTTCTCCCATGACTCCTCTGGATCATCCAAATGGTCATTGGCAAACTTAAGACGGGCCTTGACATGTGCTGGTTTAAGCAGGGGAACCTTCCGTGCCATGCATGATTTCAAACCATGACGTCTTAGTGTATTACCAACAGTAACCTTGGAAACGGTGGTCCCAGCTCTTTTCAGGTCATTGACCAGCTCCTCCCGTGTAGTTCTGGGCTGATTTCTCACCTTTCTTAGGATCATTGAGACCCCACGAGGTGAGATCTTGCATGGAGCCCCAGTCCGAGGGAGATTGACAGTCATGTTTAGCTTCTTCCATTTTCTAATGATTGCTCCAACAGTGGACCTTTTTTCACCAAGCTGCTTGGCAATTTCCCCGTAGGCCTTTCCAGCCTTGTGGAGGTGTACAATTTTGTCTCTAGTGTCTTTGGACAGCTCTTTGGTCTTGGCCATGTTAGTAGTTGGATTCTTACTGATTGTATGGGGTGGACAGGTGTCTTTATGCAGCTAACGACCTCAAACAGGTGCATCTAATTTAGGATAATAAATGGAGTGGAGGTGGACATTTTAAAGGCAGACTAACAGGTCTTTGAGGGTCAGAATTCTAGCTGATAGACAGGTGTTCAAATACTTATTTGCAGCTGTATCATACAAATAAATAGTTAAAAAATCATACATTGTGATTTCTGGATTTTTTTTTTTAGATTGTGTCTCTCACAGTGGACATGCACCTACGATGACAATTTCAGACCCCTCCATGATTTCCAAGTGGGAGAACTTGCAAAATAGCAGGGTGTTCAAATACTTATTTTCCTCACTGTATATATGTGTATGTGTATGTGTATGTATATATGTATATATGTATATATATATATATATATATATATATATATATATATATATATATATATATATAAAAATGCACACATTTTTCTTATGTCTATGAATATAAACCATTAATAAGGATCAATAACGACAGTGACTATAACCAGCTTCCAGCCAATCACATCGGCTCTCGCAGTTTCTGCGGCAACCGAACATCCAATCACTGCGTGGCTGCCGTGTTTCCAAGATCACAAGTGTAGTAGGAGGCGTGTGGGTGATGAGGAGAATCAAGGGAGGCAAGAGACATGAAAGAGGAGAAACAAAAAAGAGACACAGAGAGGGAAGCGCTGATGATAAAGGATGGATGACGGTTCAAACGCATGCAGATGAGGTACGAGAACGCCTCGACTGCGATGAGCCCGCTCGAGGCCAAATAAACGAGATCAGCTGAGAGAAACAGCGAGCATGTGAGCGAGCGCAAAGGGAGTGTAAGACTGATGCTAAGATGCTGAAGGCAACACCACAACACAATTAGTGGAGAGGCCTTGTTGTCAATTACCCAGAGTCCCATTCTGCTGAAGGACTGCTTCTGAATGGGAAGCACGCTCACTGTGTGAAACGTTATTACACTTAATCCCGGAGTCTATCCCTTCTCTGCAATTAAAAGACTCATTAAGATCTGCAGCAGAGAAATAGTGAAACTGTACTTTCTTTAAAGTGATTCAAGTAACATGATGAGACAAAACATTATGACCGCCTGTCTAATATGGTGTTTAACTGATTACAGTTAATTTTGTCAGCTATTTTTTAATTTAGTCTTAGTCCTGTGTCAAATGTGTGCTTTTTAGTTAGCATTAGGGATGAATCGATATGAAAATTTTGTCCGATACCGATAATTCTTTATATTTGAAAACCGATAATTCTTTATATTTGAAAACTGATATATTGGCTGATAAATATAAATCAAAAATGTTTTATATTTTTTTGAGAGCCTGATTACAAAAACAAAAGTCTCATGTCCCAAGCACACCATTATAATTATGTTTTCATAATTTTATGAAGCATATATGACAGACTTGCGCTGCACATGTTGCACTTTACTGTATTTTCCTTTTTGAAGTGATTCAATCATATTTCAAGCAAAACCATCATGTTGAACAGTGGCATCTGAAGTGTCTCAGCTGAAGGAAATAATACATTATTTATCGACTTTAATATATCGGCGAAATTTTCTTATCGGGCTGATAACAATAACATTAAAAATGAACATATATCGGCCGATACCGATATGGTGGCTGATATATCGCGCATACCTAGTTATCATCATATTTGGTCAACCTAGTGGTGCACGATATATCGGCCGCCGATATAATATCCGTCATTATATCGGCCGTCATTTTTTTACACATCGGTATCGTTCCGAAATATGGCCGATGTGAACAGGCCGATATTTGACGTGTGAAGTTGAAGATGAAGCTGACGATGCTGACTCGCGATCTTTGCAGTAGTGAACGCGCCTGAGAGAAATACACATTTCATACAGATGACATAAGCAGAGAACAGTCTGTTTTCTTTCGTTTTGAATTGTTCTGTTTAAAAATAGACATTTCAAGCTTTCTATATATGTCTCAGGTCTGTGAGGCACATAGGTTTCGTTTCATTTATGAGACGCGCTCCAGGTTCACGCACCGTCGTCTCCGTGTCCTGATTAAATATTTTCTACTATATTTACTTCTTATTTATTAAATCCAGGCAATTGGTTGATGAAACATTGATCAAAATTAAGATACAATTAATACAAAACTAAATTAAATTTAAATACAGGCTTTGTGCTTTCTGTTTGAGGTCTCTGTGAAAGTTTTAAAGCAGTCTTTTAGTGCCGCTTTCAGAGCGCTCACGTCCATAACGGAGAACTGTCCCGTCCGTAACATTGTTAACGCAGTCCAGTGCGACTTATGTTTTTTTCCTCTTCATTTTTGACTGATCGTTTTTTGACTCGTAGATATTTGAATATATTGCTTGATATTTGAAACCCGTTCGAATTTGATTTTTCTCAAAAGTGACCGCACGTGTGATTTGTGGATTACTGATAAGCGCGAGTGGAGAAACAGGCGTTAATTTATTCATTCTCAGTGTTGAGAAATGTAGCCTTCATGTGTTACGTTATTGTGTTAATAATAACTAAAGTAGCCTACCTAATTATGTTACATATTTATTTTGTATGAAAACTAGCGTGTTCGTTACTTAGGCCTATGGATTAAAAAGTAGGCTACCATTGTATCAGTGCTGCGCGAGCTCTCTCTCTCACAAACACAGACGCACGCACACAGAGAGAGAAGATCATTGTAAAATGAAAAATTGGCGGGCTAAGTTTAAATTTTGTTCTTGCTTGTTTTGTTTTTCTGTCAAAATGTCAGAAAGCATTTAGTATTATCCATCCGTGTTTTTAAAATTTGTTAAATGACGGACGTTTTACTGTTAACACAGCCCATATGTCGGATTCGTCTTATAGCCTACTTGTTATTATTTTTAGAATAAGTGATTCGTTATGCTATTATTGGACTCCTGTCTATTCATTGTCAACTGTTTTCTATAAATATGTTTGTATTGGCTAACATTTATTCAGTTAATGCGTGTCCTGTTTAAAATGTGCAATGTTCAAACGCAAAGACAGCACGTCACAAATAGTGCAGTATAGTATCATATTTGGATATTGGAATAATAAATTAAGTAGCCTATCCTATACACAATGTTCCTATGGTTTTTTTTTTTATACTGTTTTCTAGGGGTTTCTTAATTTTAGACAAGTTGACCAGCACACATTATATGCAATGCAATATAATGCATGTGTGTTTTGGAAAATAGATTTTTATTTGATTATCATAAAAATGTGTTTTCTATACAGAGATATATCGACATCGGTAAATATCGGTATCGGCCATAACAGCAATATTAATATCGGTTATCGGTATCGGCCACAATTTTCACATCGGTGCATCACTAGGTCAACCTTATCCTGTTTTTGTTTAGTCAAGTTTTAGTCAACTAAATGTTTGAGCATTTTAGTCTAGTCAATCAAAAACGTCACTTTTTTTGTCATGCTGCATAATGGTTAAAATTAATAATCCCGACTATTTTGCTCAAAATGATAAAATCAATAGAAATTAATTTTTACATTTCATTAGAATTATTGCACTTTCACCTATACACAAATCAAGCTAATATAGTCGTAAACCACAAACGCTAATATAGTCAAGAGATGTTCATGTTTAGATTTATTACAGTTCATCTCCGAGAAGATTCGATCGCAGATTTAGTCGCAGAAAACAGCGCAAGTGGCTCGTGAGTCGTGCCAGAACACAGACCGACTGAACGACACCTTCATTTCAGCAGAAATCTCAAATGGATTAATATAAACGAGCTCATCCGCACGACTTACGCGGTGTAGAGAGAGCGTGTGCGCATGGTTGCCAGATTGTAAATATTAAGTAAAACACCGGGTAGAAAGCGTGTTCTTTTAACAGAACAGCTCTGATTGGGGGACTGGTTTCATTTGCTCCGGATGAATGTTGTTGGTGTTACAGGGCTTGAATTTCGGCGTGGGATTGAGCATAATTTTACTTATTCCTGCACAAAATCTGCGTGCACATAAAGAGAGGCATATTGGATATATAAAACAGTATAATAGGACCATGCGTCAGGTCTAAAAGAGACAGCAGCCTAATATATCAGCTGACAAATTATGAGATAATATTAAAAATATCTATATGGCAGTTTTTCCTCCATGGTATCGATGCCAAAATTGTGGCCAGTGAAGTGAGTGGCTTGTAACTTTGGAAAACCACTAGCCACTGTGGCTTGGTAAGTAAGCCCTGATGGTCATATATGTGTATATGATGTATATATGAATATATTTGGTGCTGAATTTGATTGTAAACCAGTTCATTTTCATGAACTGCCCAAATGAACGAACCAAATAAATGTTTAGGAGAGTGTGTCTGATTATTTGACCACAAAGTTGCATGCAGGCTACGGTCATACTACTGAAAATGTATTAAAGTAAGAGTTTGTAGTCTCTACTTTTCACTTATTAGTCCAACAAAAGTTCTGCAGTTTGTGGTACCTTGAATGTAATCTTCAATGCATCTGGAACGAAGCCGCCCTCCTCCACCACACACTAAAACCCAGAGAACAGAACAATATCTTGAGATAAAAATGATCAAACGTTCTTGATTTGTATTCAAGTCACAAAAGCGTTGTGTTTAAGCATTTGTAAGGCTGTGAATTATGAGCCAGTAAAACTGTAGTCCTTTATCTCCCTCCTTGAGTCGCATTGCTCCTTTTCTTCAGCTTTCCTGATTTAAAACATCCTCTACGCCCCTTTAAAACTCCTCTGAGGCCTGACGTCGAGCGCTTTAGACTCGCACCTTATCCGTAAATATTCCCGTTGAGGCTCAGGAGAGACATGCAGATGCTGTGGGACCGCATATATTAAACACGAGAAGCTGGTATCAATATGACAACCAGCCCATGGTCCAATTAATTATTGATGGTGAGCTGGAAGCCCATATAACTCCACATGCAGAATAGATGTGGAACAGTCACCCTATAAAAATAGTTTTAATGGTAAATTAAGACTATGCGAATAATTGGACAAGCTTCAGTGAAGGCTTGTGTTAATCACTGCGATGGCTAAGATGAACTTTGTGTGGATGATGGTTGTGCAATTTTTTTCAAAAGAAAGCTATAATTATCACCCTCACACTAATGACCACTAATAATTGATGTGTTTGTGAACGTCGACAAACACAATATGAATTAAATGTTCATTAGTAAAACTTAATGGACCGAAATTAAGTCATCTTGATGGTTTGTGTACTTTGTGTCATGTTTTTTACAAAGGCCCAATGAACAGCCGGTATTAACGAATCTTATTTTAGTGTCCGTGACCCTGAGTTCATATTTTACCAGGGAGGAAATATGTATGCATTACATATGAATATATGAAGCGGTTATACATTACAGAAATGTCAGTACTGGTGTGCAAACACTGGTACAATTTCATGGTTATCTGCACCAATTTTTATGCCATAGCAAAAACTACTGGAGGACTGATTAAAGTAACCATTTTAAAATAAGAAAATATTAAATTTCTGATGCTAATAACAAATGTATACATAAAGTATGGTCAAAATTGGTCCCCAGAGGAACCATGAACCAATGAATCAATGGTCCATTCATAAAGAGCGCAATTTACCTTATTCCTGAATGAATCGGCTGTTTGAACAAATCGAATTAAGGACTTTACTCATTTAGCCGGCTAATGGCAAGTTTTGTTTCTTATTTAGAGTACCATTCCATTAAAAAAAAAAAAAAAAAAAAAAAAAATCCATATTAATTTAATAGGTATAGTTCACAAAAATGAAAATTCTGTCATCATTCAGAAGCCTAAAAGTTTATATTCTAAAGCTACTTTTTGTAATGTCTATTTGATGGTTTTCTCCTTTAAAAAAATAATGCCTTTATAGTGTATATATATATGTGTGTGTGTGTGTGTGTGTGTGTGTGTGTGTGTGTATGCATGCATGCATATATTTATATACATATATTTACATATATATACAGACACATGTGTGTGTGTGCATGCATATATATATGATTGATGTTATGCATGTCATTTGAGTGATTACCGTAGATCAAAATAAGGCAGATAGCAGGCATTAACTAGGCCAGAGATGTGAAGCTAAGCTAAGGTGAATACAAGCACATACGATAAATAAATGAACACACCCGCAGGCGTCTCTGCATACGTAATGAGTGCTCTGTTCACTTGCTGTTTGAGCAAAGCAAACACCGTTGTCTACATGAAACACATAAAGCCAGCTCAGCAGGGATCATTATGATCACTGCATGGATATAACTAAACCTAAGCGAGGCGTCTCTTGCGCTCATAGTATAACACGTCTCGTATTTATAGTAAGTCACATGGTGGGGAAAACACAAAAAAACTCAATTGCACACTTATCTTTGAATCTACTGATTCAGGGCATGAGAGGGAAAGCATCCATAATAATCCATGTAATCGGACTCGCTACACAACAATCACTCCTCAATTGTGCTGACTTCAAATACTACAGATAATAATGCGATGTTTAGTGGCGTCTACCCACCTGAGCGAAACCGCACGGGTAATCTGGTAATCTGAACCGAGACCTCTAGCTGTGAAGGACAGGCCTTGTGTTTGCAGGATATTTTTCATAAGAATGAGACAGGACAAGACTCTAAAAAGTGAAGCAACCAATCACATTTTGCCTTGTTTATGTGTGGCACTTGTTAATCTGTAATGCATAACGGTCACAATAGTAGGCCGATGTCAAGCAGGATCATATTGCCCGCGTTATCGTGACATCTAGCCATTTTAAAAAAGCCTTTCTTTTAAAAACAAATGAACACTATGCTAGTATGCTAAGCTGTTAGCTTGCAAACTGAAGGTGAACTGAAAACATAAAGGGAATCATTTAATTTAACAATTTTTAGCTGTAGTAATAATGAGATGTGATTTACTAATTAACATTTTCATGATTAAAAATAAATATGCTATTATTCTCTCATTTAAGGCTCTGATACAAGTGAAATCAACGAAAAAGGAAAGCAAAGTTTGTTTTAGGAGTTCGAAAAAGCAATATTTTCCAGAAACGCTTTCGAACTAACATTGGTCCGTGACGACGAAGACGTGACGCGTGCGTGCGGCTCTGAGGCTCCGCCTTCTTTAACGTTTAAATCTTCTCCGGTTCAGTCCGTCGAGGACAAACGAGCAAAAACATGAACACATTGGAGATTAATGACATAATTGTCTTTAAAAAGTTATTATTATAACTTTACTTTTATAAAAACGGCCTTATGTGCAACTTTAATGTTTGTACAAATCCGTTGTTAATTTTATCCTGTTACATTATTGTAATGCAAGAGAAACTTGTACATGTAGTCTACGGTTTATATCCAAATTAGGGCTGTCCAGACTAAAGATTCTTCTAGTCAACTAGTAGTCATTCATTTAAGCACTTAATCGACTAATTGCACGTTTATATTAATTTAATGACTAAAATATATACTGGGGGGAGGAATATATAGCCTATTCAACGCTGATTATAATGTATATGATAATGATTGTGAATGTGAATGTGTCGAAAAAAATGGCACAGAGACATTATTTATTTATTAATGAACTACCGAGTCTGCACAGATGAAGTTTTCTTTATTTTACAAACATTTTGGCATTGTGAGTTTACACAAATAAAATTAGACCCTTTACAGTTTCGAATGATCCATATGATCCGTATTTTTTCAAGTATTTTAAGCCGTTTCTGCTCTTATCGCGCCGGCGCCTCCATGTCATCCAGTAGGGACGCACCGATACCAGTGCTTGGGTTTCGATACTGTGCTCATGTACCCTGGAAATACAGAGATCTCGCGAGACCACAAGTTGCGTCGAGTAATGATAAAGATTGATAATAAAAAAAAAATTCTGTTGCTTTATCGTTATCGGCGGCCAATTTGGCGTGTTACTTATGTTTACTCACTTTGCTGGGGAAGTTCATGTAAGCCAAATATGTGCAGATTTAGTGATATCTTTACGTTAAATACAGCGTGTTGCGCAAAATCTGCTCATATCTGGCCTTCTTGAACACACACGCCACTACGCAACAAATAACGGCCCGCTCGTTCAGTTGCATTGAAGCACTAGCGAAGATTAAAAAGCATTTTGTTAACAGAAAAGACTTATTTTCCAACATTCTACATATTTTTTGATGTTCTTCGTACTGTATTGATCTGTCCACCTAAAACACATTTTGGGTGAAAAGGATGAGAATGAAAGAGGAAGGGAAGAGAAGAGAAGGCTGGGTGACAGGAATTTGCTTGAATAATAAATACAACTTTATACATTTTATAATAATTTCTCAGCCAAATTCAATGTATGATTAATTAGATTAAAAAATGTAATCGCTTGACAGCGCAAATATATGCATACACACACATGCATGCATATATACATAAACACACACACATATATGTAGACTACTGTATATATATATATATATATATGTATGTATGTATGTGTGTGTGTATATATATATGCGCATGTATGAATGTATGTATATATATAGAGTGTGTGTGTGTGTGTGTGTGTGTGTGTGTGTGTGTGTGTGTGTGTGTGTGTGTGTGTATGTGTGTGTGTACACATATACATATGTATATATTTATTTATTTATTTATTCAAACAAAATCCTGTCACCCAGCCATCTCCACAGCTTTGACATAGTTAATCTGGTTTATTTCTTTTGGCCTTTAACTTAAATTTAGTAGCCAAATTGGCGGGTGAGTGGAAAAGTTAATTTCAAAGCTGCTATTCTTTAATATTGAGAATGATTTTTAGAACTATATCTTTATTGTTATCTTTACAGTTATCGTCCTTGGTGTGAACGGGCCTCCACTATTGGGGGCAAGTCCAAATGAACCACTCGTGAATCAAAACCCCAGGCCTATTGTGAGCATCAGACGGATGGGTGTGCCATCTGAAGCTTAGACCCGGCACTGGTGTAAAAAACATCCACTAAAGGCCTTCATCACACACACACAGTGTGTGTTGTTCTGCAGCGGGGCTTTATAAGCTTCTCGTACTCCTGCTGTTCCTTCACGCGTACAACCTGACAGATGAGAGGCGAGCTGGTCCCTTTCCCACCTGATGCGATCTGGTTACTGACAACTTATGATTAATCTGTCAACTGTGACCTAAGATGGGTAAATCCAACATTTCGCCCATGTCTAAACGCTGCATTAAAGAGTAAGCTCACCTAAAAATGGAAATTATGTCATCAATTACTCATTGTGTCGTTGCAAACCCATAAGACTTTCTTTCATCTTCAGAAAGAAGATATTTGATAACACTTTACAAGAAGGTTCATTAGTTAATGTATTAACTAACATGAACGAACAATAAGCACTACATTTGTTACAGTATTTATTAATCTTTGTTAATGTTAGTTAATAAAAATACAGCTGTTCATTGTTTGTTCATGTTAGTTCACAGTGCATTAAAGAGATACTTCACCGATTAGCATTAAGCTTTGTATCAGTAGAAACCCGGTGGTATTTTCGAGTGGCCGTGCTTCCCTCCCTCATGTCCCCCTGAGATGAGAGATTTCTGTATTGTGTGTCTGGAAAAAAACCTCAGATGACGCAAAAATCTTCATTTAGCTCATCAGAGGCTTTTGTGTCCCGAGGCGAGAGACTCCAGCCAGTAGGAGGAGCTCGTCCCGCATGTCTTCAACCCGCCCATAGGGGGAGCTCACGATAAAACGCCGTCTTTCAGTTTCAGTCGACTAGTAGCCTAGCTGTATCATTTCTTCCGATACTGCCCTCTGTAACCGGGAGGCGTGGCTTGGGAGTGGCCTCGTAGGGCAGCGAAGCAAGTGCATTCTGGGAGTTGTAGTCTTTCATCCACATGAGCCAAAAATACATTTTCTGGCTTTTCTCAGTCTAGAAGGCACCAGCTTCTAAAATAATTTCACATTTCTACTACATAAATGACCCAATTTAAATACACATTCATCTTTCCAGCGGTGAAATATCCCTTTAACTAATGTTAAGAAATGTAACCTTTGATTTTAATAACTTATTAGTAAATGTTTAAATTAATATTAACTAAGATTAATTATCATTCGTTCATTCTTAGTTCATGTTAACTAAGGTAGTTAACCAATGAACCTTATTGTAAAGTGTTACTGATATTTTTATTGAAATCTGAGAGATTTCTGTCCCTACCATTGAAACCCAAAACTCTGACGCTTCAAAACGTTCATAAAGAGATCGCAAAATGAACCGAGCGTCTCGTCTGAAGAGTCACGATCGCTTGATGAACATTTAAATTAGGCTTTTATTCACATGTAAAAATTGATCCGCGAACGTACACCCGAGCACGCAAATATGGTAAACGGAAGGATATGAACATTTTGGCCGATACCGATATAACTTTACATTTGAAAGCCGATAACCGATATATTGGCCGATAAATCTAAATCCAAATTTTTATATAATTTTTGAGAGCCTGATTACAAGAACAAAAGTCTCACCATTAATCCTAATGTCCCAAACACACAATTATAATGTTCTCTTTAGAATTTTATGTAGCGTATATGCTGTATTTTCCCTTTTTGATGTAATTTCAATCATATTTCAATCAATTCAAAAGCATCATGTCGAACAGTCGCATCTGAAGTGTCTCAGCTGAAGGAAATAATACATTATTTATCAGCTTTAATACAGTATATCAGCCAAATGTTATTATCTGGCCGATAACGATGACATAAAAAGTAAAAAAAAGACCATATATCGGCCGATACCGATATGGTGGCCGATATATCGTGCATCCCTAACAAAAGCTCAACCGTACTTGCTCGGTTCATATGGATTTATTTTATGAATGCTTTGAAGTGTCGGGTTTCAATGGAGGGACAGACTTCATTAAAAATATCTTCATTTGTATCTTAACGCAAGTCTTAGGGGTTTGGTGAGCAATTGAAGACAGAATTTATAAACTAGAAGAATAGCGGGTGTGCCTAATACGTCAGATGTGCTGTAATACAAACCAAATTACAGTTTTCCATGAGATATGGAGATTATGGACTTTCAAAGAGTGCCATATGGAACATGATCATGATTATGCCTCTAAAACTATCTCCACTATATGCATTAATACCTCACAGAAAGCTTGTCATTCAATGCATACGGTATATTAAAACAGTGGCATTTACTCACTGAATTTGGAAGTTAATGCATACAGGGAAACGATCATGTGGCTGGTTTATAGAATATAATTATTGTTTTGTTTTTTATTAATAATGCAAAAAAAAACATCACCTTTGAATAATTTCTTGAAGAATAAAAAAAAATAATGCAATAAGAAAACATAAAACTCAGTTGACTTGACCTCAATTGTGACGATGATGAGTCATGCAATCCTGAGTGAACCAGATGTAACTTGAGGCAACATGACGGCACTCACCCTATATTAATAAACAACCCATTACCAAAGATTCGCCCATACAATGATTATCATCAATATGTGTTATCATGTGTGACATATCAATCTGGCAAGCCTGTGAGACTGGCATTTCTTTCAGAGCAGAGACGCGTATATCGAGGGTGACATTTGATTTGCATGAATCATGATGCATATTTCAGGATAATCCTTTTGTTTTCCAGAGGGAGATGGGTAGAGTTAGGATAGTTAGTTATTAAACTGTCATTTGATGCCACACGCTTTGACGCCATTGAAAAAGTGATGGAAGTCTGACTCATTTCTGCGAATTGGTTCGTTCGAACTCTTATTTAATGAAGCGATTCAAAATGTGCACCGTCACATGGTTCCTAACCGGTTCAGCTGCCTTAGTTCCAGTAGGATTTTCTTCCATTTATTTTGAGATAGGGATTTTAAAAAGGCCATGAAATAAGCCAACCAGCTACGAGATTAATCAAGACATTGCAAATATGATTTGAAGGAGAGAAAAAAAATTGAAAACGGCACAGAAAGACAAAGGCACCAGACTGTGAACTTTAATGAGGGATGAAACCACGCATTGGACTATTGTTTAAACACATTATGTATATAAAAACAGTATATTTTGACATATATTTTGAAATATGTCATTTGCAGTGCATCATGGGAGTGGGCAGGCAGTAAAGAGTTATTTTGCTGCAATTTTTTTGTTTCCATTCTCTGATTGGTGGAGAGTGTAAGCAGAATCATGGGTAATGTAGTTATTCACCGGAAATTCTCGGTTAAACATTATTATTTACAAAATAAGTTGTAAGAATGTTGGCTAGCGGCTTTAACAAACGCATATTCAATCTTTTTAACACCTAGTAGCGTCACAGTAGGTCTGCCTTTTAAGTTTATTGTTAATAATCAGTTCAATCAATCAAAATATGTAGATTGATTTACTATTAAGGGTTTTTATTTAAATGTAATGTCCGGTTAGTTGAAGCAGACTCAACTCTTTAAAAACGTAATTTAGTTCAGTTATATTTTTTAATAATTAACGGTTCTCGGTTCAAAGAAGTCGGCGAACCGATTCAGTGCGAGCATTCGAACCGGTTCAAACGATTCATGGAAATGATCCGTTTTAAAAAGGCTCACGGATTGTTGCTAAAATAATGGAATTATTAAAAATGGAGGCAGTGAACATAACTTGTTTGTCCTGAATGATGACACACAACGGACAAATTCCGTGATAACTGTGAAACTGAAACCTCTATTCGTGCATTGGGCAATCAATGATTTTAAAGGCCTGGTAAGCATCAAACAACGAAGAAATGAGGTCGTGTATGGTCAAAATGACATCTCGTGGCAATTAAACTCGCTTAAAGCAAGTAAAAAACACTGGCAGCTGAATAGCATCTCTTGATCCCCACGTCCAGCCCCATGAAAGCAATGCATAAGGAGTCTGCGCAGGCCAGCCAATGCATCCACATAGGGATAAACGTGGATTCATATCTCTTGGTGAAAATAAATCACGAATTGTGTTTGAGGGGGCAATGCGACTTGGCATCGGGAAGGATGGGCCGATGCAATGCACCACTGGGTTCTGGTGGATTTTATTTACCTTGCGTTTCCTGGTTTCGGCAGAGCCGCTCCACACAAAGCACTGGTATATGACCCGCAGATTCTGCTTCCAGTTGTCCACTTTGAACCCGTTCACATGGGAGCACCCGGCCGGACTCATGACAGAAAACACATTCGAGTTCCTCTGTATTTCAGCGATGAAATGAAGTCACGAGGAGAATTATCCACCAATTGTTCCGTTTTGCCAGGCAATGCGGGGTCGAAGATGCGTACCTTATACATGCGTGGAGCGTTTCTCAATACCCTCGCTGCATAAATATGTCATTCCTGACGATAATAACGCGCGCAAGCTTGTGCTAAAACTGAGCACACTTTGATATTGTATTTTCCAAGTCGGCTGTTTTAATGGACGGCAATGGAATTCAACGGAGCACCGTGGGCGACGCAATCCTTGCGATACTAAGCGCTGATTGGCAGATGGCTTGTAGCCCGTGGCTTTGATTGGCTAGCGCGCGTGTCATTTCCGTTAAAGCCCCGCCGACGTTTCAGAACTTTGAAATCTGATTGGCTGGCGCGTCCGCTTGTCTTTGTTCAAAGACTTGGAGCGCTTGTGATTGGCTGCAGTTGCATCTCGCGTCGGTCCTTCTGTTCTTGTTGGTTATGTCATTCAAGTAGAAAACACACATGCCTACCTGCATTGAAGTTGTGAATTTGAAAATCAGTGTTGTCATGAGTGTGAAAGTGGAGCGTCTCTGGCCCATTCGTTCATTACGGAGAACTGCTCGCTGAATACATGGACTGGATGGAAACATTAATTAAACAAGGCATTTTAACCCGTTTTAATGTTTTGTTGATTGCATATAATAGTGGCATAAGCTATTTTTGGCATATTTTAGACACAAACCATAGATAAAATACAAATATAAGTGAAGAAATATAGGCGTAAAGAAAATTATGCCTATTTTCTGGGGGAAAAAATAAGACAAACATCAATTTTATCATCTTATTTGGTAGTGACATGGGAATATAAAATAGTGTAACATCAAGAAACATCCCAATATCATCAATGTATAGTTTATAAATAATATTACTACGAAATGTAACAATTTTAATGACCTATTTTGATAGTGACACAGGAATATAACATATAATAAGACCAAGAAACACCCCAAAATAATCAATAAATGGTTTATGAATAATATTGCAAGAAAAATTAAGCCTGTAAGTTGAAATGTAACTAGACAACATTCAATTTCAACTTAAAAAAAAAAAATTATTTTTTTGCTAGTTCATATGCTCTCAAGAAACACAAATCATCAATATAACTGTTTATAAATAATATTAAAATAACAATTAATTGAAATTTAACAAGAAAGCCTTTAATTGTATTATCTAATTTGATAGTGCCACGTGAATATAAGATAAGAAACACATCAAAATCATCAATAATTTGTTTATGAATAATATCACAAGAAAAATGTAGCCTATTAGATAAAATTTAACTAGACAAATCTCAATTTAATTATCTATTTTGTTAGTGACACAAGAACATAAGATAAATATCTCTCAAGAAACAACCCAAATCATCAATTGATTGTTTATAAATAATATTGAAATAAAATTAATTGAAATTTAACCTTTAATTTTATTATCTGATAGTGGCACATGAATATAAGGCAAGAAACACCCCAAAATCATCCATAAATGTAACTAAATAATATTACAAAAAAAGGAGGTTCAATAAAATTGAAGATTCTACAAGCAACCCTCAATTTTATAATCTATTTCGGAAGTGACACCGAAATATAAGACATTCCTCTGAAGAAACACCACAAAATCATCAATAGATTGTTTATAAATAATATTACAAGAAAAATGAATTGAAATTGAAAAAGAAAGCCCTTCATTTTATTATCGAATTTGATAGTGCCACATGAATATAAGATAAGAAACACCCCAAAATCATCAATAATTTGCTTATGAATAATATTAGAAGTCTATAAGTTGAAATTTAACTAGAAAACCCTAAATGTAATGATATATTTTGGTAATAACAGAAATATAAGACATTCCTCTGAAGAAACACCCCAAAATCATCAACTGATTGTTATGATATTATAAGAAAAAATAATTGAAATTTGACAAGCCCTTCATTTTTATTACCTAATTTGATAGTGGCACTTGAATATAAAGCAAGAAACACCCCAAAATCATCAATAAATGATCTCTAAATAATATTACAAGCAATCCTAAATTTGATAATCTATTTTGGTAGTAGAAATATAAGACATTCCTCTGAAGAAACACCAATTTCTTCTAAATAATTTTAGTTTTGAAATGCCCATCTTTTTCCTAACATGACCTGAACATGTTTTCGTGGAAGTCAGGCTCAGGTAGCATTAGTTTCTGGGTATGTGATGATGTGTAATCTATTTATGGTGAAGCCCAAATCATGAGAGACCTCTAGAGGACTGGAACAAAAGCACACCTCCGCCACGAGCCACGTCTCTGCTGAATCACGGTGAACCGCAGTGAACGCTCGGCTCGAGGGCGAACTGAACATTAGATCGGCTGATGGATGAAACTGTCTTTGGGTGAAAGAGCATCACATCACAGAAGCTGTCGAAACAAGCTGTCATGTAAATGTCAGCGCACTAAATGGAGCCTGTAGATGCATTTTGAGACGATAACATTGGTCAAGTTCGGCTTTTTGCACGTGTATGATCTCGTTCTGAGGCGTTGCAATAAAGACAAGCATCAACTCTTTTGAACAAAGAAGTCCAGTTTCTTTATTTCGCATGACCATGAATGATGCAAGTGGCATGTCAACCAAGCATTGATAAATAAACACTGACAAAAATGAGTTCTTGTTTAGGGTTGCACTGTGACAAAAAAAAAAAAAAAAAAAGGGTCATTCCACACATTTACGTTTTCCTCCAATATAGTCCATATTCAACAGAGCATGAAGGTTTTCCAGCTTTTGGGATGAGGACGGGGACGCGGGGATAACGCAGTGATCCACCCTAAAGCTTCAAGAGTAGCTTGACGTCTTGCTGCCGACGTCATCCTCCTGCGTTCCCATACTCTGGAAACGGGAAAACACACAAATTAATACTGGAATCACAACCTGGTTTTAGGGATGGGCGATTTTCCCAAACATTTCATGATCTTATGATAAACTATCACAATCCGAGATTTCAATCGTGATTTTCCCAATTCTGAGATGGAGAATATCCAGACTGATATATTTGCACAATTTAAAACACAGTAGTGCATTAAACAATCAGTTGTCCAAACAGTCATGAGTTAAAGGGATACTCCACTTTTTTTGGAAATAGGCTCATTTTACAACTCCCCCAGAGTTAAACAGTTCAGTCTTACCGGTTTTGACTCCGGGTCTGGCGGTAGCACTTTTAGCATAGCTTAGCATAGATCATTGAATCAGACAGGACCATTAGCATCTCTCTCAAAAAAAATGACCAAAGATATTTTTCCTATTTAAAACTTGACTCTTCTGTAGTTACATCATGTACTAAGACTGACGGAAAATGTAAAGTTGCGATTTTCTAGGCTGATATGGCAAGAACTATACTCTCATTCCTGCGTAATAATCAAGAAACTTTGCTGCCGTACCATGAGTCCAGCAGGCGTAATGATATGACGCAGCGCCTGAAAATAGGTCTTAAAAAACTTAGTCCTGGTCACGTTGGAAGTTACCGAGCTGGGGGCTATTTTCAGGCGAATATCGAAACTCGATACTAGAGAGAGATGCTAATGGTCTTGTCCGATTCAATGATCTATGCTAAGCTATGCTAAAAGTGGTACCGCCAGACCTGGATTCGAAAATGATTAAACTCAACTGTTTAACTCTGGGGGAGTTGTAAAATGAGCCTATTTCCAAAAAAAGTGGCGTATCCCTTTAAACGTTAACACACTGCATAAAGTCTCCACTGTATGAATTAAATATACATTGATTCTTATTAAAACTACTACAGTTATTCAGTCAAGAGCAGCGAGTGATGTTGTCTTTGTCTTTTAACATTAATAACAGACAGCAGCAGATACTTGCAAGAGGCTTTAAGACCAAACGCATGGATCTAATCTAATGACACGCATCTGATTTCTTTATTCACATAGGCTGTGTGTCCACCAAAGCGTCTTTTGGCGTATTTTTTGAATGTTCAACTTTGGATAAAACGCAGTGCTCATCACTGTCACTTTTTACCCAACCGTCCAATCACAGTGGAGGAGGGGCGGGACTAATACCACACCGACCAACCGCCACATTCCACGTCAACAGATGACGACAACAAGCAGAATAACGGAACAAAATAATTTAAAGGTCCCATATTGTACACCTTTATGAAGTTTTTAGGTTTTGATGTCCTGAAGAATATATATTTGTGGTATAAGTACCAAAAACCATCTCAATATATTTTTACAGCTCCTTTCTCAGGAGCTCTGCCAAGAACAGGTCGATTTTAGCCAGTCTACTTAATATTCATGAGCTTCTCTTCTGATTGGCCTGTTGTTTTCTGAGTGACCCACCATTGATGGGGGTGGAGACAGAAGGCGGTGACTGAGCAGTTCTGACATCACATTTATACGGAAGTCACAACGGCTCGTGAAAAGGCACAGCTCCTTTATGCAGGCTGTGTGCATTTGTCTGTGGATCGACTTAAATGGTAGATTCATCGCCCCTAGATCTCAGTTATCATGAAAAAAGACAGGAAATTTCAGTTTTGACAATATGGGACCTTTAAAACAAGAACCAGAGAAAATATGTTACATTGTATCGACATTTCAATATAGAATCAACACAGAAACAAACGATCTGTGAAATGAGATACTAGTAACACTTTCGCGGATATTCCGTATCATAACGAGCAAAGCGTCTCAGCTGGAAAAAATGCTGCGCTGCCAAAACGCTCTCGAGCGCTCATAGCTAAAACCGCTTTGGTGGACACACGGCCTTAAAGGAGTAGTTCACTTCAGAATTAAAATTTCCTGATAATTTACTCTCCCCCACGTCATCCAAGACGTTCATATCTTTCTTTCTTCAGTGGAAAAGAAATGAAGGTTTTTGAGGAAATCATTCCAGGATTTTCCTCCATATAGTGTCTTCAATGGGGTCCAACGGGTCGAAGGTCCAGATGTGAGTTTCAGTGCAGCTTCAAAGTCTCGACACGATCCAGCTGAGGAATAAGAGTCTTATAGACAAACCAGCGGACATTTTATTACAAAAATGACTCTGTGATGCGCATCCACGACTTCACGCATTATGTAAAATCATGTTGGAAAGGTCAAGCGTGAGACATAGGTGAAAGTACCGACCCAGTGTTTACAAGTGTGGAGAAGGAGGTTTATCCAGCTTCAAAATCATCCAACATCATTGTTGTACCTTATTTTTGTAACACTCTTGACTTTGTAAACACTGGGTCTGTAGTTCCTCCTACGTCACGCTTGACCTGTCCACCGTCATTACGTAATGTGTGTCGCATCACAGCCAGTGCAGGACGAGCACTAGTGGTTAAAAAGTATATAAATGTTTATTTTGTTGTAAAATGTCCGCTGGTTTGTCTGGATGAGACTCTTATTCCTCGGCTGGATCGTGTCGAGACTTTGAAGCTGCACTGAAACTCACATCTGGACCTTCGACCCGTTGGACCCCATTGAAGTCACTATATGGAGGAAAATCCTGGAATGTTTTCTAGGAAAGAAAGACACAAAAATGTTATGTAAATACTCGCCAAAGCGGATATTTTGACATTTGTGTGCGCCTGAAACCCCAAGTAAACTTAGCTCATCCGTGTCTTGATGCATGCTCAACAAAAGTGCGTGAGGATCATTCTCTTTCGCAGTTTAATGCACTTTTAATAACTATTTTTCAACTCACGTTACATTATTTGAAGGTAAAGTTCAGGCTTTTAAAGAGGGACAAAAGCACCGCTTTAAAGGAAAGGAACGGCATGCGGCACAATGATCATTTTATCTTGATTATCACGTTTTCATAATCGTTCGGAAGCCAAAATCAAAATCAAAACTAAAATTTGATTGATCGAACATTTTTATCAAATGTGTCGCCATGCATGAAAGTCACATGATATAATATGGCCAGTCAGCGCAGTCAGACGTCTTCAAGATTGTTCATGATATAAAATTGCCCAACCCCTACCTGGTTATAAGAGCTTTAATTCATAATGTTGCTCAAACTGGTACCTTTTGCACGAACTGAGGATTTACGGTGATTTCCTGATCCATGGACTTTAGTTTCTCATCCAATTCTATACATTTCAGCATCTGCATTAGAGTCAAAGACAGATTAACACTCAATCTGTGGACTCAAGACTATAACATATAAATGAGTGTTTAAATATCTGAAATAAACATTATATAATGAATAACAAATCAGTTGTGCATAAACATATTATATAGCATTTATAGTTTAATTCAAGTAGTGCAGAATCTGATATTTCTTCTTCATATACATTACATTTATCATAAAAATATAAGTATGTATTCAAATTTCTCTCGAATGTCCTTGAAAGAGATGATTAAAGAGATAATGAGGGTGTAAATATACAGTGCTTGTTGTTCTCTGGTGGTATTTTAGGCTTCATGTTCTTGTTTTCTACTACATCAGCAGTGAAGTGAGAAAAGCACTGTTTTATAATGACTGACCTCTTGGTCAATTTTGTGGAGCATTGCAGGGTTGTTGTATTTCTCAGGGTTGTCATGGAAACAGACCATGCCGTCTTTCTGGTTGATACTTGCATAAATCTCTCCATCGTCAATCTGAGAGATGAAAAAGGAAAGATTTGAGCACCAACAATCTGTAAATATTAAACAAACATGAAGCAAGGCAAAACAAATTGATTAAATAATGTGTCCAGTAGTCACTGCAAAAAATCCAGTGATTCTCAACAGGAAATAATCAAGTAGAAAATATATATTTATATATGTAAGCTTGTTTCTGCCACAGAAATAAATAAATCTAAAAATATCTCACAATTCTGACTTTTTTCCCAATCGCAAGTGTAAGTTTGTTTCAGGGTTATTATCGTAACTAATACTAAAAGCTATTAAAAACATTTCTGTTTACTGAAATAAAGCCAAAATAGAATAAAATATAAATAAATGTTGAAAAACGAACAGAAAATTTGAAAGTTGAATCACTAAAATCAACTGGAAATCAATAAAAACTAAAACTAAATAAACTAAAATAAAGAATAAATTAAACTTTAATAGCAATATTTTAAAAAAATAACAATAAAGCGCATAATGAAATCTAAAAATTAAACTAAACATGAACACAAAAAAATATTTAAAAAAAGGCTAATTCAAAATATTAATAAAACTATGATACAAATTACATTTACACTAGTTCATGTCTAATTTTCTCGCATAAAATAAAATGAAATAAAGTCAAAATTTCTTTTTTTGTTCCGTGGCAAAAACAAGCTTCCATACGTTCCCTAGTCGCTTACACATAAATACTCACTTTTATTAGGCTTTTCATTTGGATGCATATTTACATATTATCAAAAACTACTGTGGCTGATTAATAATAATATTTTTAAGAATTTCCCATTAATTTCCAATGGCGAATGTCACAAAATAAACATGTGATTAGAGGAGCTGTGTGTCGTTGTGAAGCCGATTTCCTACCATATGCAGGACGTATTTCTCGGCTTCTTGAGGGCCGGAGAGCTGAACTCGACTTGCCATGTCTTGTAAGGATAATGTCAAGAATGTCTGTCAATCAAAAGAACAGAGATCACCATTTCCGTTTATCAGCACACAGTATATCACGTCTGCAAATTTACAAATCAAACGAAATACACGCAGAGCATCTGATTATTGCAACTTCAGACCTTGGTTAGCCTCTGAATGTTCTTCTTGTAGAGTGAGGACAGGCATTGTTTGACCAGGCCGGTGTTGTTGTCTCGTGCAAACGTCTCGCTGTGTTTGCTGACCTGAAGACGCAGCTCTGCCGGGTTATTGGTGGCGTACACCTGAGCCAGCTCGTGGTAAGCATTACTGAGGGGCTTTACATCACAAACACACACACAAAAGATGATTAGCTTATGGAGCCTTTGAAGGGGTGGTATAATGCCCTTTTCACAAGATGTAAAATGTGTCTCTGATGTCCCCAGAGTGTGTGTGTGAAGTTTTAGCTCAAAATACCCCACAGATATTTATATATAGCATGTTAAAGTTGTCACTTTTTGAGGGTGAGCAAAAACACACCGTTTTTGTGTGTGTCCCTTTAAATGTAAATGAGCTGCTGCTCCCGGCACAGGGGGCGGAGCTTGAAAAGCTTGTGTCATTTTACTTCACACACACAAACACTGAACATTTCAAAAACGTTTAGCCTTTTATGTTCAAACCGGAGTCAGACAATGATGGAGAGACTCTAGAAGAAGTGACAACATGTAGAAGCAACAGGACATTTCTGAATGGTTAGTTGATGAATTTATGAAGCTGATGTGTAGTTATCTTCTAGTCATTGATTAGCATATTCTGTCTTGATAATTTATAAATCGTGTTCAGGGGGCGGGGTTTATGTAAATTTTATGGTTGGTGATGTCACTAACCCGGGAGGAATGTGGTGTAGTCTCTACCAGCCGTTTGTTGTAGTCCTTAAAAAGCGATTTCTTTAAAAGCAAATATCTCCCTTTGCTTTGAACTTTGAGCGTTGTAACTTTGCAGATGTTGTTTATGCTCAAACAGCAACATTACACACTAACTAAAGTTAGAAAAGTCAAATCATAATCAACCACCCCTTTTAAAGTGCTCTCCTGAAGTCCAGGTCAAGAGCAGAAACGCCACATTACATGTTGAGTAGGGCGGCACGATTAATCAAAATGAAACTGCACGCAATTTGGCAAAGGCTGCGATTATTTTATGAGTTTGTCAGAGTACGGCTGATCGGTAGTAAACGCTGCTTCATCTGAACACTAGAGGGCGTCTCACAAACACACGCCACAGAAGTACGATAACACACATCATTCCAGGAAACCCCTATCGGTCATCACACTCTCTGTCTCTGAATAAACAGAAGATTGAGACGCTTTGATAGAATAAGGCAGTCGTGTGTTTAATCTCATCATCTCACAGGAGGAGGAGCTCAGCTGTCCTCATGAAGTGAGTTTGGAGGAAAAGCGTGTTATTAATGTTGTCTTTTGTTGGACAAGAGGTACATAAATGCGTCTCATGTCTGGAAAGACGTGTTGCTTTTTCAAATGCTCGTTATAAGCGACTCAAACTCAGTGCGTTCAGAGTGAGCCGCGTTTACTACTGATCACAGAGCCGTACGTCACTGACATGATGCGCATAGAAAAAAGAAATATCGCAACCTTTGCGAAAGCATAATCTCTAGGGATGCACCGACCGATACCAGTATTCGGGTGTCGGCCCAGTACTCTGCTCATGTACTCGTAAAACTACCCCGATGCAACCGCACCGGATACCACTTTAAGGGGCTGTTCACATATCATATCTAAAAACACGTGGAGAGCGCGGCCGCACCATTTCCGTAAAATGTTTCTCCTTCTTTCCACAAGCACTTGCTCTCCCGTGGCGTCTGTCGTTGCTATGCAACCATGAACATAGACGCGCCTGGAAAAACGAGCGCACCGCATGCACGTCACTTCTATTATGAGCGCGATTGCCGCGTGTCTACATAGTGAAATAACGAATTTGCATGCGCAAAAAACGCAATATGTGAATGACAACGGCCCCTTTTGGCAACCTGACATTAGCCTAACGTCTCGAGGAGGCAGGAGGAGGAGGAGTAATGTCAGCCGTCTGGAGATATTTTAAGCGATGATGATAAAAGTAGAGCAGACTGCTAAGTATGCTCTGCTAAATTGTTAATAGGACGGGTGAGAAATAGCACCTTTAACACAAGCAATTTGATTATACAAGTTGTATAGGCCTGTTTACTTTGTTAGTCAGAGAGTGAAAAACACCTGATGAAAATAAAACATTGTTAGAAGAACTGTAATGGTATTATTAAAGGGTTAGTTCACCCAAAAATGAAAATTCTGTCAGTAATTACTCACCCTCATGTTGTTCCAACCATGTTAGTCTTTCATTCATCTTCGGATCACAAATTAAGATATTTTTGATGAAATCTGAGAGCGGTCTCACTCTTCCATAGGCTTTCAGAGGGACCCAAACTCGCCGGCCCAGAATAGTTATTAAAAACATCGTTAAAATAGTCCAAGTGACTACAGTGGCTCTACATTAAGTTTATCATGCGACGACAATACTTTTTGTGCGGAAAAATAACGACTTTATCCAACTATTAGTGTTCTTCAGTGTGGGCCTCTGACAACGGGAGTTAATTTGTGATCCGAAGATAAACGAAAGACTTGCAGGGTTGGAACAACATGAGGGTGAGTAATTACTGACAGAATTTGGGTGTCAGATTTTTTGGGTGAACTAACCCTTTAAATACTCATAATGGTACTTGGTATCGGCGAATACTGAAAAAAAGTGGTATCGGTGCATGCCTAATAATCGCAATAATCCAAACCGGTTTAAGCGCTAGCTCATGTTAATTGTCCCTAATGTCGAGGCAGAAAGGCTCACCTTGATGAATCGGCCCACGATCTGTGACGTGTATTTGGGAAGCTGCTGGACTTTGCCATGAAGGATGAGGGACACGAGGATGTACTTCTTGTACGCTTCTAACATGATGTGACTGACAGCCATCGCAGGAGTGGTTATTGCCTGAAGATAGACAGACAGATTCACTTAAGGCTAGAGGAGTAGAATAGATACTTATTTACTGGGGAATTAGACATGAGGATGCAAAATATACATATATATTAAAAAAACATTTGGAAGAAGTTGCTACGGCTGCTTTGACGAGTGTCTGGTGTGGGAGTGTGTTTGAGTTGGTGTGTGTGAGTGTGTGTGTGTGTGTGAGTGTGTGTGAGCAAGTGTGTGTGTACAAAAGAGTGTGTGTGTGTGAGAGTGTGAGTGTGCGAGTGTGTGTGCGAGAGTGTGTGTGTGTGTGTGTGTGTTTGTGAGTGTGTGTGAGAGAGTGAGTGTGTGTGTGAGTGTGTGTGTGTGTGACAGTGTGTGTGCATGTGAGTGTGACAGTGTGTGTGCGTGTGAGTGTGCAAGCGCGTGAGTGTGTGTGTGTGAGTGAGTGTGAGTGTGTTGACAGTGTGTGTGTGTGTGTGTGTGAGAGTGTGCAAGCGCTTGAGTGTGAGTGTGTGTGTGTGGTGAGAGTGTTGACAGTGTGTGTGTGTGTGTGTGTGTGAGAGTGTGCAAGCGCTTGAGTGTGTGTGTGTGTGTGTGGTGAGAGTGTTGACAGTGAGTGTGTGTGTGTGTTGACAGTGTGTGTGTGGTGAGAGTGTTGACAGTGAGTGTGTGTGTGTGTGTGAGTGAGTGTTGACAGTGTGTGTGTGTGTGTGTGTGTTTGTGTGTGTGTGCAAGCGCTTGAGTGTGTGTGTGTGTGTGTGTGTGTGTGTGTGTGTGTGTGTGTGTGTAAGCGCGCGCGCACGCGCGCGTGTGTGTGTGTGTGAGAGTGTGTTTGTGTGAGAGAACAGAGAACTGAGGGATTTGAAATGTTGTAAAAGTGACGCAGAGATGATGGTGTGTTTATCACTCAACAGGAGAGAATGTGTTTTATTGAACAGATAAACTGTCATACGTGTCTCTCCAAAAGAGTTCACTGTAAAGCATTACCTGTTGTGAAGATCATTTCATTATGGTTGTTGTAGCACTGTACTGAAGTTTATTTGCCAGGAAGTATCATGTCTATTAAAGCAACACCAAAGCACTTTTCCTCTGCGGTCCCCCTACAGGTTGGAAGCGGAATTGTCCATTATCGCTGTCGAAAATAATTTAGCCAACGGCAGCCTGTTTATCCAGCACCGGCTTTGGAATGATCGATGTCCACAGACAAGGTAGAGTATGTTGCATGATTTTATGAAAGTATGATGTATTGCAACATCAGAAACAAAGCAAAACAAAATAATGACATAGCTTGCTATTTTTTTGCTATTGTAACGCTTGTCGTAAAGCAAGTCAAATTTGTAGTTTCTTATGTCTCATTCGAACTACAGATCCGCTACCCGATCTGGCAAACTTGCATGTGCGGTTATAGCCGATAGAGGGTCGCAAAGCGAATGCAGAAGTGCCGTTCACCCTGTTACAAGTTGATGAACCACTGAAACGATATTGGAAACATTATTTTAAGGTACAAAATAATCTTTGGTGTTGCTTTAATGGGTAAAGCTACAGTAACGTCCTCAGCTAGTCAGCTTGAGATCCTTTCCATCTAAATTGGTTAAATCTCTTAAGCCTAGCAGACTGAATGTTTAATGAGCGATAGGATAATCTCTCTATTTTTTTTAGTCATTTGAAAGAACCATATTCATCCACACAGTCACGCAGAGCCGAAGCACAACCTAAACAACGTTCTTCCACAAAATGCATGCAAGACTGCACAAAAAAATGAATACCTGTTCAAAGAAATACAGTGCCCGTTCAAAGTTCTTCAGACCCGTGTAGATCATGCCTCCATAGTAGTAATAACACAGAAAGGGCTTTGCATCATACGCTCCGTTCTCCTTGCAAATATCCATCATGTCCAGCTCCAGGAACGGGACTGCAGGTTTGAAGCACTTGGCTAATAGGCATAACTGTAAACACAGGGCTGCATTATTATTAGTTGCACAATAAACATCTGAAAAAGAAAGTCTGTTTAACCCTCTGATGTTTATCACTTATATCCTAAGTCAGGGCTATTCAATTAGTTTCATTCGAGGGCCGCATTATCAAATCGAAAAGTTGAGGTGGGCCGGTGGGTTGGTTTGGGGGTTTATCTTATTTATTGAAACATAACAGTTTCAATAAATAAGTTAAAGTAACTCTAAAAAAGTGTGGTATTTACTTGTAAATGTGGTACCCAACAGTAGCCTATGCAAATATATAAAACCATAATAAATAAAAAACTTGATAATTTACAGCTATTTTCCTTGGAACAAATTAATTATTTATACAAACTTATAGCTGTTGGTGAGAAATAATAATAATTTATAATTGTTATGCTTAAATGAAAATATTCTGACAGTGAGACTTGATAACCACAGGCTACTCACTCCCACTGTATAAAAAATGCCTAAACACAAGTTAAAAACTATACGCACCTTTACAAAGAAACTGACATCATTTCATAACAAGCATTAATTATATATTCCTCTACCCACCTAATAAAACTAATGCAATATAAATCACTATATTTACTATTATACTAGTATGATATTATAGTATATATATATATTTACTATATTTATTTATTAATACATAGTATTCAATATAAATATTGCACATTTCTGCCCAACCAATGGTAAATTACTACAGTACATTCATGGTAAATGTTTGTAAGGGTGATTAGGGGATTTAAAGTTTTCTAATTTCGTTCATGCCACAATGTTTCTCCTGCTTTCCTCATCATTCTTATTGGGAATGTTGAGGCTGTTTCCTCCGATTTAATACTAATTAAATCATCGAGTGATTTGTGGTTTGTAGCAGAGAGGTTTCTGTCGAACTGAAACGCTTCCCACTGGTTGTCGCAACGCTGTTTAATAGTGTCCGGGACCGGGAGTAAACGCAACTCCGTTCTGGGCCGTGTTGAAACAACTAGTGAAACAACTGTAAACAGCGCTATTTGTTGTTATACTGTACTGACCGAGAAACCGCTTCAGATGATTCAGTGACGGAGCGGTCCGAATGAATCCGAATAGTTTTAGACCGTCATGCAAGCGCGTTTAGAATCGAACCAAAAGAATGATTCATTCACGAATGATTGGTAGCCTATCGCTGGTTCAGTCGACATAAATTCGGGACACATATAATAACTGCTGAAATATTCGCACGTAAAACGTTTCTCAGGTCAATCGGAGCGAGTATCAAACTGAATTAGCCGCACCGTCAGGAAAAGAGGAGGAGGGAGGTTGGTGACGTCGGGCCGCATGGAGATGATTGGCGGGCCGCATTTGGCCCGCGGGCCGCCAATTGAATAGCCCTGTCCTAAGTAGACACGAAAATCAATCAAAATCAATCAAAACCCACAGCCAATCAGAACAGCGTGTGGGCGGAGTCAGCCAATCAGAACAGTGTGTGGGCGGAGTCAGCCAATCAGAACAGCGTGTGGGCGGAGTCACGGCACCAGAGAGTAATCTTGACGACACTCGCAAGAAAATGGATGTCGCTACATAATCAAACTCACAAATATTACACCATTTAAACATTATTAAAATACATAGGCTGAGTTACTAGAACAATCTTTGTCAAAGAATACACTGTTTGTTCACAGTTTGAACGTTCTTGTTTCTATTTGTTTAATTTGAAGATCTGAGGTGAATTATCCATTGTTGCTTTTACAGCTTCAAAGCTGGAGCACTAAATGATGTTCAGGGTCACATTACCCACTTTTAACATTAAATAAAGCACATAAACAGCACCTGAGATTATCATCGCCACACTCTGTGTTTGTTGTTCCAGCGCGACGTCACAGGAAAATAGAAACCGTTTCTAAAAGAGAATCGTCGCATGTCGCCGTCGCGGCTGGTTAGGACAAACTCTCTGATTAACATGGAAAACAACCTTTTATCGCGCGGCGCGTGTAGTTAGGACACGGTGTTACAGTCCACATCCTTTTCGTCCACAAGCTTCTTTCTTTTTTCATGAAATGAATGCACTAGATGTTGTTTCAATACTATTTATTCTTTAAAATGTTGTGCTTTCATTGTACTAATATTTAGCTTTTAATTAGGCACCATTTGTTTCTATATAAAAGACTCCTCAAAGGAGCGGTTTCCTGGACAGACATCGCCTAGTCCAAGACTAAAATGGGCTTTTAAACCAGATTAACAGAAATCTGCTTTCTCTGTCATGGTTTTTAATAGTAAGGTCTAGTCCAGAGATTAATAAACTGATTTCCTTGAGGAAGACTAGAGCTATTTCAGGACTAAACTGAGGCTTAAACTAAACCTAACACAAGGGAGGTTTAACTTCAGATTAATGTTGTTTCAAAGATTACACATGGATTACTTGTTGACTATGTCAGTGAAGATCTGTATATACATACACAAACACACGTCTTCTTCTTTCAAACACAACATTAACCTCCTGGCAGGTTTGTTTAATTGTATTTTTCATGGTCGTCAACAACAGGTTTTTTTTAGGTTTATTTGTAAATTCTTCCACAACACCGGTATTGAATTACCACTGTAATGTCCACAAAACAGTAAGGTAATAAAGCTTATGATTCAATCTTACCTGAAGTTGTTTTATTGTTCTAGATGGGTTCATTTGCATTGAATTAATTACAAATAGATTTCCAGGCATTCCTTTTCTTAGTAAAGTTAGTTCTTTACTTTTTCTAAGTAAAGTTTTTTCCTTGGATTTTCTTATTGGTTCCATATAATTTTAAGCTTTTCATGGTTCATTCCATGTTTTATAGGCAAACTTAATTAAAGGGTTAGTTCACCTAAAAATGAAAATTCTGTCAGTAATTACTCACCCTCATGTTGTTCCAACCCTGTAAGACTTTCGTTCAGAAAGTGAGAGCTGTCTCACTCCCCCATAGGCTTCTCTGTAATTAACACTTGCCGGACCAGAAAGTTAGTAAAGAGAATCTTTAAAATAGTCCAAGTGACTACAGTGGCTCAACCTTAAGTTTATCAAGCGACGAGAAAAATAACTACGTCAGAATGTAGGCTAACTATTGGCCAGCATCACACGCATCACATGACCAGCGTCAGCCAATAGCGAGCCTCCGTTCTGACGTAAAACCCAGAAGCGCTGCGCTGTTCACTCACTCAGAGACACACAGAAGAACATGAAGAGTTGAATAAAGTTGTTATTTTAGTTTGTTTTTGCGCATAAAAAGTATTCTCGTCGCTTGATAAACTTAAGGTTGAGCCACTGTAGTCACTTGGACTATTTTAACGATGTCTTTACTAACTTTCTGGGCCGGAAAGTTTCAATAACCTAGAAGCCTATGGAGGAGTGAGACAGCTCTCAGATTTCATCAAAAATATCTTAATTTGTGTTACGAAGATGAACGAAAGTCTTACGGGGTTGGAACAACATGTAATTATTGACAGAATTTTCATTTTTGGGTGAACTAACCCTTTAAGATTAGCACAAATGGTTTTAAATGCATTTTATTTGGTTTTAGTTAAGGACTTCATTGCCCAAGTTTTAGTAATCTGTGGCCAGTTGCATGAACTGTTAAGACTAGTCTTACAAGTTAGTCATCCAATTTTATTCTTTAAAACTGTTAATAACTTTTTTAAGTCAGTAGCATAAAAACGTAGATTGGTCTAATTTGACACCGAACAGTAAGACTGATTACCCCTAACTAACTTCTAGTTGATCATACTAGTTCTTAAGACACAGTCCAGCTGTGTTTATGCAACTGGCCCCTGTACTTAATCTGTGTTTCAGAAAGCCATGTTTAATTAATCGTTCTAGATTAAGGCCTACTCCCATCTTAATTTAAACGCTGTCTGGGAAACCTCCTGAAAAACTATCAAAGTCTCTTATCATGACTGATCTGTAGATTGTATTTGCATATTCCTAGAACCGCGTATACTAAATAAGACAAGGGTGTCGAGTTACATTCAAACTATTTTAAGGCATGAAAAAACGCTTAAACGTGTCATTTTGGTGATCAAAGATGAGTTTTAAGGGATACAATTATTGACTACAGGGGGACTTTAAACAATTCAAATTCAAAAAAGTACAAATTTTCTGTCTAAAATGATCAAAAGCCAACTTGACTAATAAACATCTGGGCTGAAGTCGCCTGCGTTTCTCGCCAGAACGTTCTTTCATTTACTGAAACTGACAGCTTGGCAGGGATTTCATTTCAATTGTTCATATTTGTCAGACATAATGTTTAGTTTGTTCTCTTAGCTATTACAATGACAGACTTTCCACTGCAATAAATAATAATAACCAAAACATCCCTGTATTATCATTTTCACAGCGTTTACTGTTGCCTCTTACTTTGCTTACTAAACAATTCCATCTTTAATTATCTATAACAAGTTAATAACACTGCACTGACACTAGGGTTGGGCGATATGCTCCATTTTCATATCGTCCTATCGTCAGCCTGTGAGATCGGCGATACACGATATTATCGTGAGGGGGGCGGGGCTTACTTATTTGATTATTAACTTGCTTATTTACTCGTTAATTTGCTTGTTTTATTCATTCATTTTATATATGAGAATTGTTTTCTATTTTGCTAGCAAAGGTGGAGTGTTTATTAATAGGCTAAATCAGGTTATTTCCCGGTATAGTGAGGTAAAAAAAGATCCTAATCATTCTTGTATCTGAATCGGAATATTTCAACATGTCAGCGGGAAATTTACGGACACACATTATCCTCTCATGCCATTACAGATGCAGCATTTTGACTGTACTTCTGCACGAGATGGGAACACGTTTTAATAATTTCTTAGGTCAAGAGTCGGAGTTTGTGATATATGTCCTCCTACCAGTGCTCTCTCTGTCTGGATGCACTTCAATAAGCCCAAAGAACGCGGGTTAATGTGTTTTAAATGCCGGGAGAAATCAAAGGCAAAAATCTAAAAGTCGATCGGTTATACTTAAACTTATGACTTGACTCCGATAAAGGAAAACGGGTTAATTTACATGACATGCATTGTCAGTTTATTCAGCATAATCGAGTTAATAACGTGCATGTAAACGCGCTCATTCCCTGAAAGTGAAAGCAGAAACGGACTGAGCTTTCACTGCATTAACGGCGCGTTCTCTCAGAGACGACGGTGGATATAACGGTATAGCAACTATCTTAATTTACTGGCTTAATATTTCTCTTGTGGACTTACATTATTGACAGTGAAATAATTAGAAGAATATTAACTTGTTAAACAAGTGTTTGAAGTTGCTTTTGATTTTCACAGATGGCAGAGTTGTGCTGCGTTCGTGAACTAAAGACTGTTATTAGGCCTATATAATTTTAGTGATATTATTATTATCATTAATATTTTTTAATTGTATTGTTTTTAGTGTTATTAGTGTCATTAAATGTTTTGTTAATGTGCTATGGAAACAAAATACTGACGAACAACGATGCCGTCTTCATCTTGGCTCTGTATAAAAATGATGCGTTTGTTAAAGCAAGCACTCTTGACAATTTGTGAATGGATCTCATACGCGCGTCGGTGATGTAGCAAGTGTGGTTATGTGGTGATGTCGTTATGAATTTAGGCAAGGCAAGTTAATTGTAATTCATAAATGATTTAATAACAATACTACCTTCATAATAATAATGATGATTTAATGCATTAATGGGAAAACGAGCTAATTATCGTATTGATATTGTCAAAGGCATCTGCCAGCAGCGATATCTCTGACTATAGTCGATACACAATACTATCGTCTATCGGCACAACCCTAACTGACACAAAGTAATGTTCTCCGACTCCAGACTCACCTGACACAGGTCTGCGTGCACTGAGGTAAGCTGATTTGTGTTCATCTGCATCTTGTCTATGGCCTGTTTAAGTATACTTATTCCACGCAAGGGCTGTGGAGGACAAGACAACTTAACATCACTCGTGTCATTTAAAGATAACAACTCTAAAATGACAGAAAGACACTTGCCTGTTTTCTTTCTACAAGGGCATTTGTCAACTGATGGCACAGACCAGCAACTGAAAGGAGAAGAAAAAAACTTTAAAAGAGGAATACAAATGATACAGTAGGCTCGTCGTTTCCATTACAGATTTGCGCAAAACTTTTGCGATTTTTTTTTAAATGTCGACAAAAAACTATTGCGAAATGGCAGCGTTTCCATTAACCGATGTTATGCGACTAAAACTTTATTTTTTCCTCTTGCGATAATCCTTCCAATCATCATGGCGACGGATGTTGGTAGGTTTATGTATATCTCAGCCACTGCGCTGGCCATTATTATTAATGGAAGGAGACATATGTGTGTTATCCAATCATTAATTGGCAAGGAAAGACCCTTATACTTGAGAGTGGCACATATGAGGCGTTTCTGGGTGTTTCTCACTCATTTCTGCTTCGAGGTCTTGATTGTGGCATTTATTTGAGGTTTAGAATCTATTATTCCTGTAATTTTTTTGTCTTTTATGAATTTAATAAAGAACTCTGTCTCGTATTCTGTCCAAACACACCACGTCATCTACGTCAGCTGACCTGTAAATGCGCAAAAACTGTTTCCATTGCATTTAAATTGACGTGTTTCCATTGGGCGTATTTTCAATTCGCAATTTCAATTTGTGTAATTTGAAGGGTAATGGAAACGCGGCTAGTGTGATGAAAAAAACAAACAAACAAGCTGAGGTGTTTTCGTACACGTGTCTGTGGCGTATCGGATGTGCTCTCCGTTGCAGGTGCTGATGAAGAGTTGGACTTGGGAAAACAAGGTCTCGAAATCAGGGATGTTTGGCATGGAAAACTTCACAAACCTGCAAAACAGCAACTCTTTCAGACGGCCACAAAACACCTCATGAACTCTCAGTGCTATAATGGGACTCAACAAGTCACGGACTTACAGAACCGCTAAAACACCAAGCGAGTGCTCTTGGATGTCCAACGCCCCGAGAACAGTGTCCAGATGGGAGAGATTCTTGGCCAGAAGCTCCCCGCTTTTATTGATCAGTTCACATAGTTGAGTCATCTGACCTGAGAAGCACATGAAAACATGATTCATGTTAGTGATATTATTCTGAAGTTAATGCACATGTGATCAAGGTCTAATTTTTTGTTGATGAACAGTTCCGTCTCCCTGCAGATTGGCTATACGTGACAGAGAAACATTGATAAGAAACATCACATCTTTTTGTATTTGATTCTTCATACATCCAACACATCAATTATCTTTTTCAGTGGCAGAGATTTCATAACTTTAAAATTGTTTTTTATCATAAAAGATCTTTAAGTCAGCCATTTGGTACAGCTGACATGTATTTTGCTGTATGTATATGAATTTTAATTATATTGTCCATCTCCAATTAACCAGTATCATAAAGAAGACCATCGTATCAGATATTGTAACAATATTTTTTTTTTAAAAAACACTTGATGAAAGCGGATAACGTTAACGTTACCCAAAAAAATCTGTAAGATTGTAAATCTGAAAATATTGTAAGATTGTTTCTGACTCCTCTTTACAGAAATAACACAAGTTGTTAATAATTTTTATCCATGATGTCAATGCAACTAATAGTAAGATCCGGAAGATAACCAATTACAGGTTTACTATTATTGTTATGGATGTATTTTATGCCATATTTTATAAATGACTCAGCTAACATGACACGTCCAGTAATTTCATTAATATAAAAGCTAAACGGTTATGATGTGCAAATATTCAGCAGCTTTACGTTTTTGTATTAGTAGTCGGACGAACAGAGTAAGATAAACAAATACCATGTGTTACTGCCTGAAGTATAAACAGCTAGCATGCTATCACGCTAACTAGTTTTAGCATTAAGCTAGTTAGCCCATGGATTCGTTACTCTGAGTGTTCACGAGCGGTGTAAATGTCCGTACCTTGAGCGGAAAGTTGCCGCACATTATTCACGAACTGCTCCAGAGCTGAAGCCATCGTTTTTGCGCTTTTGAGAGGATGTTTTTCATTCAAATGTCAGAAGCAGCTTTCCAGTACAGAAGGGACGGGCCCTCAGCCGCCAACAGTAAACAACAAATATCGCGAGGTTTGAGTGACAGCTCAGATTCCACGAGATTTCACTCTCACTGGAAAGCAAACTCCGTAGAAGAGATCATTTTGAGGTAATATAAGATTTCACTTCACAAACACATACCTATTATTTATTTAGAGCTAAATGTTTAATTTACAACAACAAAAATCACAGGATTTGGACTTTGAAAATGGACATGTATCTTTAAGGAATAAAAGGAACGTGTCATTATTTCTTCCGGTACAAAACTCGATGTCTATGGTTGAATCGCTTTTGGAGGACATTCGGCCACTCCAGACACGTCGGTGCGTCCGCCATCTTGGAACGGTCAGTGTTTCGCTATTCACAGTAAGAATCAATGATAATGAATCAAAAGATTGAATCGATGACAACGTATAATGATGCCACGACATTGTGCTGCTTTTGGTTGTGAAACAGCCTAGATTTAAGTTCCCGAAGAAATGGGATAATAACCTTTTAAAGGTGGTAATGTGTTAGTTTGTGTTTATGTATTAATTCAATATTACATGTGTTTATTCTGTGGTAACTCGTGTTAGCAGATGCCTTCGTCTAGTTGCATTGTGTTAGTTTAGCTAAATAATCTGCTGAAGTCCATACATGCGTCTCACTACGGTTGCAGATGCTCAGTCAACTTACTCTCGAGTGATCACGGACCGTTCCAATATGGCGGACGACTTACAGACTATGCTTACAGAGACGTGAGGCATCAATGTTTGTATTTCTACGGTCCAACGGATACCAGAGAATTCTAAACGAGTGCGCGATCTCTCTTTTCGCAAATAGCCTCGGTTTGTTGTTCACTGTCAGCGTAGAGCAAAATAGCCACTAGTTTTCAGCATGATTTTGAGTATGTAAACAAAGTGGTCAGATCAAAAATCACACACACTACTGTATCAATAACGTGCTTCATTCCGCAAATACTCCGCGTTTGACTTTAGCTGACATTTGCTCTGCTGTAAACAAATGCAGATTCGGGAGGTCAACACTGTTATTCAACACCAGCGACCGCTGGAAAAACATGAGACCCTCTGACCCCACTGAAACTAACAAAAGACTCCGCAAGAGTCGCACAAACGCGTTTACAATGTGCAAAACAATAGAGAGCCAACAGAATGAGATGTGCTAGCAATCAGCATCACTAGCATAAGGGTTAATGCACACTGTCGAGTGACTAACGTTGGATTTGGACGGTTATTAAGAGGTTTATGATGAGTTTATTGCCGAGGATTGTACGGTGGCTCGAGAGGAGATCTTCCTCGTTCCACTTTCACTATCAAAGCAGAGTAAACATGTGTACGAACAGCAGAAGACTGCGAGTTCTGGTGGACATGGACGGGGTCATCGCGGACTTCGAGGGGGGATTCCTGAAGAAGTTTAAGGCGAGGTTTCCCAACGAGCCTTTTATATCATTAGAGGACAGAAGAGGATTCTGGGTGTCCACACAGTATGGAGACATGAGGAGTGACCTGTGTGTAAGTGTGTGTGTCAGACGTGTGAAATAATAGTCTGTTTGGTGAAATGGAAGAGTTTATTGAACCTTAAGACTAAATATAGTATTTAAAAAATAAGTTTTGCGTATGTGTTTTATGTTTTATATCATATTCATGGTTTATATAGTATGATATAGTGAGAATATGGAGGAAAAAACATATTACAAAAATATGTAATTTGCTGCAGATGCTGATATTTATATGGACATAACGTGATGGAATTCTGATGCTTGTAATGCAAATCAAAGAGATATTTATAACTGATGTTTATGCATATAAATGTCAATATCTGCCAAATGTAAATCAGTGAGACCTTTATAACAAACAGTACAGCAGATAATAACATAAAATGCATAAATAACTTAGTAAATATCATGTCTTAGTAAGATTATATATAAATGCATAGTTTTATTATTAAAGCTCTGTAGTTTTAAAACATAGGCCTATAACGCAATGATTGAGAGATGAACAAATAAACCTGATCATTATATTTTATACTATACTCATAGATAATACTCATGATGTATGGATAATCAAGTAAACCTGCTTCAGTCCAGTTGACATATTTTATCAAAGTTTACTTGATAATTTTTTTTAAAAATTATTTTATTTTATTTACAAACTACCTTGTAACCAATCAGATCAACGTGTGATCGTCAACCAGTGGATCTCTGAGCTGAGAGTGGAGGCGGGACTCATTTGAATATTCATAGAACCTTGTATACTAAATGAGGCAGGGGTGTCGAGTTACATTCAAGATATTTTAAGGCATGAAGATTTTTTTTCCCAGGATTTTTTTATTTATTTTTATTTTAAATATGTCATTTTGGAGCAAATATGAGTTTTAAGTGATAAAATTATTGACTACAGGGGGACTTTAAAATTCATCAGGAATAGTGAGCTGCCACACAAAGGTGTTGTTAAAAACAACATTTTCTTTAACTTCTAATCAAAGTTTGCTCTGATTGCAGGACAAGGCCATCAGCATTTGGGAGTCAAAAAACTTCTTCATGGAACTGGAGCCTCTTCCCGGAGGAGTCGAGGCGCTGAAGGAGATGTCCAAGATGGAGAAGTAAGATTTCAACTAGTTATGTCATTCATTTTATTTGTTGCAATCATGGAAATCAAATACCTAAATCGCCCTATTATAAACCCGCCATCCTCCAGAAGATCTTGCATAATAGATCTTGCTAGACAATCTCCCTTGAGTAAATGTTTGTCTGGATATTACCATCTGACTTACTTTCTCTTCTCTTCCCCCAGTACAGATGTCTTCATCTGCACCAGTCCAATAAAGCATTACAGCTTCTGCCCGTATGAAAAGGTGAGATTCTCTTAAACTGAGCTTCATTTATACAGTCAAACCTAAATGTATTCAGACGCCTTCAACATTTCTCACATTATCAGTTTATCCGCTATAGTTTAGAAAATGGTGATAAAATATGAGCAGAACTCAGTTGATATTTGACTGATTTTGTCCGTCCTTCTGTTAGACTGTCTCACACATGAATTATGTTGAATATCTGTCAGCTGTTAAATTTAACTACACAATTAGATAATACCAGTTTAGCTCAACCAATCACCAAGCAATGCTTCATTTTGTTCAGTCTGTGTGTAAAAAGAGCATTAGCAATTAAAGAAAACACACTTCAGCAAAACATGATCAGCTCAAAGTGTCCCAATCATTTTTGGTCCCAAATGTTACTGGTAGTCACTGTATGAAGGATTTGTGGGTGTAATATGTCACAGTTTGCTATATTTTGCTCTCCTCACTTACATAAATGAACTATAGAGTCCTGATCACACTAGAAAAAAATATATAAAAAATGATATCTGGTGTCTGAATAATCTTTGGTTTGACTGTAGATGCATGTTGGTCTGATTTTCAGGGTCAGTGACGTCACAATCATTTTTTGTCTCGTAATATCAGTAAATCATCAAAAAATTTAAGTGTTATACAACTATCTTGATATTTTATAACAAAGAAAATATCATCAAAAATCTTTGGTAGTTATTCTTCTGTTATTTGTTAGTATTTTGGAAAAAAAATACTGCTACTCTTTTTTTCTTGAAATCCTATAACTGTTTATTTACAGGTTATATGTGTATATGTTTATATGTGTGTGTGTGTACTGTATGTGTCTGTATGTACTATGTATGTATGTATTACATGTATGTAGTATGTACTGTATAGATAGATAGATAGATAGATAGATAGATAGATTTAATTGAAAAGATATAATTAAAATTTATTAAAAATATTATAAATTGAACAAAGCTTAAAACAAAAAATAAATAATAGCCTACAATGAAAACAAAGCTTGAGAGTTTGAACATTTTATTTAATTGAAAATAATTTTAAATAGTCAACCAACATAGACCATACACAATAATATGATGGTCTGAAAACACACAAAAAAATATTAATTTAAATAAAATGAGTTTTTTTTCCTCTGAAATATAAAAATAAATCACACACTGGCTGTTTTCTAATTAAATAAAAATACAAAATACTCCTGTAAAAATGATCTTGTCTGCTTCTATAAATGGTGCAGCCTAGGCAAGCCTGTGCATTAATCCGCGCCAGGGTGTAAGCTACGTGGAAAAATTCAACCAGAGTACTCATTTTGTATTTAAGTTCCATTTCTTATTAAATGTCTTTTAAAAAGTATGGAGAAATTTAATGAGATTTAATGTTATGTCATTTTTGTTCTTTATTAGAAGTTATCCATTACTCCAGTCTAACAGATTAAAGATATACACTACCGGTCAAAAGTTTTAGATCGGTAAGATTTTTTATGTTTTTAAAAGAAGTCTCTTCTGCTCACCAAGGCTGCATTTATTTGATTAAAAATACAAACAAAAACAGTCATATTGTGAAATATTATTACAATTGAAAACAGCTGTTTTCTATGTGAATATATAGTAAAGTGTAATTTATTCCTGTGATCAAAGCTGAATTTTCAGCATCATTACTCCAGTCTTCAGTGTCACATGATCCTTCAGAAATCATTCTAATATGATGATTTGATGCTCAAGAAACATTTATGATTATTATCAATGTTGAAAACAGTTTTTTACATTTTTATTTCATGATGCTATGATCAATAGAAAGTTCAAAAGAACAGAATTTATCTGAAATCTAAAGCTTTTGTAACATTAAACACTACCGTTCAAAAGTTTGGGGTCAGTAAGAATTTAAATTTTATTTTTGGGGGAAAGAAATAAAATAAATTAATACATTTATTCATCAAGGATGAGTTAAACTGATCGAAAGTTACAGTAAAGACATTTATAATGTTAGAAAATATTCTATTTTAAATAAATGCTGTTCTTTTGAGCTTTCTATTCATCAAAGAATGTTTTTTTTTTTAAATTACACAACTGTTTTCAACATTGAAAATAATAATGAATGTTTTTTTGAGCATAAAATCATCATATTAGAGTGATTTCTGAAGGATCATGTGACACTGAAGACTGGAGTAATGATGCTGAAAATTCAGCTTTGATCACAGGAATAAATTACACTTTAAAATATATTAAAATAGAAAACAGTCATTTTAAATTGTCATAATATTTCACAATAATACTGTTTTTTTATTGTTTTTTTATCAAATAAATGCAGCCTTGGTGAGCAGAAGAGACTTCTTTTAAAAACATAAAAAATCTTACCAATCTAAAACTTTTGACCAGTAGTGTATGTATGTACAGTGAGGAAAATAAGTATTTTAGGGATTCTGGCCCACTCCTCCACACAGATCTTCTCTAGATCAGTCAGGTTTCTGGGCTGTCGCTGAGAAACACAGAGTTTGAGCTCCCTCCAAAGATTCTCTATTGGGTTTAGGTCTGGAGACTGGCTAGGCCACGCCAGAACCTTGATATGCTTCTTACAGAGCCACTCCTTGGTTATCCTGGCTGTGTGCTTCGGGTCATTGTCATGTTGGAAGACCCAGCCTCGACCCATCTTCAATGCTCTAACTGAGGGAAGGAGGTTGTTCCCCAAAATCTTGCAATACATGGCCCCGGTCATCCTCTCCTTAATACAGTGCAGTCGCCCTGTCCCATGTGCAGAAAAACACCCCCAAAGCATGATGCTACCACCCCCATGCTTCACAGTAGGGATGGTGTTCTTGGGATGGTACTCATCATTCTTCTTCCTCCAAACACGTTTAGTGGAATTATGACCAAAAAGTTCTATTTTGGTCTCATCTGACCACATGACTTTCTCCCATGACTCCTCTGGATCATCCAAATGGTCATTGGCAAACTTAAGACAGGCCTTGACATGTGCTGGTTTAAGCAGGGGAACCTTCCGTGCCATGCATGATTTCAAACCATGACGTCTTAGTGTATTACCAACAGTAACCTTGGAAACGGTGGTCCCAGCTCTTTTCAGGTCATTGACCAGCTCCTCCCGTGTAGTTCTGGGCTGATTTCTCACCTTTCTTAGGATCATTGAGACCCCACGAGGTGAGATCTTGCATGGAGCCCCAGTCCGAGGGAGATTGACAGTCATGTTTAGCTTCTTCCATTTTCTAATGATTGCTCCAACAGTGGACCTGTTTTCACCAAGCTGCTTGGCAATTTCCCCGTAGCCCTTTCCAGCCTTGTGGAGGTGTACAATTTTGTCTCTAGTGTCTTTGGACAGCTCTTTGGTCTTGGCCATGTTAGTAGTTGGATTCTTACTGATTGTATGGGGTGGATAGGTGTCTTTATGCAGCTAACGACCTCAAACAGGTGCATCTAATTTAGGATAATAAATGGAGTGGAGGTGGACATTTTAAAGGCAGACTAACAGGTCTTTGAGGGTCAGAATTCTAGCTGATAGACAGGTGTTCAAATACTTATTTGCAGCTGTATCATACAAATAAATAGTTAAAAAATCATATATTGTGATTTCTGGATTTTTTTTTTTAGATTATGTCTCTCACAGTGGACATGCACCTACGATGACAATTTCAGACCCCTCCATGATTTCCAAGTGGGAGAACTTGCAAAATAGCAGGGTGTTCAAATACTTATTTTCCTCACTGTATATATATATATATATATATATATATATATATATATATATATATATATATATATATATATATATATATATATATATAGGTCTCTCTCTCTCTCTCTCTCTCTCTCTCTCTCTCTCTCTCTCTCTCTATATATATATATATATATATATATATATATATAATACACACAAACACATTTTAATCCATTTTCTGATGTGTTATCGTTGACATATGTTACCCAGAACATGCAACTTTATGTGCCTACAAAGCATACTGTAGATGTCATTACTTTTATTTCACAAATTCTCAAAAAAACGAGCACGTAGAGGTATAGAGAAGTTAATTCTTGAACGAAATCCTGCATTACAACATTTTCTGATGTGTTATTGCTGAAATATGGTAACCTGAATATGCCCTTCCATGCAACTGTATGTGCCGACTGAGTAATTAATGATTTCATATGTTAAAAAAGGAGGCTGTACAGGGCTAGATAAACTTTCACTACAGAGTATGCACACACAGCATATATGAATCTATTTAATCAGCGGTTTCTGTGTCTGAATGAGCCAGAAAGACGACACTTTAGTAGAATATTTATCACCTCAAACCAGCGATATACCTAACCACTTCTTAAGCAATAAAGAATAATTAAGACAATACTGCACTGCCATAATCATTTATTACAAATAAAACAAATATATTGAACATGTAAAACAATTAACAGTCACAATCTTTTATGAACAAACAAGTTAAACCTTTTACTGTCCTTTTACTGTCTAACCTGAACTCCGCCCACTTCCGGCATCAGACGCTGGCGCTGTCATCCTCACACTGCTATGACGTATGGTTCTGCGGTTCTGCGTATTTGCCCCCTTGGTAAATATGATCAAAGATGGCGATAAAAAATATTTTATTAAACAAATTAGCATAAATCTAACCTTTTATTGAAGTAAAAGACTTTAAAGAATTGAAACTTTTACTTCAATAAAAGGTTAGATTTTTGCACATTTTTTTAATAAAATATCAAAAGGATAAACAATGCAGATTTATTTTTTACAGCCATCTTTGATCATATTTACCAAGAGGGCAAATAATTCTGACCAGCGCTTTATATATATATAGTTATTGTTAAATAATCAATACATTAAGGATTTAAAAAATATAATAGAGATTATGTATTATAAGATATAATTTTATATAATATCCTGTTTTCAACAATAATGCAACTGGAGTCTGTATTTCAGTGCATTTTCTTCCCATTTCCACAGTTTCCTCTCATTGTGTGTGTTTGTCCACAGTACGCATGGGTAGAGAAGCATCTGGGCCCCGAGTTCCTGGAGCAGATCATCCTGACCCGAGACAAGACCATCGTGACCGGAGACGTCCTCATCGACGACAAGCCTGATATCCTCGGTGAGTAAGAGCTGCCGTGGATCAGGTGTCCGTGTGTCTGAGCTCTGAGGGAAACGCGCGTTTGTTTTTCCAAAGCGGCAACTTTCCAATCTCTCTCTTGTATCAACACTGAAGTGACTTAAACTGCAGTTCATCGACTGGCCACTAGAGACCGGCTGCAGAAGAGACTCAATCCCATAGACCTCCATGTTAAAATGCCCAACTTTACAGCAGAATAAAATGTTTACAGCCTGGTGCAAAAAGTGGTTTTGGTCTATATAGCTAATATTGCCCTTCATGACGACTGTGAGAGGAGTTCATTTTTTTATAACTCATCCGTTTAAACTATATTAAGCCTTAAAGTTCTACATAATTAAGGGCGTGGCCTCTTGATTGACAGGTGGATTGCCGCTGATGTCACTACTAGCCGTTTTTTTTTTTTTTTTTTTTTTTATTAAGACTACAGTCAGGGTACAATGAGTAAACAAACAACTCCAAAATAAATGATAAAATGCTTCATCAGGTAGACCAAAAATTGTATCAATATCACAATTAAATCTGTTCACAAGATAATAATTACGTGGGTAATATTTTATAAATGAGTTTTAGTGAAATTTCTTTGATTTTGTTTGTGATGAAATATTTCTGAGGAAGTTTCCAGATTTTATTCCATAACTTTAACATTAACATAACTCTTAATGTAATCAATCAAACTTTAATTCATGTAATAATCTTTTATTTTTATTCTGATAATTTATATAGTCAAAGTGAAAGAAAATGCATTTTTAGGTATGTTTTGCAACATTGTTAATTGTTATTAAGCACTAAGGCATAATATAATTTTTTTAATTACCCAGCTGAAGTTGAGACTTTGTTTAATATCAAAAGTAAGCTGGTCTGTCCTGTCTCAGTGTGTTTCACTGTGTGAGAACGTGTGGCGTGAGAGAGGCGTGGCTTGTCGGCCATAGCAACCATAGATATCATATAAAGGCTAGATGTCTTAAGGCAGAGTCACTTCCGGCATCACCGGCGGCCATCTTACCACAGGGAAGCTGTGAATTAAGGTGAGTGATCAGCACGCACACAAATCCTCTTATCTCGCTGAAATCTTGACGGATTTACAAACGGTTTGGTTTCTTACAAATGTTATTAACGTGGCTATAATTCCGAATGCTTGAACATGTACAGTATGTTATAATTATTCATATGTATGCAGTGTCATAGCTACATCTCTGACATTTATAACAAAAACCAAACCGTTTGAAAATCGGTAGAAAATTGAGCAAGTTATGGTTATTTAAAAGTATATGCACCATGTTACGAGTGAGCGAGCACACTGTGGCAAGATGGCCGCCGTGTGCGGACGTCGACCTCCATTGGCTAGCAGCACGCACGAGACATCTAGCCCTTATATGATATTTGCAAACGCTCAATTCAGCCCATTGCAGTTTCTGCCAGTAGTGGGCACTCATGCAACGTAAGCAATGACGTACATCCGAGTGAACGAGACGGAGGGAAGTTAGCGAGTGAAGGGCATGACGATTTTGGACTTGCCAAGATGGCGACGACCGGCTCCGCCCACTCTGGGCTTCAAAAACGCTCTTCAGAAACACTATGTGTGACATCACGCACACTATATCCATATATGACCCTGGGCCACAAAACTAGTCACATGGGTAAAAAAAATTAATTGAGATTTATATGTCACATGAAAGCTGAATAAATAAGCCATTGATGTGTGGTTTGTTAGGATAGGACAATATTTGGTCGAGATGCAACTATTTGAAAATGTAAAGGTGCAAAACAATCGAAACATTGAGAAAATCTCCTTTAAAGTTGTATAATTATGTTCACGATTGTGCTGCATTCACTCACACAAATACATGTTTTATATATTTACAGTAGGAAATTTACAAAATATCTTCATGGAACATGATCTTTACTTAAAGGGGTCATATAATGGTACATGCACTTTTACAAGTTGATTGTACTGAAATGTGTGTTGGCGGTGCCTGTACACAACCATCATATAATGATAAAAATCCATCCAGTGTTTTTTTATTATCTTCTTATATGTTTTCCCCCGTCTCAAATCAAGCCGTTCGACCTAGTGACGTCACACGGTCGGACGCCCCTCCCACGATTGTTGATTGACAGCAGCGTTTCAACACAGACCCGCCCTCGCTCGTGAGCGAGCTGTCAATCATAGTCCGCATTGTTGATACGCTGGAGCAGAATGGCGTCTGAGCGACTGTGGTGTTCTGCTCTTGGGTGTAATAACGAATACGGCATCATGTTGATGTTCCTAAATCCGAACCGCTGAAGACGCAGTGGCTGAGTTTGTTTTCGAAGGGAATATTCCCCACGATCAACGCCAATGCTTTCATTTTTGCGCGAATCATTTCTCACCAGACTGCTTTATAAATGAGGGTCAGTGTAAAGCTAAAGTAAAATGTTTTTCATGACCATTAGCTGTAACATCACTCTGTCAATGAACTAACGTATACATCAGTAAACGCATAACGTTAGCGTTCGTATCTCACTACTCTACCCTGCCAGTACACACAAAGATGGGTCAAAGTGACATTACGTTAACCAACCATTCAGAAACGTCCTGTTCGAGCCTTAATTGTCGAACTTCTTCGGGGCGTCGTCTTGTTCCGGGTCCGACTCCGGTTCACATTGATACGGTTGCACAGATGTGTCCTCAGAGACTCCCGCTGCCATTCTCCAAAATATACCCTCAGCTGTTAAGGCAACACTCCACGTGTGTGTGTCAAACGCCCCACAGAACAGAGGGGCGGGGTGAGCAAAGCTCATTATCATTTAAAGACACGTGCACTTAAACGGAGTGCTGAAAACAGAGCTGTTTTTGACCAGGTAAAATGAGTGTTTTCTTACAATACTAATGAGAATTTTTAATTGAAGTATATTACAAACTTTTCATTTAGACCCTAAAGAATCATATTAACTTGTACAAAAATGGCATTATATGACCCCTTTAATATCCTCATGATTTTTGACATAAAAGAAAAATCGATAATTTTGACCCATACAAAGTATTGTTGGCCATTGCCACAAATATACCAGTGCGACTTGTGACTGGTTTTGTGATCCAGGGTCACATATATGTTTACAGTCTATGGCTTTTCCGTTTTTCCATGCAATTTCCAAAGGAGAGATATTTTCTATAGGCTGATAGACAGTATTTTCCGCATGTCATGGGCTCCGCAATTCTATATTATTTTTACAGTCTATGTTTTTTTTTCCGTTGAAGGTGTGGAGCCCAATCCCACGTGGGAACACGTTCTCTTCACCGCCTGCCACAACAAACACCTGGAGAACCCTTCGCAGCGCCGGCTTCTGTCCTGGGCCGACGACTGGAGAGCCGTTCTGGCCAGCAAACGCCAGTGAGACACGACAACACATCCCATCATGCTCTCCTTCCACAGGGAATCCAGATCTGATAGAGACGGAGCGACACGCGTCACAATCTGAAAACCACACACACACAATAGGGAAAACAAGCCGACCGTCTCCATTGAGTTTGCATTGCGTGAAGCCTCCTCATCATTTATGACTTAAAGGGTTAGTTCACCCAAAAATGAAAACTCTGTCAGTAATCACTCTCCCTCATGTTGTTCAACCCCGTAAGACTTTCGTTCATCTTCGGAACACAAATTAAGATATTTTTGATTAAATCTGAGAGCTGTCTCACTCCTCCATAGGCTTCTCTTTAATTAACACTTGCCGGACCAGAAAGTTAGTAAAGACATCGTTAAAATAGTCCAAGTGACTACAGTGGCTCCACCTTAAGTTTATCAAACGACGAGAAAAATAACTACGTCAGAACGAAGGCTAACTATTGGCCAGCATCACACGCATCACATGACCAGCGTCAGCCAATAGCGAGCCTCCGTTCTGACGTATAACCCAGAAGCGCTGCGCTGTTACACTCACTCAGAGACACACAGAAGAACATGAAGAGTTGAATAAAGTCGTTATTTTAGTTTGTTTGTTCGCACAAAAAGTATTCTCGTCGCTTTATAAACTTAAGGTTGAGCCACTGTAGTCACTTGGACTATTTTAACGATGTCTTTACTAACTTTCTGGGATGGCGGATATCAATTACCCATCAGCCTATGGAGGAGTGAGACAGCTCTCAGATTTAATCAGAAATATCTTAATTTGTGTTCTGAAGATGAACGAGAGTCTTACTGGGTTGGAACAACATGAGGGAGAGTAATCACTGACAGAATCTTAATTTTTGGGTGAACTAACCCTTTAAAAGCTTGTTTTTAGGGGTCGACAGCTTCTAAAAAGGTATTTCTGAGTTTTTTAGCTTGTTTGCTGCACACACAGCATTTTTTAGACACTGTTTTGTTTTTTGTTATAAGTCATAAATGACGAGGAGGCAGCTTCACACAATGCAAAGTCAGCGGAGACGTTCTTGTTCCACCCGGTGTGTGTGGTTTTTAGATTATGATGTGTGTCACACTCTCTCTATCAGATCTCTGGAAAAACAACATCCCATCATGCTCTCCTCCGACAGGGAAACGAGCTCTGATGGGTAAACCGCTCCTGTATCAGCCCTCATATCCAGCGTTATTCTGTGACGATCCATCATACGACGGGGAAACACACTGTGTTTTTGTAGGACACAAGTTTTTCATGCAAGACTTTTTATTTGTTTACGTGCATTCAGAGAGAGCTCACATATTCATCGTTTACATCACGCATACACTGCCTTTCTACAAAGGGGATTGAATATTTAAATACTTTTTACGCTCCCGTCCAACCTCACTTATGCACATGCGAACACGAGCATGAACGATTTTTCACTGGATTTCTCTCGGTATGTTAACATGAACGCATGATTCATTTATTATGAAGTATAGTTTTAATTCAGGGAGAGCCACTGCAAAAAGGGATCAGCTGACGTAACTTTAAAAAGAAAATAGGAAACCCGTTGTCTTAAAATTATTAAGTAAATAAACTTCTGCTTAATCAGAAAAATTAAGTAAGTCAATTACTTGTCAAGTTCACATAACTTAATTTTTTCAATTAAGCATTACGTTTATTTACTTAAGGTTTACTAATTTTTTTAAGTGAACTGATGACTTTTTACAGTGGACTGTACAAGACACGTTTGAATGTTCTGTCTTATGTTGTGTGATGTGAATGCATGTGTTTCTCTGGGTGTGTGTTGCACTCTTGACACTAGAGGGCGCTATGAGCACATGGCTTTATTATAATGCCTGTGAAGAAGATAAAAAAAAGTGTTGCTTTTAAATTTCGGTTAATACTTTATTAGTTTGGAATGAATATTTTAATAAACTTTTTATGCATTTTGAGGATAGGTGTTTGGTTTATGGTTTGGCAGGTGCATTACCTTTGGCTGTCATGGATGAGAACGTACCGTCGAAATGTTTGGGGTTGTTAAGATTCATTAAATTGACTAAATTACCTCACAAAAGATTTCTATTTAAAATAAAATACTGTTCTTTTGAATGTCCAATTCATCAAAGAATCCAGCAAGAATAAAATGTATCAAAGTTTCACCAAGTTTTCATGTTTCTTGAGCAGCAAATCATCATATTAGAATGATTTCTGAAGGATCATGTGACACTGAAGACTGGAGTAATGATGCTGAACAACTATTTTAGATTGAATTTGCTGCTCAAAAAACATTTCTGATTATTATCAAATGTTGAAAACAGTCGCTTTTTGTGGAAACTGAAAACTTTAGTAACATAAAACATGTCTTCACTGTCACTTTTGATTACTTAAATGCATCCTTGCTGAATAAAAATCTTAATTTCTAAAAAATAATAAATAAAAAAATCTTAATGACCCCAAACATTTGCACAGTAGCGTAGATATAATATATCTGCAGATGTGTGAGAGCAACACTACTGTCTCAATCACAACGTTTCTAAAACGGGTTTATCATCCGTTGATTAGAACAAACAAACGAAACATAATCTTCTAGATGACGAGGTTAGGAAATAAACACCGTTTTCAGTCCGTCACTATCATTTTACAAGCTAAACCTATCAAAGTTATATCGTTAAATAATTGTTATTTAACATGATAAATTAGTTAACATGATCTAATAATAAACTGCACTTCCACCGCATTTGTTAATGTTAATTTCAACATTTACTAATGCATTATTACTGTAAAATCAAAAGTACAATATTTGTTAACATTAATTAATGCACTGTGAAGTAACATGAACAAACAATGAAGATTAATGAATACTGTAACAAATGTATCGCTCATGGTTAGTTCATGTTCGTTAATACATTAATGTTAACTAATGAACCGTATTGTAAAGTGGGTTACACTTTATTTTAAGGTGTCATTGTTACAGTGTAATTATATATTTAAGTACTGAGTAATAATAATTAACTACATGTACTTACTATAGGGTTAGGGTTTGGTTGAGGGTTAGTTGCATGTAATTATGCATCATTTACTGTTATTATGGTAAGTACATGTAACAAGGACACTGTAAAATAAAGTCTTACCAAATAATTAAATGTGCAAAATTTGAACTGAAAACACTAAAATATTCATACTTGAACCGATACTCTCTAGAACTTTCTTTATCCAATGATGGTTCCAGTTTGAAGGGTGTTGCATCAAAGGTCACAGGTCACATGATCTCTTCCTGAAGGCTGAACGATTAACCCGGAGGTCGTGAGAGAGGTCGCGTCAGTTCTTCAGTGATGTTTGACCAACACTGCTGATGCTTTACACTTTTTTTTTTTCTTTTTTTTTTGGTCTGCTCTTCCTTTTGTCCTCAAAGTATCATTTTATTATTTTATTTTTTCTTGTGCTTTGTGCCATGCAATTTAGAAGTAGATATGAATTCATTTGTAAATGTTCATTTAAAAAGTGAAGTTTACACACAAATACTGATGATCAAGAAGTGGTGCTAGTGTCTCTTCACCTGAATAAATAGCCATGAACACCAAAGCTATTGTGTTTTCATTATTACCAACAGTTTATCTCTAGAAGTAGGTCTTCTACAGGTAATCTCGGCTATTTAACATTTATGTTTGGATGAATTTTGTTTTTTTTAAACAAAATATTTTAACTGTTATAGGATATAATGGGACTAAAGGCACGCCATAAGAAAACGTGCTTTTCACTACTTTCATAGTGTATGATTGCAGAAAAAAAAAAAAGTTTGTATTGAACATGTATTGAGCAAAAGGTTTTGTGTGAAAATAAATCATTAAAGTGGTTTATTAAAAATCTCATAATGTATGAGGTGGCGAGGCTTTTACCCCTCATTGATACAAATACTTTAGCTAAAATAATGTGTTTTTAATAATGTCTTGTTCAAAACAATCACTATGGCAAAGTTTGTACTATTTTCTGTTTGTTTTGATAAAATTATTAATTTTTGTTCATTAAATATACTGTCATTAAAATGTTAATATGAAAATATATTTTTAAAAATACAGAAACAAAATGATTTCACAAAGTAAAGATTCCGAAAGCATTGAAGAAGATCAGCATTATAATTTGATATATATTTACAGTAGTAAAAATATTTTCAAATGGTTTCATTATAAATATATGTGGACACCAAACTTTAATATATGATATTTACCATCTGAATGTCATGTCAACTGAAGGAAAAGTCATCCGGCGGTTTATTATCATGTTAGTTATTGTGTCTATTGTGTCTTTCGCCCCAACAACAGCATTTTCTTCCGTTATTGAAAAACTGTTGCTTTAATTACCTTGAACAAAACTGAAAGTCCTTAACAAGAACTTTGTCTCAAAATATATTCAGTAATTTTAGCGATTCTCATTTGCTACTTAAATCTACATTTTAAATAACATCAGATCAAATTAGCTCAGAATCAACTTTGCGGATCGTGCTAATTTCCACGTGCATCTTGAAAAGCGGACACGTTTTTTGAGCTAGTCTAGTGATTGAGAGGAAAATAAAATCTAAGGTGCTTTTTACCCCGGTGCGCCTTTAGCCCCGTTGTACCCTATATATATATAATATAATGTTTTGAGCACTGAATTTCAATGACTTTTTTGACTCCATTTGTTGATTTTATATATATATATATAATCAACAAATGGAGTAAAAAAAAAAAGTCGAAGAAATTCAGTGCTCAAAATATTTGGGATCACTAAAAGGCCACTCTATTGTGTTCAATTATCTGTGAAAAGTAAATGTATATAGTTGCAAATGACTGACTGTCGTATGTATGATGTCGTATGAACATATTTTAAGGCATGAAGAATTTTTTTTTCACGGAAAAAACTTTAAATATGTAATTTTGGTGATCAAAGATGAGTTTTAAGGTATACAATTATTGACTACAGGGGGACTTTAAGTTTTAGAGGACTAAATGTATATAATCACATGTTTTAATAAATAATGGCACTTCAAGCCAAGGGCTTGTGTTTTTTTATTGGAAACATCTATTATAAAAACACTTTTGGTTTAGGGCAGGGTCTTCACATTGTTCACAATGGAAATGCCAGTTATTGCTTGATCATCTCAAACTAATTTTTACACAAAAAATAAAGAACCAAAGCTAAAGTTGAGAATCTGAAATTCTGCTAAATATTCATTTTCCCTCTCAGATTAAATGCATTAAGTACATCAATAATGATTATTAAACTGTAACATTAATTGTTTAAACGACAAGCCTCATCAAGAGGTTTACATGCAATTGTCATTAAAGGGGTGGTATAATGCCCTTTTCACAGGATGTAAAATAAGTCTTTGATGTTCTTAGTGACGTTATGTATGTGAAGTTTTAGCTCAAAATACCCCACAGATTTTTATAGCATGTTAAAGTTGTCACTTTTTGAGGGTGACAACGCTTTTGTGTGTGTCCCTTTAAATGCAAATGAGCTGCTGCTCCCGGCACAGGGGGCGGAGCTTCAAGAGCTCTTGTCCTTTTACCTCACACACACATGCACTGAACATTTTCTAAAAACTTTTAGCCTTTTATGTTCAAACCGGAGTCAGACAAAGATGGAGAGACTCAAGAAGAAGCGACAACATGTAGAAGCAACAGGACATTTCTGAATGGTTAGTTGATGAATTTATGTAGCTGATGTGTAGTTATCTTCTAGTCATTGATTAGCATATTCTGTCTTGATAATCTATAAATCGTGTTCAGGGGGCGGGTTTATGTAAATTCTAGGGTTGGTGATGTCACTAACCCGGGAGGAATGTGGTGTAGTCTCTACCAGCCGTTTGTTGTAGTCCTTAAAAAGCGATTTCTTTAAAAGCAAATATCTCCCTTTGCTTTGAACTTTGAGTGTTGTAACTTTGCAGATGTTGTTTATGCTCAAACAGCAACATTACACACTAACTAAAGTTAGAAAAGTCAAATCATATTCAACCACCCCTTTAAAGGCGCTTCGATATTTTACTTAACCGCAGTCTTGAGGTGTAAAACACACATGGATGGATGAATGCTCAACATGTGAGGCCATGAATACTGAAAGTGCAGATTTCCCAGTTTGCCTTCTCTCTTTCAAAATTGGGAACATTTCTTGTTTAAAAGCAAATACGCCATTAAATATACTGTCATCATGAAGAATAACGTCTTGTTTTCTTGCTCTGAGAAGCTCTTTCCAGCATGTGATGTTCTGTCAAAACGACCTCATGCTACGAAGTTATTTCTGAAGCACACAGAAAAAGAAAGAAAGAAAACAATGAGTAGAAACATTATTCTAGAAGGCCTGGGAAAGTTTCTCTGCTGGAGTTTTGAGTCTCATGATTCGTCGGAAACACTTTCTATCTTCTTAGCAACAGCTGTAAGTTTGTAAATGTCGAGGCTATTAATATAATATAGCGCCCACACACTCCAATCAAACAGTGCACAGATTATTTTTCCCCCCAGGAACAGATAAAGTGCATGAATCTGTTTTTGTTTCTCGCAAGCAGGAATAAAATAAACTATGAATACATACAATCGTTAAAATCAAAATTTGCATTCAATTTAATTTAATTTCCTACCGTATCGGAGAGAAATGTTGATCTGCCAGTTGTGGGATTTTCTTCTGGAGAACTCTCATGTCTTCGTGTGTTTGAAATTTAAATAAAATGATGCATTTAAAAGTTAATGACCAAACTGTATCTTTACAAAAGTTCACAATGCTGTTGCAGACTAAATATGTGGATAACATTTAAGAAATATTTTTTCGTCAGGTTAGAGATTATTAATCCCTCAAACCTGTTTATCTATAATATTGTATTTACGAGCTGAACGCACATGAACGCCACCATAATATCGTAAATACGAGTGGGAAGCTCTTTCGGTCTATATGCCGGTCAGCGCACTAGCCATTATGTTTAATGGAAGGAGTCTAGGCGTGTTATCCAAGCATTAATGGCAAGGAAAGTTATATATGGGAGTTTTTGCGAAATTGACGTGTTTACATTGGGCGTATTTTCAATTCGCAATTTCAATTTGCCCAATCTGAAGGGTTAATGGAAACGCGGCTAGTGAGAAACATGGCGGAATAACACAGTACTTAAAGGTAGCCTATTTAGCAGTGATATTGTCAGGCTTTTCTATTTTACAGCGAAGTAAGCAAACTCCCTGCACAGAATATGATGGCATTATAATATTACAATGTAACAATAACATTTGCAGTGGCTTCATAAATTAATTAAAAACATAAAAAAGCAATGCACACCTGATGCACATTTCTTTGTTCTTCATTTTCTAGAACTAGAGTTTAAGAACCTTGCTGTATTTTTGTGTAATCAATTAAGAGAAAGTACACCATCTTACTCCAACGAAAGTGACTTGAACGCACATGACGTCGTAAACACGACTTAAAACCATAGACAGTAAAAGAAATGGACACAGCGACCCCACAGACTTCAACGGAGAAAAGTGAAGCTTCTCCTCCTGTCCATACGGTAATCTCTCTACTGTGCGACAGAGAGTCGCGTGGTTATGACGCAATCGTTAGCCTATTTTTACAAAAACTCTTTCTACGGGGCCACAACGTAAGATACAAGGCAATGGAGCCTTTTATACATTGTCGTGTTTCTTTAGAAATAAACAATGGATAAGTCTTTAAACGCCTCAGATGTAAAGTTATTCGCTGTCAATGTGACGCCAAAATGAATGGGAGTCAATGGAATGCTAACAGCAGGTGATGGCTTGCTAACCAATGGCGGCCGCAGGGAAGGTACGCTTTCCGGCTGCTGGATTACCCCCTTGCTTAAAACACATCACAAACCTCTTTACTTAACCGTCGGACTCGTGTGTCCGCCATGTTTGTAGTTTTTTTAAACACTTTTTATTCATGTTTGTAGTTCTAATCGAATCCTCGTCCAACGCGCAATGGGTTATGGGGCAATATTAGCCGTTAAAGTGTCCATGGATCCACACATCGGATTCTAACCGGAAAATAGAGACCATCCGGGTATCTTTGGAATATTGATTTCGACATACTATGATTTGGGACACACTTAGGTCCTGACCTAAACCACGCCCGAAACACTTGCAGGTTTGAAGATGAGTTAGACCTCAGTCCTAATACCAGGTACAGATCTTTTGTTTGTTGTTTTGGCCTTACTCGCTCCTGAAGAAAACGCATCTCTTTTTATGTTGGAACTGTTTGTTTAGAGTTATTTTTGCACTGTATATATATGGCCATCACTTGCTTGTTGTAAATAAATGTATTAGGAAACTAATTGGGTAACATTTGGGGACTCGAACGGGAGCTGAGATGGAGCTGAAACGTACATGTGATTTGCAATGGCATCAAAAAAGGATGAAAAGTTAGTTTGGAGGGCAAGCAAGTTTATACATTTAAAAATAATAATAATAATAATGGGGTTCCAGTCGAACTCTAGTGTTCTTGAGTGAATTTTAAAGAACCCAGAGAGGTTCGATTTAAGGAGAAATGTCTTAAATGGTCGCATAATACTTTCATGTTTAACAAGTTATTCAAATTTTTTACTACTGATATAGTATGTTTACAAGCTGTTGAATGCATAAAACTTACTTAAAAGTTAAAATGAATTAAACTAAATCCTGAAAAGGTTCTATATATATATGATCGCTTTAAGATTGTAAATAGAGTGAGTCTGAGAGAAAGACAGAAACACAGCATTACTTGCCGGATAGTTTTCCAGAGAACGAGAGAGGATTGTGGAGGCCGAATGCGTCATTCTGAGAAATCCCTGCGGTGTTATGAAATGTATGAAACTGCGTAAGACTGTTCTGGCAAACACTTCACTGGACTGTCCTGATGGAATTGGGGTGTTATGCTTTATGATTCTTTAGAAATCATTCTAGTAGGATTTGCTGCTCAAGAAACATTTCTGAGTTGTGCTGCTTCATATTTTTGTGGAAACCGGGATACATTTCCATTCAAAAGTTTGGGGTACATTATTATTAAAATAATAATAATAATATATTCAAAAGTTTGGGGTACATTATTATAAAAATATATATATATATATATATATATATATATATATATATATATATACTTTATTGCATTAAATTGATCAAAAGTGACAGTAAAGCCCAATATATATATATATATATATATATATATATATATATATATATATATATATAAAATATTATTATTATTATTACTATTTTTATTTTTTATTATTATTATTTTAATAATAATGTACCCCAAACTTTTGAATGGAAATGTATCCCGGTAATATATATATTTATTGCATTAAATTGATCAAAAGTGAAGGTAAAGGCATTTATAATGTTACAAAATATTCTATTTCATATAATTGCTGTTCTTTTGAACTTTTTTTAACTAAAAATATTTATTTTGCTTCTAAAATATGAAGCAGCACAACTGTTTATAACATTGATAATAATCATAAATGTTTCTTGAGCATCAAATCATCATATTAGAGTGATTTCTGAAGGATCATGTGACACTGAAGACTGGAGTAATGATGCTGAAAATTCAGCTTTGATCACAGGAATAAATTACAGTTTTTAACTAAATTATACTATATATTCACATAGAAAACAGAGGCATCTTTCAGAAATAAAACTCCATGATGCATTTTTGTGAATGTGAAAAATATACTTCCACGTGAGTTGATCTGGACAACAAACAAAAATATCAAGAGGAAATTGTAAACATCAGCTTGTTACTTTCCAAGCATTTCTTTCCCCCCTATTTTTGTTTATGTTCTCCGTCTGGTTTATGATAGAATGGGATGCTGTTTCCAAGAGCCGACCAATCAGAGCGCTGCATCTGTCACATGACACACACACACACACACACACACACACACCTGTGCACACAGCTCCCAGTTTCCAGCTTCTCCAGGATGCTGATAAGAGAATCCTTATAATTGTTTACGGAAAACCACACTAATTACTGACTCATATCCAAGCTAACTGTACGAGGACATCGTTTCGGTTGTTTTGGTCAATATACTGACCATCAAACTTCCACATAAATACAATCAGCTCTCATATTTTTTTCCTGAGAACCAAAGTGACTCAGTATGTATACATAACAGCAGGTTTCAAGCACCCCTTCCAGGAAACAGGCATACCTGTGCGCAAATACTACAGTAATGCAAGCAAATAAACCATAAAATGTGCACAATAAATCATGATGTTAGCCTGGAAGAGAGGACACATGACTGGCGAGACCTACGGTAAACACCAAATAACATGGCAGACGGTTCAGATCGATCATCGTTAGCTGTGGGAAATCAACTTTCCATTTTAGCCTGACTGCCTCGTGCCATTTTTATTATTATTATTATTTGTATTTTTTAATATATGTCTACATTTTATTTATGTTATCATTGTAGCTGTTTTAGTACAAAAAAAATGAAATATATAAGTTATTTTATTTCAGTTAAATTTTATTCTTTTTTTGTGCATTTTTTGCATAAAGTAACGAATGTTCTTTTGTTTTATGGTTATGGTTTTAGTTATAACTCAATGCACAAAAAAAATATATATATATATGTTTCACACGATATGATTTGTTTTTCTTTTTAAAGCAACAATTCTGAAAACCTCATGTCAGATATTTAGTAAACATGACAGTCATGCTGGTTTTATGAAAGCCAGAGGATTTCTCCACGCTTTCCAGTTGTTATGTATAATAAATCAATGGGCTTTTCAGGATGTTCACTGTGGAAATTGTTCCCATAAATTATGGATGAACAATGTTAGGTAAGTCAACATGAGAACACAGTCGGGCCATTCTTGGAAAACACTTTTCATGTGAAAAGCAACATGACAAGATAAAGGGGAATGAGGAGACACAAAATAAATAAACAAGCGGTATTTTTCAACTGTAATCCTGCATAAATATGACGACTTAATTGATGTGCATTGAAATCAACCACAGATATCGAGCCAATGCCTATTTTCCCCAGTTGTCCACTGAATTCCCCGACAAATTGCACACTTTGAGGTACAGTACTGTGCAAAAGGCTTAGGCATGTCAGTATTTTCACACACAAAACAAATCATTTTGCCATTAATTGTAATAATCCAGTGAGATTTTTGCATGATCAAGGAGTCTGACAGCAGCCGGTATGATCTGATCTCACCATCATCGAGTCCGTCTGTGATTACATGAAGAAACAGAAAAAACTGAGGCAACGCTTGAAGAAAACTTCCTGCAAAGCTGCATTAATGTGAAAAGTTTTAGGCACTTGTGTAAAAATGCAGTAAAGTGAGGATGCTTTCAAATATAATGTCATAAATAGTTTTTTTTTTTTTTTAATCAATTAACTTCTATTAACTAATGTAATTGCAGACGGACTCAGATCATACCGGCCGCTGCACTGTCAACCCGAATAAGTTAGCAAAAAAAAATTGAGACAATAAGTTACATACATTTTTTAAGTTAAGAAATTCAAAGTTTAAGTAAGCACAACACATTATATAACATTTAATTTGAGCATTTACTCTCCCTTTGCATGTCATGGCAAAGCATGCTGGGAAATAGAAATTCCAGTTAAAGTTTCAGTTAAATTAAAGTTAGTCTAAATTAAAAGAATCGAGTTCACAAAACTCAAAACGATAAAACAATTCAGATTACTTAAAATGTGTCAGTTTCGTGAACTCAAAAGAAAAAGAAGGTTCTACATACTCATAAAAGTTGATTTGTTTGAACTAATTTGTTTAATTTAAGTTGGCTCTACTCAAACCAATTAATTATTTTGAGTGTTAGGGTCAATTATTTTAGTTTACAGTGTTTTAGACTCCTTGTGCGTACAAAAAATATCACTGGATTAATACAATTAAAGACCAAATCAAATACAAGAGATGTAAACTGATATTTCCTACTAACACATTACTTTAAAAGATATCAATAACTGGCATAAAACCACTTTTTTTGTGTGAAAATACTTACATGCCTGAGACTTTTGCACATTACATCATTCAAACAGGAGTTATGAAGCTAAAAGTTTAATACCAAAGGTCAGAAATGCCTTTAACCTTGAAGGATAACAAAAGTAGTCTCAGCAGGAACCATTAATCATGATTTATCACACTAGATAATGTTTGCATATTTCAAACAGGCCCTTAAACCCCTTCCTTGAATTAAGTCGTGTTGTGACAGCTTGTAAAAAAGATTCACACCAACAAATCAAATCTGCATTGAGTTCTCAGTATAACATCTGAAACAAGTTAATCAGTAACAATGAAAAACATGTACAGTATGGGAAAATATCCTTTATTGGGATATTTCTGTGAGAAAACGTCCATGTTGTTCACACTGCAACAGTTAATGCATTGAAATAGTTCTGTAGTCAAGTTGTCCTTCTATACAACACTTTACAATAATCCCAGTGCATTAACTGGTAACACCTTAGATCAGGGAACATTATCCACTATAGTTTATAGTGTGTGTGTGTGTGTGTGTGTGAGAGAGAGAGAGAGAGAGAGAGAGAGAGAGAGAGAGAGACAGAGAGAGAGAGAGACAGAGAGAGAGAGAGAGTTTGTTTGTTTTTTTGTTTGTGTGTGTGTGAGACAAAGAAAGTGTGAGTGTGTGTTTGTTTGTTTGAGTGTGTGTGTGTGTGTGTGTGTGTGTGTGTGTGAGAGAGAGAGAGTGTGTGTTTGTTTGTTTGTGTGTGTGTGTGTGTGTGTGTGTGTGTGTGTGAGGAGAGAGAGAGTGAGTGTGTGAGTGTTTGTGTGTGTGAGAGTGTGTGTGTGTGTGAGTGAAAATATGATTCAAATAATGTAGTTTTAATGTGAGTTTTATTATCACTATAGTTGCTTATTAGCATTATTTTAATGTTTATTAGTAATTATAAAGCACATATTAATGCATAACGTGTGAGCAGGAACGAGGCAGAGAGTGAGAATCCAGAAGCAAACAAGTTTATTAGAGAAACACAAACAAAGAATAATCCAATCAAAGAACAAGAGAATGAATCCACAAAGAGAAGAACGACCGATAAACAACAACAGAAGGTTTAAATAGACAGGTTAACAAGAGACAGGTGTCAGTCATTAGTAGTCATGGGAACTAATGAGGGTAACTATGGCAACAAACAAGACAGGCAAGACAACAAGGGAAACAGGAACCAAACACAGAAACAATGGGAATGTATTGTAAAGGGTTAACATTTTGGTGAACTGGTGACTAAGACAACATACAGGACATGCAAATAAATGTTGTTTTCAGCCAGTGTCATTGGCTCTCAGTGAATCCCCCCCTCGTGTGTTTACAGACTCTGTTGTCACGAATGTCAGCGCCGTATGATTGGTCTCACGCTGAAGGATTTCACACACATGGAGTGAGACTCATGAAAGATGGACTGCACTTCTAATGCTGTCATTTGTTCATTGAAAGGCAATAAGGGAAACATGCATAAACTGTAAACTAATAAACTTGAGAGGAGATTTGATAAAAGGAGCAGTTGCTTTGCATAATGAGCTGTCGGTGTTTCTGATTGGACGAGGAGCACATGCTTCAGTAACCAGGCAGATTTTCCAGAAGATTAATATAAAAGCGTGTGTGTGTGTGTGTGTGTGTGTGTGTGTGTGTGTGTGTGTGTGTGTGTGTGTGTGTGTGTGTGTGTGTGTGTGTGTGTGTGTGTGTGTGTGTGTGTGTGTGAATTGACTGGAAAAAGGTCATGATAGATAGATAGATAGATAGATAGATAGATAGATAGATAGATAGATAGATAGATAGATATTGTAATATGATAGATAGATAGATAGACAGACAGACAGACAGACAGACAGACAGACAGATAGATAGATAGATAGATAGATAGATAGATAGATAGATAGATAGATAGATATTGTAATATGATAGATAGATAGATAGATAGATAGATAGACAGACAGACAGACAGACAGACAGACAGACAGACAGACAGACAGATAGATAGATAGATAGATAGATAGATAGATAGATAGATAGATAGATAGATAGATAGTCACTGTATATATGGATCAAGTTGGAATTGTCACTTGATTGTAGATTCACTAACACTCAAAAAGTATAAATATCAAAACCATGATGGGCTACTATTATAATTTAGATCAAGAGGAGACGCGAGAGAAAGGAAACCCGTTGCAAATGTAAACAGGTTATAGATGATGATATTATATTTGAGTCATGACTGTGATCAGAGGCTGACTAATAACACAACTCTCAATAAAACAACCCCGCAGACCCCGAATGAAATGAACATGGTGTATCCCGTGAAGATTTCAATCTAAACAAGTGCACTTCTGATTAAATAATCCCTCTGGATAACAGCATTGTTCTGTTGAAACACAGACCCAGAAAAACAAATGAACAAATGATTCTGTCATGTTACAGTGGAGGCGAGCGTATGATCTCAATAACTCTCTGTTCACAATGAACATTTGTTTATCTCATGAAAATTTGATGGAGAAAACACCACGCAGCTCACACTTTATTGAAGGATTTGTTATAATAATAGTGTCAGACAGAGGAACTTTCCAAAGGCGAGAAACATGGAAACAACATAAATTATGCAGAGAGGAAAACACCGAAGGCGGGAACGTGAAGAAAGAAAATCAATAAATGCATGCCGTCAGCTGTTCAGCTGCTGGTGAGCTGTTCTTGTGTGTGTGTGTGTGTGTGTGTGTGTGTGTATGAGAGAGTGTGATTCACTGTGTGTGTGTGTGTGTGTGTGTGTGTGTATGAGAGAGTGTGAGTCACTGTGTGTGTGTGTGTGTGTGTTACTGGCCAGTGCAAGAGATAATTCATGTGACTTTAATGAGCTGATTGATCACAGTGACATCATCATCAGCAGAGGCGTCACACGCGTGTTCATTTGCACATACGTGTCCAACATGTTTATATAGATCGATAAAATGACTCCAGGTTAAAAATGAATGTGTATTTTACTACCACACGTCTGTATCTATAATATCTATAATAACTCCCATTGAGACATGAAACAAACACAAGCTAGAGACAGATGAAGGAAAGCCCTGTTGACTCTCCTCTGTTCCCAGAGAAGCTCATAATCTCATAACGTGGACACACACACACACACACACTGATGATGGAGTCCACGCATCACTGAGATCAAAGACACGTCGCCGCTGACGACGGTATACAGACCATAATCTGATCAAATCCTCTCAACATATTCAGAGATCAGTTTAGCAGCTCTGAAGCGATGCTGAGGCGGGTTCAGAAATTGCAGCACTTGTTTTTCCTTTGAGTTTATTTGCTTCAGACTAAGTTAAATCTTCAGTGTCTCACATGTGGACGACGGCACGAGGCAACGTCGGGAAGAGATAATTCACATAATGTAGTTTTAATGTGGTTTTATTAGAACATATTTCTCTAAAACTGAAACCATGTTTATGTTGCTACAAACAAGTCCTCGGATTCTCTACTTATTACCTGGAAAAGACTCTGTGTGTGTGTGTGTGTGTGTGTGTGTGTGTGTGTGTGTGTGTGTGTGTGAGAGTGTGTGCTTGTGTGTGTGAGAGAGAGTGTGTGTGTATGTATGAGTGCGAGTGTTTGTGTGTGTGTGTGTGTGTGTGTGTGTGTGTGTGTGCGCGCGAGTGAGTGTGTGTGTGTGTGTGTGTGTGTGTGTGTGTGTGTGTGTGTGTGAGTATAAGTATGTGTGAGTGTGTGCGTGTGCTTGTGTGTGTGAGAGTGAATGTGTGTGAGAGTGAGTGTGAGTATAAGTATGTGTGAGTGTGAGTGTGTGTGTGAGAGAGAGTGTGTATGTGTGTGTGTGTGTGTGTGTGTGTGTGTGTGTGTGTGTGAAAAGATTATTCAAATAATGTAGTTTTAATGTGGGTTTTATACCACCGGTTGAGTGGCCTGACTTCTACACCGACCCGATAGAGAAACTGAGCGTCAAGAGAAACTGATGGTATAAATCTTTAGATGCCTATAACTGTACTAAATAGTCACAAGACTTGTGTGGTAGCCTACGATCCGCAGTTCTGCCGAGCCAGCGCCACGGCCAGACAGAAGACGACAATGTAAAGATGTCACAGTGTCTGGTTTGTGTTTCCCTGGGTAACCACTAGAGGTCTCTTTCCCATACTGTCACCATTACTTCATGAACTACATTTCCCAACATCCTGCTCTGTCACTCATTGATTCATTGCACACAGCTGTCTCCCGTCACCTTGTCAGTATCTGTGTGTATATATTCCTGTTTGTTTCAGTGTTTGTCACGGAGTCGTTGTTTGATGTCACCACACCTCTGAAGTTTGGATTGCTAATATGGATTTTGACCCTTGCCTGGATGACTACGAATTGGATTGCCCTTTAATAAATACTGCACTTGGATCTACCCTTTTCCCGTGTGTGTTCCGTGACAAAAGAGTGACCTTACGGTGCAATTTTAATGATGTGAATATTTTCTAGAAATGAAAATTCCAGATACAGCATATTCATTTTTTAACTATGTATTTGATTACCCTTTCTTACCAGGTTCTTCAAAAAGTCTAGTCACAATCAATCAAAACAATGTATACAATCATAGATGATTCACAAATAATCACAATAATTTAGAAAACATTATACGATAAAATTTCAAATTGGAGCCTGTACTCCGTCGATTCTTGCACCCAGCAACACAACAAGACATTTAATAACAATAATTATTATTCCTTATTATGTAGCCGAATCTGTGCTGGTTTGTATTGGCCGCCTCCATTTTTCCCTTTGTTTTGCCACCAGCTAACGCCGTGACGTAACTGTGATGTCGACTCGAAATTGGTCTATAGCACTGCTCTATTTTTAGCTTCTGATAAGGTGTTTTTTCACACCCAGAAATAGCTAGCAATCTCATTAGCTCCTTCACGAGGTCTTCCGGGGGTGTATCTGTCACTGCAATCACAACACACACTTCAACATAAATACACACACACGTCACATTAAGCTAATGTCTCAATAACATCCATACTTTTGCCTCCACAACAACAAGGGCTGCACATTCGTAAATGTTTTTCCATTCATTCTCCAGAAGTTGTTTACATGTCCGGTTCATTGCAATACGGCCTGTTTTGAATTAAGAATGAACTCATTAGGCTATATTGGTCTGACAAAGCCGACATACTGATCTACTAATTAAGCTTTTTCTTCTTCTGAGCCGAAATTTAGACAGTCGCTGCGTCCCAATTCGCCTACTCATACTACGCCCTAAAAGTGTTTTTGAGAAGAAAAAGTACACACTGTAAGACTTGAGAAATTAGATAAATGCCAGGCAGTCTACTTGAGGAACGACCACTCCCTGAAAGGACAAAGGACCTTTCTGGAAATTAACATTTGAACTCGCACCATCATTCGAGATGCAAGTCTCACCTAAGCAATCCTAATCTACATTTCTTCCCCTCTTCCCCCATCCCTCATGCTGAGATCACCAAAATTCACCCAAGAATCTATATGGTTTAATGTGAATAATTATCATACAGTATTACACGTTTGGTATCGTTTGAAATGTCTCAGTGCGACTGGTACAAAGGTCTCATTCCCAAAGGAGTAAAACAAAAGGTAATAAGGTTTTTAAGAGTTTATAGATAACTGGCACACAGAGGAGGGTTGGTCTCTAGACAAATGGTCTCCTTCTCCCAAAAGGTGTCAACTCTGAATGTAAATTCCCATTGTTAGCAGATGTTTCCATGTGAAAGAAGTTTCTGTCTATATAATGAAATGCAACTAGAGGATCAGGGCGGTTCTGTACCTCAGATCAGCCCGTGAATGCTGAGAGCCGCCGGGACTAATGTCGGGTTCGCATCTCTTCTCTTTATTCCAGAGCATTTGATCTTTTGTATTGATTATCTTTGAATTGATTATGTTATTGGCATGATACATTTACCTGACATAATAAATTGTAAACATTTGATTTTGTTCTACAGACTCTGGCATTATTTTCAGTAAAGAGTTAAAAAAGAATAGTCAAACATTCGCTCACTTTTAATGATGCACAGATATCATTAAAACCTTTTCATTTATGGAGTCAGATGAAATAACGAGAAAATACATATAAGAAAAAGTATTACATTTAATCAAAAATACTTTGCCATGAGAAAAGACAGTAACACGCAGAGACCTTCCCCGATGACTGTTCTCCATTGGGCCGATTGAGCGCGGGCTTACAATACTTTTGAGTGTGAAGCAGAAGAGTAGGCAAGCTTTGGGACAAACTACTTCGTCATAATTGCGTCTTTAATGGACACTCTGTCGCTTAGTTACGTGCAACCTGTCACTGTTTAAACTGCCCTGTCAATCATCTTGTCACAGTTAAAATCCTCCACATTCAATTAAAATTAATTTCATACCGTTTTGGAGAGAAATGTAGTCGCACGTTGATCTGCCAGTCATGGGTCTTTCATTCGGAGAACTCTCCTCATGTTTGCATAATGATGCATTTTAAAGTTCACAATGCATCGTTATAAAAGTTCACAGTGCTGTGTTAGATTAAATATAACGTGCATATATATTCGTCAGGTTAGATAGGCTACTGATTATTAATCACTCAAACACGCTTATCTAAACCACTCTGCTTAACCGTCGGTCTCGCACATCCGCCATTTTTGTAGTTTTTTAACACTTTATTCGTGTTTGTAGTTCTAACTGAATCCTTGTCCAACGCGCAATGGGTTGTGCGTGATGTTAGCCATTAGAGTGTAAACAGATCTCCAATTCGGATTCTTACCGGGAAAAGTAAACCAACCGGGTATCTTTGGAATACTCATTTCAACATAGGCTACTATGATTTGGGACACACTAATTCTAATTTCGAATACTATTTGGGACGAATAGTATGCGAATTGAGACGCAACAAATATCTCCTCCTAGAGCTTTAAACTTGGCTAAGACCTTCAGACTTTTCTGACTGTCTAGCAACATGAGAATTCATGTAAACAACAAGGTCAAAACATACAATGTGCTAATTCCTGCTAACAATGTGATAAATCATATTAGCAACATGCAAATTCGTGCTAGCAACATGCTAACACATGCTAGCATCATGCTAATGTTTCTAACAGTGTTAAATAATGCCAGTAATGTGTTAAATCATGCTTAGCAAAATGTTAATTCATGCTAACAACATGTTAGCAACATGCTAATTAAAGCTAAAACATGCTAGCAACATGCCAAACCATGTTAACATGTTAATTCATGATAGCAACCTGTTAAAACATGCTATAAAAACATGTTAAATCATGCTAGCAATGTCTTTCTCACTTTCTCTTTCTACTTTACTAAATTTAACGCTTATAAAACATTCAAACTTGTCAAGCTTTGTCAAGCCAACATCGAAGTTTGTCCCAGCAAACTTTACTCATCTTGTTTTATATAATTATAATAATTTGTTACATTTCTAAAGCAATTTTGTCGACACTCAAAGCACTTATATATCACTACATATTTATTTCATGCCAACCCATTTCTAAACAAAACTCATGGATGAGTGAATGCAAATGAAAGAGGTTATTATACATTAATGGGTTTCTGAAGTTTGTTATTTTTATGGAGCGTGAGTAGGTGTGTTTGTTAAAGAGAAATATGACAGATGGTGTTGAAAGGTGAAGAGTACAGAAAAGTACAAAAGTACTGTTAAAAAGGTCTGTGAAAACAATAATGAATAGAAAGAACACACACAAAAAAATAGAGTAACTGATGTTTGAAACTAAATGAAACTGTGTGAAACGTTCTGATGGCATTAATGAGGTGAATAATTGCATGAGGTCTGTGTTCACTATGTTCTCGGCTTATGCCATGATTCATAAGGAGGCTTTTTCCTGAATTAACAAAACTAACAGATGCTTTTTGAACAGCCGTGCTGAGCTCTGTTTGTTTCTTCTGTTAAAGGCACTTTTTGTACAGATGAAAACAAAAGAAGTAAAAGAACAAGGAAAAAAACAGCTATATATTTAACGTGCAAAGAAAAATACAATGAAAAATTACACAATTAAAAACTTGGCCAGTGATTTAACAAAGATAATATACCAATTAAATATAACCATGAAGACTTTTTTAAAAAACATTTTTATTCAGTAATTTACTTCTGTGCCACACTAATGCAATGTCTTTGAATTATCTATAATTTTCTTTGCAAATATTTGATAACATATGGGATTAATTGCAATTTATTCTATTTACTGTGATCACCATATCATATTAATTCAATTGGAATTTTTAATAAACTGACAGTCCTACAAAAAGCATAAACTAGAAGTTTCAAAATGTTTGTACCACATCATCCTTGATCTCACGGTTGCCCATTTTCGTATTATTACCCTATATATATATATAGTCTGTATATTGAAGATTGAAGAAGATATGTATATGGTAACAGTCATTGAAGCGAGTTGTAGTTGATGAAGATGAAGATGAAGATCTCACCTACAGTGGACTATGTTACAGAAAGTTAGACAAGGACAAAGAAAACATGAGGACTATAAATACCAGGGGGGTAATCGAGCTCTCGATTTCCGTACCACCCCCGGCGGCCACCATTGGCTATCAAGCCATCACCTGCTGTTAGCATTCCATTGACTCCCATTCATTTTGGCGTCACTTTGACAGCGAATAACTTTACATCTGAGGCGTTTAAAGACTCCATTTGTCCATTATTTATTTCTAAAGAAACACGACAATGTATAAAATGCTCCATTACCTTGTATCTTACGTTATGGCCCCGTAGAAGCAGTTTTTGTAAAAGTAGGCTAACGATTGCGTCATAACCACGCGACTCTCTGGAAATTACCGTATAGACAGGAGGAGAAGCTCGCAGTCAATCGGGGGGACGTGGAGGCATAAAGTCCGATAAAGTCAAGGGAGAAGCCCATAAAGAATCATAAAGTTGCTCCTGCTCCTAGCTCATGGACAGCTCCTACTCACACTCTCCGTCTCTGCAAGATTCGGAAGGGAATGATTCAGATTTTTCTTGGCACAGCTCCTAGAAGACTTACAACTGTCAGACAGGCTGCTCACGTCACATCCACGTCATCAAGCTCAGTTTGAGTCTGCGCAGTTCGCTCGGCAATCAGGAAATGAGTGCTTCTAATTTGCTTCACTTTTCTCTGTTGAAACCTATGGGGTCGCTGTGTCCAGTTTATATACTGTCTATGATAAATACTAACAGACTAATGAGCTAACAAGACACACCTGAGAGCAATGAGACAAGGAACCAATGACAGAACAGAACTGAGAAACCACATGACTAAATCAACCAATCAAATCAACTTCAATGGGGTCCAACGGTTTGAAGGTCCAAAATGCAGACCTTGGAAAGGTCACGCGTGACGCAGGCGGTAAATGTGGAGTAGTAAAGTGCTAAATAATGCTAGCAACATGAGAATTCATGTTAACAACAAGGTCAAAACATACAATGTGCTAATTCCTGCTAACAATGTGATAAATCATATTAGCAACATGCAAATTCGTGCTAGCAACATGCTAAAACATGCTAGCATCATGCTTAATGTTTCTAACAGTGTTAAATAAGCCAGTAATGTGTTAAATCATGCTTAGCAAAATGTTAATTCATGCTAACAACGTGTTAGCAACATGCTAATTAAAGCTAAAACATGCTAGCAACATGCCAAACCATGTTAACATGTTACTTAATGGTAAAATAACATGTTAGCAAAATGGTAATTAATGTTAAAACATGCTAGCAACATGTTAATTCATGATTAATGAATCATGAATTAACATGAATTAACGGTAAATGTGGAGTAGAGCGAAAAACTCCATCTCATTTTCTCCTCTAACTTCTAAAACGTTCGACATTGTTGATTTACCTTTTATTTATTTATTTATTAACTTAGTCTTTGCACGTTCACTTTGTAAACACTGGGTCGGTACTTCCTCATACGTCACACTTGACCTGTCCAACGTGATTACGTAATGTGTGGCGCATCACAGCTAGTGCAAGACGAGCATTTGTGGTTAAAAGTATATAAATTTTGTTATGAACTGAGCAATGGTTTGTCTAGATAAGACTCTTATTCCTCGGCTGGATCGTGTCGAGACTTTGAAGCTGCACTGAAACTCACATCTGGACCTTCAACCCGTTGGACCCCATTGAAGTCACTATATGGAGAAAAATCCTGGAATGTTTTCCTCAAAAACCTTCATTTAATTTCGACTGAAGAAAGAAAGACTTGAACATCTTGGATGACGTGGAGGAGAGTAAATTATTAGGAAATTTAAATTCTGAAGTGAACTAATCACTTTAAACAAAACCCCAAAACCATACTAAAATAAATAAATAAAATTAAAAAAAATCTTTCTTTTTTTTTTAAATTTTATTTATAAAAGCCACATTTTAAGAACATTTCAAGGATGTATTCTAGGCTCTGTTGGAGTCCGTGTGTGTTTTGATTGAGTCTTATCTGAAGAGTCTTGATTACGGAGGACTCGGCATTCCCATGAGGCAGAACTTTATCCGAGTTACGCTTTACTGACGCCAAAACAAACCCTCACACGCACACACACACACACACACACACACACACACACACACACACACGCACGCATCTCTCTGTGGCTCAAAAGAGTGCTGTCGCTGACTGTGTGTGTGTGTGTATGAGATCCGTCCGTGTGAATGTAAAGAGTCCTGTTCAAGACTCATGATGATCAAAGCTGAGACTCTTCAAAGCTGGAGATCTGGAGACGCTCACTTCACTTTAATGCCCTTCATGTGGAGCTGGTTAAGGGTTTTGAGTATGATGACAACACATAGCCTACTGTATATAAAAATACACAAAATAAGCCTAATAATTCACTAATATATATTTAAAGGTGCCCAACGGATCTTGATAGCTCCACCTCAAAATTCACAAACCCACTAGCTGCCTCCGAAATCACAGACTTCCCTACTATATAGTAGACGAAAAACAGTATGTGACAAAAGCTACACTCACCTAAGGGATTATTAGGAACACCTGTTCAATTTCTCATTAATGCAATTATCTAATCAACCAATCACATGGCAGTTGCTTCAATGCATTTAGGGGTGTGGTCCTGGTCAAGACAATCTCCTGAACTCCAAACTGAATGTCAGAATGGGAAAGAAAGGTGATTTAAGCAATTTTGAGCGTGGCATGGTTGTTGGTGCCAGACGGGCCGGTCTGAGTATTTCACAATCTGCTCAGTTACTGGGATTTTCACGCACAACCATTTCTAGGGTTTACAAAGAATGATGTGAAAAGGGAAAAACATCCAGTATGCGGCAGTCCTGTGGGCGAAAATGCCTTGTTGATGCTAGAGGTCAGAGGAGAATGGGCCGACTGATTCAAGCTGATAGAAGAGCAACTTTGACTGAAATAACCACTCGTTACAACCGAGGTATGCAGCAAAGCATTTGTGAAGCCACAACACGCACAACCTTGAGGCGGATGGGCTACAACAGCAGAAGACCCCACCGGGTACCACTCATCTCCACTACAAATAGGAAAAAGAGGCTACAATTTGCACGAGCTCACCAAAATTGGACAGTTGAAGACTGGAAAAATGTTGCCTGGTCTGATGAGTCTCGATTTCTGTTGAGACATTCAGATGGTAGAGTCAGAATTTGGCGTAAACAGAATGAGAACATGGATCCATCATGCCTTGTTACCACTGTGCAGGCTGGTGGTGGTGGTGTAATGGTGTGGGGGATGTTTTCTTGGCACACTTTAGGCCCCTTAGTGCCAATTGGGCATCGTTTAAATGTCACGGCCTACCTGAGCATTGTTTCTGACCATGTCCATCCCTTTATGACCACCATGTACCCATCCTCTGATGGCTACTTCCAGCAGGATAATGCACCATGTCACAAAGCTCGAATCATTTCAAATTGGTTTCTTGAACATGACAATGAGTTCACTGTACTAAAATGGCCCCCACAGTCACCAGATCTCAACCCAATAGAGCATCTTTGGGATGTGGTGGAACGGGAGCTTCGTGCCCTGGATGTGCATCCCACAAATCTCCATCAACTGCAAGATGCTATCCTATCAATATGGGCCAACATTTCTAAAGAATGCTTTCAGCACCTTGTTGAATCAATGCCACGTAGAATTAAGGCAGTTCTGAAGGCGAAAGGGGGTCAAACACAGTATTAGTATGGTGTTCCTAATAATCCTTTAGGTGAGTGTATATGTCCAAATTCCCAGTACTGATAAAAGAGTAGGCAAGAAAGCACCTGGATGACCGACTACTTCCAGCGAGATATGGTGTGCATATGATACTCTATAGAACATACTTTTTTAGCAGCCCTGAAGTGATTACTCAAATTCAAAACAAGTACCTACTCGTGGACACGCCCCTCACAGCTGATTGGCTACAAGTGTCAACAGCGTTTCTCAGAATTCGCTTACTGCACCTTTAAATGTGTATAACACGTGCAAGTGTGTCTATATAAAATTGTTTTTATTTTAGAAAAAAAATTGTGTTTAATATGAATGTGATTTGATTCATTTACAATATGACCATGTAATGTGTACAAAATCTCTTTAAAAACTCACAAATAATAATAATAAGGGTAACACTTTACCATGTTAATTTCAACATTTACTAATACACTATTAAAATCAAAAGTTGTATATGTTAATATTATTTAATGGACCTGAGCTGTTTGTTTTTTTATTAACTATAAATACTGTAATAAATGTATTGCTCGTTGTTTAGGTCTAAATTATTTTTTAAGCTCCTGATTATTTCAAGCCAACATTAAAAAAAACCCTGTGGTGAAAATACAGCTTTTAATGTTGTTTATGTGTCTATGTGGTGTTTTTAATGTGAATGTGTTAAAAAACACGCTTTGAAATCGCTGGTGTTTCTGACGTCACAAACTACCTTGTAACCAATCAGATCAACGTGTGATCGTCAGCGAGTGGATCTCTGAGCTGAGTGAGTGAGTGGAGGCGGGGCTCATTTGCATATTCATAGAACCGCGCGTACTAAATGAGGCAAGGGTGTCGAGTTACATTCAAGATATTTTAAGGCATGAAGAATTTTTTTTCAAGGATAAAACGTTTAATTATGTCATTTTAGTGATCAAAGAGGAGTTTTAAGGGATAAAATGATTGACTACAGGGCGACTTTAACAGTTTGAGTGGCACATTGAGTGTTCGTGAATCAGTCGCAACTTCAGAATACATAAATCAATATAGTAATATATAATAATTAAATAAAATATGATATGATTATGACCCCTGCAAGATGGTCTGAGTCTCTGCGTCTGCTGAGAGTTGATCATTGCTGTTATCAAAGACTGTTCCTGCTGTATAATTGCTCGTTAGAGACATGGATGATTCACAGGGCTAAATGTGGATCCTGTTGACTAACTCGCTCTATTAGACACAGACCGATGTATTTTACAGGTCTGATTTCACATTGGACAGAGCTTCTCCTTATGAAAAAGTAGTTCGGTTAATTGCATTAAATGTGCATGTGTAGTGCACTCTAAATCTAAAAAAAAAAGTAAAAACTGTATTGCGAATAATACAATATTAATGAAATAAAAGGCCACTTAAGAGTAGAGACTGCGGCTACACTATTACGACTGATTAAAACACACTTACTGTAAGTACACGTTTAAAAGTGCACTCTGTAATGATGTTGAATTAAACATTTTACTTTAAAGTATGCTTTTAATGATTATGTTTTTAAAAAAGAACACTTATTTTGATGTGTTGACTTACTTGATCATCCGCTGGGTCATGATGTGTCCGGTTATGTGACACATTTACACAAATTAGCTTTTATTAATGGATTTAGGTTAATCATATTTGTTTTTGAAACACACTCAGAGTGTGTGTGTGTGTGTGTGTGTGTGTGTGTGTGGGTGGATGGATGAAGGGGGAGTTGACAATCTGTTGCACCAAGGGAAGGTCACTGAGGAAAACTAGCCTGTGCTTCAATTCTCTGGGTCATTAGATAAGTAACCGGCCTCCAACTGTCCATGATATTACACACACACACACACACACACACACACACACACACACACACACACACACACACACACACTGTCTGGAGGAACAGATAAACATGTGCAAATGCAACTCACTGTCACACATGCCAAAATATATCCATCACGGCACAGATTTTATTGAAATAATAACATGCACACACTCCTACATAACCACACACACACATTGTCATGTTTAACCATGACAGTTTCCTTGGTAACACTTTTACAATCAGGTTTTATTTGTTAACATTAATAAACTGCATTAGTTAACTTAAACTAACAATAAAAAATACTTATGCAGCATTTATTAATCTTACTTACAGTTAATTTCTGTTAATGTTAAAAAAAATCTAAAAAGTAAACATGTATTCTTCTGCTGATCCTTAAGCAAGACCTTAAAGTGATAGTATTGAACATAAAAGAAGATATTTAGAAAAATATGAGGAACCAAACAGTTTATGGACCCCGTTGACCTCTATTTGATCTCAAAACTGCATTAAAAACAGCATTTATTTCCAGTAATAACCAATGCCACTGCGAATGCTTTCTGGATGATCACGTTTTCTCAAGCGTAGGAGAGAGAGGTTGAGATGACTTTAATTCCTTCATGTCAAAGACTGACGCGCAGGTCCATCATATCAATGCTGGAAAACAACAGTTTTTTTCCACTGCTTACTCACAAAATCTGAAACCTGACACTCAAACACCAGAACCACACACCAAATCTGCAAAACCATACACTAATTCTCAGCCTCTGACTCTTCCACTTTTTGCAAACATGAACTAAATGACATAAACATTTGCGTGAAACACTTCAATGTATACATAACTGAGCAATAAAAAGAAATCTAAGTGAATGTGGTGGTTCATGCAGGGAATTCTGTGAAGTTATAAGACTATAATCTTAGGCTATTTTTTATTTAAAAATAATAAAGGCATAATTTTAACAATATTTTACAGTACAGTTCAAATATGCCTATGAAATAAAAGCATCATTTTAACAATAGGCCTATTTTATCTTAGTATCTTGATTTCCTTTTTCAAACACAGCCGTTAAAAAGGCACAGTTATTCATCAGTGCCTCACACACACTCCTCACACACACACTCACACACACTTCTCGCATGTGCAAACACTCATTGCTTTACTGAACACAACCAATCAGTGCTTTAGAATAGGCCTATAAATTACGTTTGGTTTCTGTCCAACTAAACATGGTTGATGTATTTCTTTTCTTTCGGACTGTGTAATACTGTATTCACAACCACAAATGCTTACAGTAAAAAAATAAATAATAATTTGGTTTCAATCTTGCTTTCGTGTTTCCCGTGAAATTTTCAACATCTTTCTGCCGATTACTTTCAATCTTGTAGAGAAATGTAAAATGAGCTCATGAAAGAAGAGCTTTAGGTTCTGAATAACTGTGTGTATATGATATATCCAAAAATATAATATTATGGCAAAGGTAAGACAAATGTTTGCTTTTGAGATGTGTTTGTGATATTTTGAATGCAGTGCTTCATGCAAGAGAGGCGTTTTGCATTTTGTGTGTGCAATTCTTGGATTTGTGTGTAAAGTTTTGGGAAAAAAAGATGAAAAGTTTTGAAAATGTGTGTAAGCAGTTGAAAAAACTGTAATTCTGGACTTGTTTATAGTGAGGTGTATCGTATATTGATTTATTGTAAGACACGGTAAGTGCTTTGTGACTAAAATGGAGCTGATTTTGTTTGGCAAGTCACATTATTTGACGTACTCGGTATCCGTGAGTCACATGGACACATTCACGTCCCCTTTCTCTTCTCAGAAATGCTCAATATAAAATGATTGCTGCTGTTAATGTCACTCGTCTTGAGGATTCATTCAGATGATGCCTGTAAACATTGATGATTTCAGATACTCAGTAGGCCTATTCTTAGTTTTGCATTGTATTTATAGCTTAATAATAGTGTTTAGACACGCAACCCTTCCTTGACGAGACAAACAAACACAAATATAGCATGCATAATCTAATTTATTTGCGATATCATCAACCATTTCACTCAACACAAGCACATGGACAGGCCCGCACACGTGGAGAAACCGCAAACCCTCCCTCCGAACACGGTTACATAAGAGTGTGTAAAGAAAGATGGATCTGCAAACGCACAGAGCAAATTGAGAACATTAATAAAACGGCACGTCATTAACAACAGCAACCAGAAGTCTGAAAGCTCCAGTGGAAATGCTTCGATTTTGCATTTTTATGATTGAAAAGATTAATTTTTCATTTAAATCTAATCATATTTTAATGTCAATGATTTTCAACGTCTCATTTGAGCAAACTTTAGAAACAGGGGAAGAATCCTAAATAGCTCTTTTCGCACATTACATAAGAGTTTTAACATATTCAAAATGTTAAACTAAAAGTTTTCACCAGAACTCATTGGTTAAAATGAGTTAATGGATTAACTAACCATGAGAAATATGTGTTTTACAGCATTGATTAATCTTTGTTAATCAAATGCTTGCTCATTGTAAGTTCACAAACTAATGTTAACAAATACAACTTTTGATTTTAATAATGCTCGACACAAAAAAAGAAGATATTTTGAAGAATGGCTGTATCCAAACACACTCTAAAAAAATGCTGGGTTGTTTCAACCCAACTTTGGGTCAAATATGGACAAATCCCAGCCGTTGGGTTAAATTTCTAAATTACATTTTTAACCCAATGCTTGGGTTTATCCATATTTGACCCAAAATTGGGTTAAATCAACCCAGCATTTTGTGTTACTTCCATATAGTTTGGAAAAAAATTATCATTGTAAATTTTTAGTTCAGGTTAACTAATGTTAGCAAATGAAATATTTACAAACACTTTCAAGTAATGTTCCCTTCGAAGCATAAAAGATACAATAATGTACACCTGTGACACATTAATTAATAAATGCTTTAGTAGTCAACATTTAAAGGGACACTCCACCCATTTGCACTAAGCTTTGCATTGTTAGAAACCCAGTCATACTATTGAATGGTCGTGCAACACTCTCTCATTTTCCCCTGAGACGAGAGAAATCCGTTATTTACCTCTTACACTTCCTCCTACAATGACGCAAAAATCGTCATTTTGCGTCATTGTAGGAGGAAGTGTAAGAGGGGGGGATTTCTGTTGAGACTACAGACACTCGTTCCTCATCTTTCCCAGGGGCAGGACCCGCTCACGCTACAGACCTATCACAGATCAGTGGGTGGGACTTTACTCTCTGAAACTGAAAGCAATATCCTCCATCTTGTTTGAAGCTAAGCTAACAGGCGCTGTGGAGACAGATGTAAAGTTATGACAATAGCGGAGGAGAGTGCTCAATATGATATAGAAGAAGAGGATTTCGGAAGTCTGATGCTTGAATCAGGTGTTTGTGGCTACCTTTACAAGCCGCATTATAGCGAAGAGCAGCCGAGGCAGAAGACCTGCCTGCCGCGGACGAGGAGCCCGGACTGGCTCGAGTTAGGGCGGACCGGTGGCGCCGGTGATCTCACTATGCAACTACGAACACAGAGATAGAGTCCGTCTGCGGCAAAGAATTTCAACGATGACAATTTCTCCTGGACGAAATCTCTGAATCAGACGAGGACACGGACGTTTGTGTTGTGAACTATCCTAGTTTCGCGCCGCATATGTTCTGACTGAACATCCCGGTACCATGCAATAATTCACCTTTTCGAAAGAAATACAAACGAGGAGTAATGCACTGAGTTCGCCAACTAACTAGACATTTTGTGTGAAATGAATTTCAAGCTCTGGTGGTAGCTAGCCTTGTAGACGGAAGAGTGATTTCTCTTATAGGCAGATATGCGCTTTCTGGATTAGTGGGAGTGGCTTGCGGAGCTGTGCAATGTGGTGCATTGTGGGAGTTGTTGTCTTTGATACAAATGCGTCCTGAAGTTATTTTTTGTCTTTCCTCGGTCACGAAGGCACCAAATTCAAAATTTATTTTACATTTCGACTACATATATGACCCACTTTAAATAAAAAACAATGTTCAAATGGGTGGAATGCCCCTTTAAAATGGATCAAAAAAGTTAATCAAAGTTGTCCTAAGACAAGAACGGGTATTGTTCAAAATTCATGTTTAACTTTGATGAAAGGTTTTGATCCACTTCTATGTTGACTACTGTATTTATTATTGTTAGTTCATGTAAACTAGTGAACGAATTTTAACAAATGAAACCATATTGTGAAGTGTTACCGAGTTTTCCTACACAGAGCGTCTGGGTTTGTTTCATCAATGGTAATGATTGGAGAGTCTCTCTCTCTCTCTCTCTCTCTCTCTCTCTCTCTCTCTCTCTCTCTCTCCTCGTGCGAGAACACGAGAGTC